>NW_020448531.1:1003609-1012002 GCF_003343035.1 Apteryx rowi
GGTTACACTCTACAAAAGCAGGGGTAGAAATGGATATATTCCTGCAAGCTGCTGAGAGCGACAGCACACTGCAAGGGCAGGGACAGAGACAGACAGACACCTCCTCCCGAGGACGGACGGGTGGGAGAGACGAACAGACATGAATGCAAGAGCAGAAACGCTCCTATCGAGCATGCATATACATTTTTTTCACCTCCGATCCAGGGATAAAATTAAACAATAATTTGCATTAACGTATCCCTTTCCTTTGCGGAGCTGGCGGAAAACGCTGATGTTACTAACGCGGCGCCTCCGCAGCCCCCTCGACCAGAACGTGCCCTCACTGACGGCCACGCCAGCCCCTTTGTCCTTGCGCGCTCGCAGGCCAGGCCCAGCGCGCGCCGCCGCTCCGGCCCCCCGCGCCGCGCCGTGCTGTGCTGTGCCGTGCTGTGCCGTGCTGTGCCGGCTCGGGGGGCCGCAGAGCGCCAGAAAACCCACGCAAACCGCTCGGGATTTCACGTTCCAGGTGTGCCTGGCCAGCGGGGCCATGTCGCCCCGGGGAGGAGGCCGATCTCGGCAGGTCCCCGGGGAAAGGCTGGCGCTGGCCGAGGGCGGGAGGTGCTCGGCTCCCCAGATGCCCTGCAAGTTCGGAAAACTCTGAGCGTGGAGCGCTGCTGCTGCAAACGGAGGAGCAGGCGCTGGTGGGCTTTGAACCTGCCCCTCGAGGGATTCTGGCTGGTCCGTAGCCGGCACCGAGGCCATGGCGCTGTCCTCCGAAGCCGTCTGCTGCGGTGCAGGAGCRGCTTCCCAAAGCGCCTCGGATGCCTCGAGATGCAAATCCGCATCCAGTTGGATTCACAATAGCAACAAGGTACCCATTAAAATCAATGAGAGTTAGTGGCCGCGGCACTTCCGTCTTTATGCTGTCTTTATGCTTCAGCATCTAAATATCCCTGTAAATCTGTCTCAGTCTAATGTGCTCTTAGTTTTGGGTTTGTTAGCTTTAAGAGGGAGAAAGCGGTCCACTGTAAAACACCTTGAATGCTCCATGTAGATAGGTGGGATATAAATAAAATATGGATCATTGTCATTATTTATTTAGCAAACCTATTTTGGAAAACTCAATGAGCTGGGGTGTTTTGCATCCCTCCCCCCCCCCCGAAAAAGTAAAACAAATAAAGGCAGGATTATTTTGAATAACACTGCCAGAGCATCCTCCTGCGCAGCCACCTCCTCATGCTCTGTCATCAAGGTTATACATCTCTTTATCTGACTCCCATCGAGATATTTCTCTATCAAGCCACCGACAACCAATCTTTCTTGCTGTCAGTGTGAAGCTATCATAAAGCTGTCCACTTGTCTATCAACTTTATTTGTTTTCATTTATCAAGCCAAGGCACTAAAAGCCTTTTCCCCCGCGCTGACAGGGCCARGCGGYGGCCCCCCGCCGGAGCCCGGACGCYGGGCTCGGGGGACAGCGCGTGGCACGAGCCGGCYGGGTCTTGCGCCGCAGCCGGGGAGTGTCGCGGGGGCAGAGGTGAGACGGTGCCCGAACGAGCCCTGTCCCAACAGCACCACCCTGGCGTGAGCTCCAGGGACCCTGCGGGAAGCGGGAGCTTGGTGAACACCAGAGCTGTCACCACCCGGCCCAGGACGGGGATTTTTCAGGACTTCAGAGCACCTGAACTTGGGCCACCAGGACACTGCTGTGGCCACTTCCAGTACCTCGCCCTGGGGGAAGGTTTTTGCAAGAAGCTTCCCCGGAGCCGATGCGCCTGGAAGAGGTTGGCTTTGACCTAGACCATCCACAACGGGCTTCCTGCAACTTGCGATTGCATCTGGCTCGATAACGSGGACGGGAGATGAGATTTCACCCAAACCCGTCCAGTGACTCCAGCTGCCCTCAACACCGAAGGCAAAACATCCCTAAAGGAATAACCCAGGATAAACTTCCTAATAACAGGCAGCAAGCAGAGAAACTATGCTGCCGGAGATGCTCTTTGATACCCGAGCTCCCTCCGGTAGGCCGTGGAGCCTTYGTCTTGGGGATGCCGGGGCACCGAGGAGCAGCTATCTCAGGCTGTTGGCAGCAGCACAAGGAGGTGGCCTACRGATGTCTGAAATCAGAGGCATCCGAGCAGTAGGGAAATGCCCTCCTGGGAGCGTGAGCAGGACCGCCAACAGGAAAACATGCTTCCTCCCACTGCCAAACCAGTGTGAAAGCCGCTYGGGAACTGGTTCCCACTCCGACACTAAGCTGCCCAGCCGTCTTACTGCTCAGCAGGATGGTAGCTGCCAGCAGGAGACTCACAAATGCCAATTAAGATCAAAAAGTTTAAACTTCAAACATAATCGAGCAAGCTGAACAGCAGAAAGGATGCATTTCTCCCCCACGCAAGCGCCAGGAATGATGCGATAGCCCTAAATACGCGTCCGCTTCCCAGCCGCGGTACCCCCTCCTCGCCAGGCTTTTTTGAAAAATAAGCACAATATCATGAAGTGACGCACGCTCCTGAGCCTAGGAGGGTCCTGCTGCCCAGCAAGGGCTTGGGAGGAGCTGGGATCCCTCCGTGGCACCCAGCGGCTCTCACGGCCGCTCCGGCTCGGCCACGTCCTTCCTGGCTCAGGTGTGCCGAAGACGGAACCGAAGCAGCTTCAGGGGASAGAGCCGGGAGCACGGCAAAGCAGGCCGAACTGCTGCCTCGGAGCTTCTGCTGAAGGACGTTTCTCCTCCGCTTGAGGTCTGGGCCTCCTCCCATGTCCTCTCGCCCTTGCGAGGCAGCGCCGAGCCGGGGTCAGGCGGGAACCTTTTGTCAGCGTGAGAAGAGAAATTCCAGGCTCTGGCAGCTTTAGATTTACCAGCTGCTCTTCATGCGTCTGAGACACCCAGGAATTTAATCATCATCGTTAATGATAGCGTTCATTTCTGCAACACCTTTCCCCTTCCCACACCCGCAGCGGGCTGCGGACGCCGGCTCAGGCCGCGGCATCGAGGTGCCGAGCCGGATTTCCAACACTGCCAGGTCGGATAGTTCCRAGCTCTGGATTAGGGGACAGGCTGATGTTTTTCTCCTGCAGAAGCGCAAGAAAAGCCCCAGGGCTGGGTTCTCACAGCCTTCCTGGTCGTTGGGATATTCAGCCCAAAGCCACTGTCGAAATAAGCCCTTGTCTCGTCCCGGCCTGCTCCGGACAGTCTCTCCTCCTCCGGCGATCCTGGGCACAGGGCTGCTCATCTCCGGATGAGGCCAGGCGACGTGAACGCAGTCTCCAGGGCACTGTGCTACCCTGCACGAAGCCGCTGCCGCGCCTGCACCAACCGCAAAGACTTTTGTTTGGTTTTGGCTTCTAGCTGGACCAAAGGATGGCAGACGGCACATAGCTGCTACGCGGCCCCTCCTCGCCGAATTTCACCTACCTTCTGCGAGGCAGCAGGCATTCAAGCCTTCCAAAGAAAAGGTCACTAGAATATTTTAACGGAATTAAAAATAGTGTCTTTTTCCCCAAGCCTCACTCTTGGAAATGGCTAAATGAATTTGGCTGAAATTAAAAAGAAGCTTACACTGAAAAATACTGCCCAAATAGCAACGTTATGAGCACCTTAAAACACCAAGTACTCTTAATAGCAGGCTCCGGTCCCAGCCCCGCCAATAGCATCTGAGGCCAGGTTTGCAGGAAGAGGTAATGCCTTTTATTAGACCAACTAATACAGCTGGAGAAAACAGACAAGCTTTTGAGCACATGAAATGTTTTTCAGGTCTCCGCGCCGGGAAATTGCGCTGAGCTCAGTTTATCTGCCCTTCCCAGGCAAAAGAGCGGGCAACAGTGCTGGAGCTCGGGGAATCGTTTTCCCTGGAGTACGAGTTTATCTCGCCCTCTCGGCACATCGCGCATCCCGTCACAGGGCGGACGGGCGGTGGAGGCGCAGGGGCAAGACCAGCGGACACGCACGCCCCTGGCGCTGCCTCCGTCCCGGCGCTCCTCGCGCCGTCCAGGGCCTCCTCTCCCAGGCCGGCACTAGTGCGCTGCAAGCGCCGCTGGCCCGCGGTCGACGGCAGCACGCTCCAGTCCAGCCCGAGCGAAC
This sequence comes from Apteryx rowi, assembly GCF_003343035.1. NCBI lineage: Eukaryota > Metazoa > Chordata > Aves > Apterygiformes > Apterygidae > Apteryx > Apteryx rowi. Next base: position 1,007,670 of record NW_020448531.1, read on the forward strand.
GCTCCCAGCTTTGGCCTCCGGAGAATAACCGGGCTCTGCGAAATCCCAGCAGAGCAGCTCGTGCTTCCTGCTCGATGGGCAATTCCCAGGCATCAGATATAATATAATAATACTCAGCACTTGCACGGCATTCGCACACGCACAGAGCAACGAATCCACGCTGAAGACGCTCAGAGCATCTCCAGAAGGTGGGTGGCCTTAACCCCCTTTTTGCACATGGGAAAAAAGGGGACAGAGAGGCAGATGGATTCACCGGAGGATTATGGCAGAGCCAGGGCCAGAACCCAGGAGCCCTGGTCCCCCAAATGAGCCCGTGCCGCCGCGCCGCCCACCGCCGCTGGAGAGGCATTAACAGCGAAGGGCTCAGAGCCGCTCGGAGGCCCTACAAGGACTTCCAAAGGGCTTTGGATCGGCCCTCGTAGAGGGAAAAACCTTGAAATAATAATTACTAAATTAATCAAGCTTCACCGCATCCCTCGAGACTAATCAATTCCACAGTTATTTTGAGGATTGAGGAACCGAGACGTTAAGACGAAGATCCTACCGCCTTCAGCAGTGGCTACTGGTTTTGGTTGGCCCCGTTTTTGGGTGCCGCTCAACACCCTGGCACCAGGGCGTTCAAAGTCCACGGCCGTTTTTCACAACGCAGGAGAACACGAGGTGCCCAGAGCCACGTGGAGAGACCACGGAGGGTTTGGGGCAGCACCGGGGAGTCCCGCTGCTTCGCCCGCTTGCTCCGCGCTGTCTCGAGGCGACCACGTTCACGTGACCCCTTCCCAATCCCCTGGTCCTCCCAGCGCCGCGTCCCAGCTCCCGGCCGCCGTTCCCCTGTCCGTCGACACCTTCCTGCATCCCCGAACCCGCCCCAGCGCTCTCTTCCGATGCTCTTCTCCGACCCTCGGGCGACGCGAGCCTGGGAAGCCGGCGGTTCACGCTCGGCACAGGAGGGGCTCCCGCTGTGCCGGAGGTGCGGGGAAGTCACGGATCAAATTTACTGGAAAACGGCTGGTAAGGGGAAAAGCACCAAGAACACAAGCAAATAGCCCCGTTAATCTTCGCTCCCGTTCCCGCTCCCTGTTAGCAGTCTCCCCCGATGGAGACATGTGTTTACTTTGCAGTGAGGTTCTGGTTTAGTTTCTACACGTCCCTGCCAGGCCCAAAGCCCGGCACCAACTTCTCCTGTCATGACTTTTTCTTCCCCAGTTCTCGCTAAATGGAAAGAAAACATTTTGTATAGTTTTCCTTGCCTTCTTTCTAACAGCACCGGCTTGTTTTTCTTAACAAACACAAACAACTATTTGCCTTAATAATTGCAGATTCACATGTTCCCAGCCCTCTGCTACTCTAGGGGGGCAGGCTGGTTGCAGGGAGGTATAATTTACACCCAATTTCTATAGCTTTAGTTGTATCCTACTGGAAATTACAGAAAATATTTACTACTGAAAGAAAAATTTCCTGCTTAAAAGGTAAAGAGTTACAGCAAAAATCCTTGAGGAGGATTCACAATTCAAACGCCAGCAAAGGTGGTGCAGAAGCAGCTCTGCCTCCTTATTAGGATGGATGGTTACGATTTAGTTTCTACAGGAAAAGGGGCCCAGAGGAGCCGCCAGGAGCTTTCCAAACCTGAACTCAGGTCCTTCCGCAGAGGCAGCAAGCCTGAGCGCGGGGATCCCGGCCGGCCAGCCGGCGGAGGGGCCGTCCACACCGTGAAGCGGCTGCAGGTTTGAGGCACCGCCGGCGGCTTCGCCCCGAGCGAGCCGGGACCGAGGAGCGGAGAGGAGGAGGAAGCCGAGTCCCGTTTGCCGCTCGGCGCGGATCCATCGCGCCCGGAGGAGGCTCATCGGCTGGGCCGGGGCTGAGCCGCCGGTGGCGCGACGGAGGAAGGCTCGGGGTGGAGGAAGAGGAGGAAGAGCCCCGGCATCCGCCCGCGCCGGACCCGGCACAGGGACAGCGCTATCAGGCAACCGCTGCCGCGAAGGCAAAGCTCCCCGAACGCGTCGGAGAGGCCGGGGCGCGAGGGCACGGAGGAGCTTGCCATTTAGCAAGTTTGCTATTTTAGTGGAGACACATGTGAGAAATTAAGGGCTAATTTACAACCAGTCCTGGGCTGCCACTGACAGGGGAGGGGGAGGCCGCGGAGAGGGAGAGAGAGACAAATCCATTAACTGACCCAAATGTCAGAAACCCCAAAGTAATGAACAGCCGCGAGCGCATTACTGCCGGCTCATTAGCGTCCGCTGTCAGCTCGGGCCGCTCCGCTCCCCTGAGCCGCGCCAGGCGCCGACGGCAAAGCTCCTGAACCCGGCAGCCCTGGCTCCGCGCGGGGCCGCACGCGAGGCGACGGCCGCTCTGCCCGGCCGGCGGGGACGCGCTGGCACCGGGCCACTCTCCTCGCCTCCGCCCGGCAAGCGGCAACCAGGCACGCAGCTCGACAGCGAGGGCAATTAGCCGCTGCGGCGAGCTGCCAAGGCGAGCGGCGGCTCCCGCGTCTCCGGAGCAAGGAACTAAGAAGCCTTGCTGGGAGACGGGCCGGCCTCGGCCAAGCTCCCGGGCTCGATACGAGGGATGACGAGGAAAAGCCTCACGGCTGAATCGCAGGGGAGGCTGCCCCGCACGGGGGAATATCGCGTCCTTCTGGCTTCGAGCAGCCCGGCTGCAAAGCCCGGCGGCGGGGGCGCCGCTGGCTTTAGCGAGCGCGGGACACCCCCAAAGCACGTGGGAACGCAGCCCCGGGYCTTGGCACGGCCTCTCCCGGGGACGCACCTTCCCCCCGCGCAGCACCAGGAACGTTTTGCAGCCTCACCCGACGCTCGCTAAAGCGCCAGCCCCRGAACGCGGCTGCAAAGAGCACCGTCCCCCGGCTGCTGACGCCCGCGGGAGCGCGGTGCCGATTTGTGCCGGCCGCGGCCCCCCGCGAGAGCCGAGCGCTTCGCCTGGCAGCGACGCCGGCACAGCTCGCGTCCTCGCACAGCGGCAGTCCTCAAAGCAATTTGCAAACATTAATTAAACCACAGCCCCTTCACCAAGGGGGGTGGGAAATTACTGCAGAAACGTTACCCGGATGCCGAGGCGGCCGACACCTCTAAAACCGGCTCAGCGACTAATCGCCCCCGCTGCAGAAGGGGAAACGGAGGCACGCAGCGACACGTCTCAGGGTTGCGCGGCGGGAGGGGGCAGAGCCCGGGCGTCCTGACTCACAGCTCCGCATCGCTCAAGCGCCGACGCGCTCGCCCGCGCCAGGCCTGGGACAAGGTCTTCCCCCCCCCCCCCCCCCCCCCCCCCCCCCCCCCCCCCCCCCCCCCCCCCCCCCCCCCCCCCCCCCCCCCCCGCCCCCCCCCCCCCCCCCCCCCCGCTTCCCGGGAGCGCTGCCCCGGCTGCCCTGCATTCCCGCTCCTGGCCGGCCGGCTGCACCACGGTAGGATAAATGTCACCCACGCTGGGGAAATCGGGGCCACGGGGAAGAAGAGCCGTGGGACGCACGGTCTTTCCAAACACCAAGGCTGGTCTGCCTCAAGTTTCCAGAGGAGCCAAGACAAGGTTTCCAAGGCACCCAAAGTGCCATAATTCTGGCTGATTATGGAAAGGGAAATAATGGCTCTTTGTGGAAAAACATCCCATTGACTATCCCTAGGCCCAGCTTTCCCACTGGGAATAAAACCCGCCTCTCTGGAAACGCTACCGCCGCACAAGCGAAGCCAGTGCGGGCTGCGTTATGGCTATTCCCGCCGACGTGCGCTCAGCTCCGGCCCGATGGCGCGCGAGTCTCCTCCCAGCCCACGCCAGCTCCGAACTCAAAGGCTTCCTGCCAGCGGACGCCGTGAGCAGTCTGAGCTTGATTTTCACAGGAGATAAAACAACATATTATGAGTAGGGTGGACGGTAAAGGTGTTTTATTAGATGCAAAACTCTGCTCCGTGCAACAGTGCATTTCTGTAGAGCAAAAGTTGCGTGGAGGGTTTGAAAGTCAGGTTTTTCATAGGAAGTTCTATAAAAAGGGATTATAAAGCCTCCATATTTTACCAGGCAGAGGCTGGGAACAAATTTAAGCATTGCACGTTTTACAGAGCGCCGCGGGGCCGGCATGCCGTGGGGTGGGCACCCGCACGGCCGTCTCCCTCGGGAGAGGCAGGCACGGCCGAACCATGTGCGCCGAGCTGCTCCAGCGTCCAAACGCTCCCCAGGGAGAAACCCCCCGACCCGCATGGCCGAAGCGTTTTGCGGGTCTAACCCGGAGCTCCGGCTAAACCCCGAGCGCGCCTGCCGGCTCGGCCGCGGCGGAAGCGGCGCGCTGCCTCATAGCTTAGCCGACACTTCCCCCTAGTGCCGGTGCCCC
>NW_020448531.1:1012255-1034798 GCF_003343035.1 Apteryx rowi
AAAAAAAAAAACGCGAGTCAGCTGTCTGCTTCGCAGCTTGGTCCGAACGAGCGGCGATAGCTGCGCTAAACGGCCCGGGGGAAGTTTTCCTATTCCAGCGGCAGGTTGAGGCGCGCGGCCCTTCGCCCTCCTCCCCGCCACGGATCGATAGGAGATTGCCGAGGCAGGTCCGCGCTCGCAGGGAAGCGCGCCCAGGCCAGCGCAAGCCTTTCCCAGCAGCGCTCAATTAACTGGCATTACACGGATATCACGCACGGATTTAGCGACAAGGCGCGTTGCCACAGCAGCCTGTTGCCGGAGCGCTGCGCTGACGGCACGGCCGCGGGGAAGGAGCCGGCGCTCCCGGGTCCCTTCCGCAGGGCTGTCGCTGACCTCCGCCGGCAGGAGCGACGCCGCAAACCGGACAAGCTCCGAGACCCCGCCGGCTATCGGGAGCTCGCTCGGCATCCCCGCCGGGCGCTACCAGGAGGGGCAACGCCGTTTTTTAAGCTCGGACAGTCTCCCCGCTTCACCCTAAGCCGTCGGGGCCGCCGCGCGGGGAGGTGACAAGGGGCCGAGGGGGGACGCGGCGGGATGCTGAGGCCGCCGCGTCGCCCATCGCCCCCGCTTCCGCCGGCGAGAGCAGAGCCGGCCCCGCAGGCGGCCGACCGTGCTCCGAGAGCTCCTGAATATGGAAAGGGCAGGGGAAAAAACCGCGCTCCGTCTGGGCAGAACCCACCCGAGTGGAATGGGAAGGGGAGGGAAGAGCAGCCCAAAGAGTTAATCCGCTTTGAATTGCAACGTGGCGGCAGCCAACACGCAGGCACGTCGCGGCTGACAGCTTGACAGAGATGGATTGGCAGCTCCCGAGGTGAAACATCCAGGCCCGAGACACGGAGCCATATTAAAGTGCATCTTTGGGGGGGCGGAGGGGGTGCAGGTTTCATTATTTCATTTTCCACATAGGAAGAGAAATTAAATAAATAAAGGCGASCGGGGAGGAAGAGCAGAGAGCTGGAACTAACCCCGGCGGGGGGCACGTCTCCCGGAGGCCGAGCTCCGTCCCTCGCGGCTTGGCCAGCCAAAGGGATCGTGTTTGGCAATGGGCACGGGGCTGGGGGAAGCGCGCCTGCTCCCTTCCCAAATCCTCGCAGACCGACCCCAAGGTTCGGGCGATTCCCCTCCGCTCAGCCCCCCCAGAAGGGAGCGGGCAAGTTTGCCCGTAACCGTTAGAACTGACCCCAAGACGACRAGAGCGTTTTCTTGAAGCTCCGCTCCCGCGGTTTGGGCTGCCCCACGAGGCCCAGCTTTTCGCCAGCTCCCAACATCCCGCAGGAATCGGCGGCGGCTCTTTACCCCCTCGCCCCGCTGAGAGCGGGGGGATCCCCGCGGAGCGGCTGGCACACGGATAAATGGCAGCGCGGACCGCAACAGAGCAGGTACCGCAGGTACCGCAGGCACGGAGGCGAACGCAGCACTGACCAGAGCTAAAAACCTTCGTTTGGGAGAAAACGCGCTTTCCAGGAAGGCAAAAGAGCCGGCGAATAAGGCCAGCTCTGCCCTCCCAGGGCCGCCTGCCTGTCAGAAGGCGGGAATCACTGATGTACGACTGATGTCTCCGAGGGATGATAGGGCAGCGACCCTAATATTTTCTGCAGAAAGCACTCCTGTAAGCTACCTTTGTGCTGGAATGATAGGAATTCATTACAGACCACCCCCCACCGCCCGGCTTATTCCCAGGGGAGGAATCGGCAAGCTCTCTCCTAGCCTAAATGGGATTAGGTTATCTTCTAGGCACTGAAACCCGAGACGCGCGCAAACCTGGAAAGGTCCTAGCGCATCCAGCTCCTRCATCCATGGAGATTCTCACCAGAAGCAGCGGAGCTGGGCACAGCCTGGGAGGGAGGAATTTCTTCCTAACCAGGGTGTGTTAAAACCCAAGGAAGCTTTGCCTGGCACAGGGGCAGGTCCTCCACATGATTATCAGCTTCAAAGTGAACTCGGAAGAGATATTTACTGAGGATGCTGGTCCTGGACACGCTTCAGTTTCCCCCTGCAGCTCGGACAAACATCCTCTGTGCTGCCCAGCATCCCTAGCCGCGTCCCTCTAAAAAGCCTTGGCCTGTTATCGCCCAGCTCAGAAAAGCACGGCGCAGGCTTTGCTGCAAGCCCGGGCCGCGCGGCTCGGTTCCCGTCGGCGAAGCACCTGGACGCTGCGCTCCCGCGCGGTTCGAGTGATCACCATGCACAGGASCCGGGCTAGGGGACGGCTGGGGTCACCTGGGCTCGCCGGTGCGTTTGGGAGCGTGGTGCAGCCAGACGAACCGTCGCGCTGSGGTTGCAAGACCTTAGGACGTTCCTGCAGCTCTGCCAAGACGTGGTATCTCCGGGAACCGGGCAGCTGTTTCTATGCGAGCAAGAACAAACTACCATAAACTGCTACCAGGTGTGGCAATTCCCTGCTTAAACCACTTAAAACTCCACGTCAGATGTTTGTGAAAACATGCGTTTACTCGAGGTAGGAACATCCTTTCTCTCCAAACAACGCTGCACCTTTCATCTCCCTGCGCTGCTGGGCGCAGTCAGAAAAGGGCGACAGCCGCCCCTCTCGCAAGGTCCCTTGCCCGCGTCCACGCGGCCCCAGCCCACTGCACCGTACTCGGATCTCCAGCCCGTGCAGATCCCAGCCGGCAGGCAGGATGGGGTCCGGAGCGCTCCGGGCACCCACCCTCCGCGCCAGGATGTGACAGCAAGCCAGCTGCCTGGGTTCGTTTTAAGCATTGCTGTGTCTGCAACCATTTTCTCCTCTCCCTACGGCTGCTGGATTCCCTCTCAATCATGTCAAACAAATCCAGAGAAAAACATGTTTGACTGCATCAAAGTTCAAACCTCCACCTGTCTCTGTCCCCGAGCACAGGCCCTTTAATGCTGCAAAGATGTAAACTCCCCCAGGTCTTCATTATGTCTTACAGGCCCGGTATTATATCAGATTATGGAATCATTAAACAAAAAACTGTACTCCTCTCTGTCCAGAGGGGCCTCTAGTTACCTTGTCTAAATATAACAGCATCATTTTTAACCAAGGAGCTGGTACAGTCCCTTGGGCCTTCATTATATTTCATGGGCCTGGGCTGGAATATCATCTCTCACTCACGCGCTCGAGAACTCATTTTGCMCTTGTGTCAAGGCCAAGCCGAATAACCTCCGACCACCACCCCCAGCGCGCCGCGGTCTGCGGGGCAGCTCCTTGCGCACCCACCGGCGCTTGCGCCCGCTCCGGAGGGCGAGAGGGGAACGTGGCGGGGTAGGTGTGCCTTCGCGTGATGTGCTGCCAAGGCGCAACGAAAGCCCGAGAAAAAGGAGATGGAGAGCGAAAAGCAGCGTGGAAGCAGGGGGGGATTCAGACTTAGGTATGTGCCCAATTATTTTAATTGCATGTAGGTGCTCTTTAGGGCTCACTGGTGCATTGCACATCAGTGTTTACTGCTCCGAGCAGAACCAATTACGTTTGAACGCGGAGGGGCTGAGAGACAGCAAATAAACAAGCAGGCGTGCAGCGGAATCCACTGTACGTAGGTTTGCACCCGTCCGTCAGCGACTAGCCAGGCATGGACCGGGGAAAACRGGGGGGGGGAGCGCGGAGGCAGCACGCCCCCTCTCCCCTTCCGCCTTCCCCGGGATGGGGCTGGGCACGGGCAGCTCAGAGGCACCGCTCACCTGCCAGCGGGAAAGCAGCAGGGAGACGGGAGAGAAAATAGACCTGTTTAGAAAAAGAGGGGAAATAAATAAAGACGTATAAAGATATATAGTTTCTTGCGGGGTTTTGACATGAGTTGTCAAAGTTGGTGGTGCGTGCGCTCCTGTCTTTACAGTAAATAACTGTCAGCAATTAGAAAGTGTAGGTGTTCGCGGAGGGAAGCCAGGCTGGCTCCGGCGCGTCAATCAGGCGGAGCGCGGCGGCGAGCGACCCGGCCCCGCCGCCAGCCCCGGGGAGGGCGCAGAGCTGCCTCGGGGCTGCGCCTTGCCCGGGGCCCCGCTGGCAGTCACGGGGTTTAAAGCTGCCCGGAGCCGCTCGYATCGCAGGAGGGGCGCGCTCTTCCCCGCCGCTAATAGCGCTGCTCGCGGGCTGGTGGCGGCGCGGGTGAAGGCTGCGCGCCCCAAAGCCGTGTTACGAGCGCCCTTGCTCGGGACCCGGCTGTGCCACCGCTCGTCCCCGTCCCTCGCCGGGACCGCCTCGTCCGCCCAGGCGAGCGCTCCCCACCGCGCTCTCCTGGAAGCGGGGCGGGTTGCTGCTCCGGGTGCGGGGCAATTGCCTCCGGCACGCGGCAGCGACGCCATCCGCACCCGGCCCAGGCAGCTGCGGCTCCACGAAACCCRCGATGGGGAACCCCGATTTCGCTGGATCCCCTGAAAGCTCCTCCAAAACCAACCAGCCGAAGCTTGCGAGGACATTTAAAGGGAGTCGGACGCAAACTCTCATGGAGACGGGCGCTTACCTTCCCTACGTATCTTCGGGAAAACCAGCAGTAAGGTAAGTGTACAGAGACACACGGATGCATTCCCCCCAGAGGGTTCACATCTGAAACGGATAGGGCTGGCAGAAGGGTTTAGGAGGAACGCAGCGACTACTGCCCCATTTCACAGGTGGGAAAGCAGGAGCAGCAGCTGGGATCGTACGACGCACCAGCAGCAGAGCCACGAATCGAGCCCGGAGCCTCAGCCCGCCACCTTCCCCACCTGCCCTTCCTATTACAGATAGCTCCATCTCCATCCTCTTCCTCCCACCCTGCCCAGCCCTGCAGTAATTGGCTCTCGCTCCAAGCCTCTGCCTTCCCCGCCAAGCTCTCACCCTCTCTGCTCCTGGTTTTGAACTCCCCTCTGCTAAGAAAAATGTAATAGCAGTTTAGCCTCTCAATCTGCAAGTTCTTTGACACTAATAACCTTTGCCTTTGTGCTTCTCAGCTCAGACAAAAACTCTATCTTTCAGGTTAGCAGCAGCCTACTGCGGAGCACGCAGGCCTTGGGGGCCTTGTAGCCAGGCCTTTATAAGCTAAACTTCACACGCTCATTACAGCGCAGCCCCAGGAGCTGGGCCACGAGAGACGGGAGCGCAGGGGAGCCGGAGACTCCCGTTCCTATGGCGACCGCGAGGATGCCGATGTTGCAGCCCTAGGCGGTACTTTTGGTACTTACAGATCAAACAGCCAGGGCAAGCGGTGCTGGGGAGAAATACACAGAGTGCAGGAAATTTAATGACTTGAATTAACAACACAAGAGCTGGCGACTCCCCTCGGCGCTGGTCGGGGAGAGACACAAACTTTGCCATGTTAGGTTAAAACTTTGCATCACGTTTTTCCCCTGACTCGTTCTAGCGCCTGTTCAGAAAGCACGCACGCGCCAGGAGTCACGCCAAGGAGAGAGGGCTCTCGGGCCCGATAGCCAGGATCCACAGCGCCGTCTGTGCAAGTGCTTATCCAACTGCATTAGCCGGGGAAGCCAGCCCTGCTGTGCCATCAGACCGGGACAGAGCTCGGCGTGGGGAAGCCGGGCATCCGACCCCTCCCAGAGCCCGAAACGGAGCCGGGAGCCTGTGCCCTGCTCCTACGGCCAGGGACTGGCTCCCGGGGCTCGGCACCATCCTGTACGACGCGTCCATCTGTCGTAGGACCCGGCACGGAAGGGGCTGAGAGACGCTGAACCAAGCACAGCTCTTCCCTGACGGAGGGGCAGAAGCCAGGAAGCGACCCTCAGCATCCAGCTGCCGCCACAACAGAGCGGACTGGTTATTTGCAGAGGGAGAAAGGGGAAAGATGATTTCTCCTTGGTTTTGCCTTTCCTCGCAGTCCCTTTTCTTCTCTCATCCTTTCTCCATCGCCGTCCTTCCCCTTGCGTGCTCTTTCCGCTCTGGAGCATTCTGTGCTTTACTGGGGCATTAAGAGGCAGCATCTCAGACTGCTTAGCGAAGCATTAAAGAGGCATGAAAACACACTGCATCTGAGCACCAAAAGCCCTGAAGCATCCTTAAAAAAAAAAGCCATCGTTCAACTCTGCAAAACATAATTCTATACGCAGCAAACCTGTTTGCGGCACCGACAACACCCGATATCCCAGATATTGCCAACATTTCCATCCCCGCTTCCCGTCCAGCCATCAGACGTTTAATGGTTCCTGAAGTCAATCCCTCAACGCTCCCATGGACAGGTCGCTCAGGAGCATTTGGGCCATTAGCGGAAGCAACTGCCATCTGCCAAGATCCAACCCCCACGTCAGATTCCAGAGAAAATTGCCTGCCTAGAAGAGTTCATGCCCAAGACCGGAGATTCGTATAGTATTGTACTTGTTAAAGTCATCACAGATTAAGCGCACAAAGAGGAATCAATATCTTACCCTCCTTCCCTGCTAGAAGTGATAGTAAACCGCAAATACCTTGGGCCCTAAAAAAAATAAAAAAATAAAACTTTCCCTCTGTGCCCTATTTCATTGATCCTACACAGTCTGACTAAGAATTCACAAGAAATACGGCTTGCAGAGGGCAGAAAGTGCGTGCCCTTTTTATCCCTTTAAATATGCATATGCCATGCTCTGAACACAACATTAAACCTGTTGTCAGCCCCCRAAGCAGCTGCAGTGTCAGAGCTGGAAATCAGCCTGAGAAGCAGCCGGTGCCAGAACGCTCCGCTCCGCGCCAGGGAGGGAAAGGGCGTCAGCGTGACGCGCAGATCCCACGAGAGCCAGCACGTGTCCTGCTACCCRGGGACTGCACGGGAGAAGTTTGCCCCATGCAAGTCCCTCATTCACTGGCTGGGCTTGGAAATCTCTGTCCTTTTTTTCCTCCCCACCCCCCCCCGTCTCTTCTCTAATCTTGAGAACCGCAGCGAAATCTGACTCTCTCCAGCTCAGCTGTTCTGTTCCTTGTCCCAACAGCTCCCGGCTCCGGGCTGACACCTGTGACCCCAGCGATGTAAGTTTTCTCCTAATCTGACTGATGAGGAACACAAACCACAGAAGCCGAGAAGGCGGGTTGGCTTCTCAGAGCAAACTGACACAGGCTTGATAGGAACGTGAGGATCTGTGGCCTTCGCTGGTAGACCCCTGTCCCTTCCCAAGGTCGGAAACAGGCCACAGGAGCCCCGGCTGGGCGCTAACCGCTCCTGATATTGCTATAAAGGCTGAGGACCCGGCAATGACCTGGGACACCCTGTAGTGTCTCTCACGCGGGAGATGCCCCCAATCGCAGAGCTTGGGAACGTGAAAAAGGATAAGCTGGAGAACTAACCACGGCAAAGCATCGTTCCCCTGCGAAGGCAACCGGGAGCACCGCGTTCTCACGCACGGAGCAGGGGTGGAAGCGCGCAGGGAGCGGCGACGTGCCTGCAGCTCGGCTTCGAGGGGCTCTGGGCAGAGCCGTCACCAGGGAGCCCAGGTCCAGGGCAGCGAGAGGGATCCAGCTCGGCTCCGAGGTGCGTCGGAGTCGCCTGCGGAGAAACCTGCCCGCCTCCTCCCAGCGCGGTCTGGGCCAAACGCGGCCCTGGGAGACCTGCCTTCATCACTGCTGGATTAGCTCACCCATTTGCGAGGAATAAGACAGGACTGTTGTTGCTCTGAGATCTATTTCTCCTCTCCCTTCTTCTTGCGGATTTGCATCTCTCTTTTGGGCAGCTCCTATTTCCAGCACAGAAAGGGCTCTCTGTTCAGGTCTTCCCCCCCTCCTCTTTTCCAGCAATTGTTATGTTAAAATCCCCAGGACATGTTTCTGCAAAGAATTAAAAGAGGGTGAGGAAGAGATTGTTTTCGTTAGTGTCTCACTAAGTCTCTGACCTTGAGCGTGAATAGAAAACAAGAAAAAAGGGACTTTATGCTAATATCACTCACTAAGCACAAGGGGGAAAAATAATAACGGCAAATGAAGATTATGAATGCAAATCAACTTAATAAAGAGACAGGGTCTGTGCAGGAGTCTTGTTTTGCTCTCGTATAGAAGACTTGCATTGTCTGGCTCTGCTGCACCCTAGGTCTAATCATTACAAATTATATCAAGATAGAAAAAGAAAAGAACAGGAAAGGTTTAATTTTCTAATTATGACATTGCTCATTTCCCCTGCTTGCGTCTGTTCTTTTAAAGAGGCTTCTCACGCTGGCCCTCTGAAAGTAGTTCAAAACTCGCTTTCCTCAAGTTAACTTCCAGACATCCGCTACCCAAACCCTGCCCGTCCCACGGGTACTCCCGTGCCGGGGAGCCCGTTCCCAGCCTCCGGACCCCGCTCTCCCGCCGCAAGGCACCCAGCTGCTCCTGCAGGTAGGAGGGGACGTCGTGCTCGCGTGCTGCCCAGACGGCTCTCCCGTCCTCTCCGAAGCCCAGGCAGCAGCAGGAGATAGCCATCGCCCAGGCCAGGCCTGGCACCGGGGAGCCGCGGGAGCAGCCCGGTCTCCCGCTAGCTGCTCGGGCGAGTCCGTCCCCGCTCACGATTTCCCCCTTCCCATTGCCTCGCCTGCCTTTTCAGCGGAGGCTGCCGCGCGGAGGCACGGCGACCGGCTCGCAGCATCCGGGCGTGGAGCATCCGGCACAACAAAGCCCTGATCCTGGCGGGGATCTCAGGCACTATCATAACACAATCATAATAGCTTTAAAGCAGCGACAGCGCTGACAAAGAACACAGTCACCCCAAGCTTGTCCACGTTCAGATCAAGAGCAGCGGCGAGACCCTGCTGGCTTCTTTCGAGTGTGTGTTTGTTTACACCCAGGGAAGTTGCAAGGAAAATGGCTAGGGCTGGTCTTCGGCATCGCACTTCCAAGGCTGCGCGAGTTTAACTGCCTCTTTCGACAACCTAAATGCATCTGCTCCGTGGGTAGAATGCTCCCAGACAAAGCTCTGTTTCATACAACTAAAAGTCTAAGCTCAGACCAACGCGCATTAAGAAAGGTCATTACCTTGTTGGAAGATGGTGAAAACCCAGGTCTACACAAAAGGGTAATGCAGTAGCTGCTATTGTGTCTTCCGAGCGCCTATTAAATCAACACCCCGGAACAATATTTGTGGCGCAGAGGGTGCTGTGTTATTGGAAGTGAGGAACAATATTCCTCTCTTACACAAAAGAAAATCAAGGTCAATTCTATTTAAATGAGCCTTACACTGGCCTGGGAGATGAATCAGGCCCCAATCCAATTTAAAACTGATGCCCTGCTCAATAAAAATCCCACTATGCTAACTGATACTCAGGCAGAATTAATTCATGAATTGCAAGGCCCCCAGCACCCTGCTCCCTCTCTAGCCCTGCTCCCCTCTGGGGAGTCAGAACATCTCTAAATTAAAATAAACCAGGAGAGCTCGCCCTTCTCCGAGCTACCATTTCAGGCTGTCTGCAGACTCAGGACTCACACTGCCCTAAGGATATGCTTTTAAACCTTGCATCCACGTGGGCCAAAGATCTTTTTGGAACATTTTAATGAAAACAAAGCTTCTGAAATCCTATGACCCAGAGAGCAGGGACCTTACCAGCGGTCTGAAATCCCTTCCTCCAGCTCGGGGTCTCATACCTTACCGCCGATGCCACCGCAGCACAAACCAAAGCTGGCGTTATCTTCATCCTACAAATACCCCCCCCCCCAAAACAACATACACAAGAGAGTTTAGACTAGGAACGCAGCTCTTTAATCTCCAGCAAGCCTTTGACAACCTGTCTCGTCCTGGCTTTTAGCTGTGTGAGAGCTGTTCGCTAATGGAGCATTAACCTTGGAGAGCTTCTGCAATTACTCCAACACTAATTCTGACAGTTTTTGGTGTATCTGTTTGTTCTTTTGACAGGCAAAAGGAATTTCTTTTTAAAAGCTGTTTGATACATTTGAGACCTTCTGTCCACATTTTCTTTTTTCTGCTAGAGATTGGAAGGTGGGGGAGAAGGAGTGGAGATAGCGAGACACTGTCTTCCTACAGGCATATCAGTATAGGCACAAGTAAAGATACTTCCTCCCTTCCAAATCCCTCCTACCCCTGTTTTAAGTGACAGAAGCATTTGGTCTCTCCTGACCTCATTAGGGTAATTAGTAAACCTTTTGAAGCCGGGAGAATGGCTCTGAGCTGTGGGAAAGCGAGGAGAGCAAAGTGCCTTTAAAAAGAGTGCGCGTGGATGGAGAAAGGGGGTGAAAAATGTTTTCAGCTGTGTGAAAGGTGACCTGAAAAAACGGAGGGGAAGGAGAGGTGGATGATGAGCATGCTCAGAGTCTCGCTGCCCAGAAACCTCCTCAAACTGCCTCTCAGATGAGGATAGGAATTCAAGCCCTGGTTGTCCCATAAGACACTGTGGGCAACCAAAGAGCCAAGAAGAAGCATGGTGGTGAGCCAGGCCCTGGCGGAGAGTCAAGGATCTAGTTGCACTTCTCCGATCTGCCACCATTTCCCTGGATGCCCATTGGCAAATCAATTCTTCTCACTGTGCCCTAATCCCTCCCTCATTTAAAAAAAGAAAAAAGTTCCCCCCTTGCACGATTTTCTATGTAGCAAACATACGTTTGGAGGGAAAGGCCTGTCTCAGCGTGTGCCTGCACGGCCCCCAGCCCAAACAGGCTTCTCTTGGGGGCTCCAAGTGCCACTAAAAACATGACAACCCGAACTGGGACTGGTGCATAACGAGCACCTTGATCTGAAGTCCGATAAGGCAATGGAGACGTTCCTGCCAGCTTCGGATGGAGGAAGAACAGCGCTTTCACTAACACGGCCTGGACGACCAGTCAACACCTGCACGGGCATGGGTGGAGGGAAGGGGTACCTTGATTCAGAACGCACAGTCCTCCCTTCCTCTAATAAACGCAGAAAACATTTCCAGTGCACTTATCCAAGCCAGCTGAGAAGCCAAGGTGATGACTGCGGACAAGCTGAAGTTACAATGTGGATAAAAACCTCTGCTTTTAGAAGAAAAAAAGGAACATCTCAAACCTTTGCTATGTATCACAAAGGGCACAAACCTAATACCTCTCTGCATTCTTTAGAAAGAGGGAGTTTGATGTGAGAGAAAAGCAGATTAAAATAACACTGGCAAGAAAGACATCACAATATACCCTGGTACCAGGAATTTGAACCAGCAGATTCCCGATTCCTACTGTGCCTTCAAACAAATGCAATGGCTTCTGCCTCTTGCTATATTTCAGGCTTTTTTTTTTTTTTTTTTTTTTTGAGCATTCCTATTACATTATGAGGATCCCGAAGGCTCGTTTTGCTGGGCACCACGGGAAACCCTCCAGAATCCTCCATCCTGCTGGAACTTCCTCCCCAGGGAATTCCTCTGCTGCAAGAGCTGGAGACTGCATGGAGTCCATGAGGAGGTGGGCCTGCCGCTCACGCTGCCCCTCCACGATGCATTCTGGCAAGGGGACTCGCACACGGCTTCGAACGAAGGCAAAAGCTTTAAATTTGACCCACGCAGAAGCTGAACGCAGAAATGAAGACCACCGTGCAGTGTTGCCCTTCACTGGCTGCAGAGGCACAAGGGCCTGCGGTAACCGCTTTGGGAAATGCCCCAGGAAGGTCTCGGGGCCGGCACGCACAGGTATCGCCGATGGTCAGAGCTCGTTTCCAGAGGCTGCTTTTGCCCCCTCCCAATAAAGCCACCTGCTGGAAGTGAGCACGATTCCGCTGGGCTGAGCAAACACCAGGCAGGGAACGCTGAAAACTGCGTCTGCTGGAAAAGTCAAGCACAGCTTGGATGTCCTTGGAGGAGTCGCTACTGTCAGATACYGCCAAGCTAAAAATCACTTCGCAGTCCTGCCTGGGATTTTGGAGGTAAAGCATCACCATGGCCCTTCCACAAAGGCTCAGCAATTCCAACTGCTCAGTCGTGGCATTAATGCTCATCAGGTTATTCACAGTAAAAAGTGGTATTTACACCACGTTTTGCTAAAGAGAGGGGGTAGTGTGCACTCAGCTCAGTTTGAGCAATGAAACATTTAGGCTCATTTTAACTACGGAGGTTATTTTCTTTAAAACAGTGAGAGTAATTAACCACCAGAACATATTAGGGACATATCAGGAATGCAGTAAACGCTCCATCCCTTAATTGTTTTAAGCGAAGGCTGGCAGTCTTTCTAAAAAAAAAAAGCAACAACGTTCTAGTTTCACCACAGAAAAAAGACGCACCAGCCGGTGCTCGGTGGGAGGTTGAACAAGATGAACATAAATGGTCTCTTCTAGCCGCAAAACCTGCAAATCTAGACACTTCCATTTCCTGGCTGTTATTAACCGGCAGACGGCTGGGTTATTCTGATTGCAAAGAGAGCAAAAGAATGCTTAAGTGCCAACAACAATAGTCACTTTGGTTTGCGGCTGGCTTATGAAGCATGTCCAGCACGGAAATGTAATGAAACCAGCAGAAGGTTCAGGCAGGCGAGTGAGCTAGGAGACCTCAGCTGATGTGCGATCGCTGTTCACGCGCAAGTTTGACGCCGTTCGGGTTCAATTTGCTGGCGCTGGAAGTGACGACAGAAACTACCTCACCCGCAGGAGCCGGAGGGTGAACACGCGCTTACTGGGAATCAGGTGAGGTGCTCCCGCGTGTCACCCTCCTAATTTGTTTCCGTGCCCAAACCCTTGGAAAACGATACTAACCAAAACTACTGGTAATCCTCTGCAAGAGCCTCGGTGTGGGCAGAGGGCTCCCGGAACCCATAAGAAACCCTGATGAAGCAAGCGAGAGCCATGCAGACCCCCAGGCATCCCGAAGCCCATGGAAGTACTTCCACCAAACCGGAGCCCACATCCCCGTTTCGTAGTGATTTCACCTAGTRGGTGCATTGAAGTTTTATCCTCTCAACAGGTATTCTTGGACGTGGGCTTTAGCTACTGTCTTTGATCTGGCAATGTAAGGAAGAAAATACTGAAGTGTAACATCTGAGACATTCATCTCAAATTTAATTTTAGGGACATTTTCTCCCTACTATGTGTGCACACGTATTAGCATGCATCAGAAGTACAGTATCCCCTTTAATGTTTACTCATCCTTAGATTGCAAAAATTGTTGTGTGAATTCCTTCTTCAATTAGCTCTGGTACTCAAAAAAAAAAAAAATATATATATATATATAGTTCAGTTGCCAGTACAGTTATGATTTCTTTCCTTTATACTTTTATTCCCCAGTGCAACTTAAAAGAAAACACTTCTCCACTCTCCCCTGCAAAGCCCCCTTTAAAAAAAATTTTTAAAACAAAAACAACCAACATTTCTAAAGGAAAGTCTTTTGTGGATGAAGTGCCACTTCCATTCACCTTTCCATCATGTAAGGGAAAAAATAAAGATCAGAAGGAGGATTTAGACAAAAAGCCAACTAAGTAAAGCTAATTTTTTTATACGGAAGAATCTTGCTAGTTGCATAGAAGAGCTTTGCTGAGTGGAACAGAAGAGACATCAGAGGAGAATCTACAGCAGGTTTTCAAATACTTCCAGCAGATATATCTTCACAATGTGCAGTCGGGGTGATAAGATAAACACAGAGACACAATTTCAGAGTAGCTTCAGTACCCACAGTACATTGCAAGAGAAGTCTACCATGTTGTTTGTAGCATTCGGTGGGTAAAACTACCCCAAATGGTCCCTGCAAAACGCCTCTGAAGCCTGCTAGGGGGATGCTAATAGCTGCTTGAAAAACCTACAGAAGCAAAATTGTGACTGCAGTTAACATTTTTTAGTGTGAAAGTTCCACTTCCAGGAAGCATTGGTCATCTTAAGAGTTACTAGAGCTATTCAGCATAAAGCAAGCGTATCAGCAATAAACTGAACAAAATGCTTGTAACGTCTTAACACGAATACACTCATTTCCTGTTCATTTTTAAGGGCTGCCTCTTGTTGCTTAACACTGAATCCTGCTAATCCCTCAGCACTTTCAGTTCAATATTTCAAACACTTTGCAAATCAGCCTTGAAGAAGAATCCTCATTTTCTATTTATTTTACAAATGTGAAATCTAAAGCATAGGCAATCTATCTAAAGCCACTTGAGCATTAAGTAGCAGAATACAACATTAAATCCATATTGTTTCCCTTCACAAAAAGGGACCAAGAGCCCAGTATGTTCAGGGTAAGGCTCTAACAGACAGTGCACTGGAAGGTTCATAGCCTAGAAAACAGAGATCTGCCAACACAGATCATTTCACCTATTACAATTAAGTTTCTTCATGATATTAGATGTATTTACCGCCTTGATGAAGGGCTCTGAAATCCATGATAGAAACATCCTGTGTACACAGTCAAATATTATGTCTCTTTTTTCCTCCCCAGGTGACTGGAGGAACATACAACATTTGTTCTTCTATACAGCGGATGGAAAAAACTCATGCACAAACTACTGTCCATACTTTCACCTTGGCAAACCCGACCTTACAAGTGAACCATCGGGGGGGAAAAAAAAAAAAAAAAACAGGTCTGAGTTCCAAATAGCAAGAAAAGTGCTTTTCTATGCCAACAGAAAGCTGAGCAGTTCCTTCCACAGAATGCTGCTGCAAAGGTTATTTTGCACTCCACGTAGCACGGCTGTAAGTTACATTTCAGCAGCAAACAGACTAGCGAAATCAAAAGAGCTTACCACCATTCAGCAAATGGCCTGCAGTTCCCATTTCAAGGAAAGAAATTTGCATCCAAAGCATCAAGAGCGTTTTAACTTGAGTTTAAAATAAATTCAGAGCAGATACATGCCGCCAACTTGTGTTTGTGACTGGAATCCTAGCCACAGTCAACCCAAACTTCTCCCCAGACAGGGAGCGCAACGAGAGCCTCTCCTCAGCCAAGGCGATAGCTCAGGCTTGCAGCACAGCAGCAGGCGCAGATCAGGGCCAGAACACGGCATGGAAGACAACACACCTGCAGCTCGTCCGGAGCACGCAGGCCGTAGCCATTGGCGCTGAGTGGGGTTCCTGGCCCCCGAGCCTGAAAAAAGAACGAGCATTGGGATTCCATCCCATTCTAGGTCATCATTCCCCAGCAGCCAGCGTAGGGCAGGGTTTAAAAGCACGATGCCCATACACTGCCACAGTAAACGCTCTCCATTAGCTCATTAAGCACCGCAGCTAATTTCAGCACAGCATGCTCCTCGGGGAAAGCCACGTGCGCGCCAAGGGCTCCGCTGGGTTTTACGTGCCTGCGCTACGCTGCGCTGCTCTTACTGGAGGCACACTAACTGGGAAACGTAACCTGGAGTGGAAGGGAGCAAATTCGGGGATGGGCTTTAGTCCTGCTGGGGTTTATGCCAAGCCTTGGACCAGCCCAAGACAACTCCACGTCCTGCACAGACAAGCCTTTCCCTTGCGGTAGTAAGCTCCCATGCAAGCAAGGAGCCTACAGCTTAATTCAAGCAAATTAGGGCATCTTAAAAGTTTGTCTGTCCCAGAATCATAAAAAGCCCTCGCAAACAAGTACTAACACAGCTCCATGAAATCCAGCTGAGATCGAGCCCGGGGCTAGAGCACCACCCACAGCTGGCAGAAGCTGCTTTCTGCCCGCTCACAGCTCGCAAAACGGGGCCTGAACCCGAGCGCTCTCCCCCCGCAAAGCCGAGGGACGCCCCCCCGAGAGAGCGCTCCCATCGGAGATCCAGAAAGCTGTTTGAAGGAAGGCTTGCTTTTTTAAGGCACCGGGATTTATTTTCAGCTTCACCAGCACGCAGCAGGCTCCTGCCAGGGCCCCATCAGCAGGCATGTCTGGTCTGTTAGTGCCATCTACAGGGTTACCCCGCTCAGGAGCCGCGCTCTCAGGCTTCACACCAACCGCCCTTACCACACGCCGCAGGCAGCTCGGAAGGTCCTAGTAATGAATAACGAGCGAGGTTAAAGCATGGAGCAAAAGCAAGCCCCTTCCCACCTCAGCTGCACCATGCACCAGGGCTCCAGCACGGCCACCTGCTTGCAGCACAGCAGGGGACACRACCAACGGCACAGGGCAGCAGAGCAGGACACTGAGAACTTGGCTTCTCTTTTCTTCAGTGCCACTAATCTACATGACTGAAATCTGTACAACCACCCTCCTTTGTTAGATGGATGAAAAGATGTTAATACCAGGGAACTCCCTTAATTTTACTGCAGTTTTAATTCTTTGCACTGAGAGCTAGGGCATCACTGTTAAACATCCCCTTCCATGGGACAGTCCCTTCCTGCTATCTCCCCAAGCAATAAGCAACACAGAACTCAAGTTATTTGTTCTGGAGAGGCAGGAATCAGCCCTCCTGGGATTTTACTTAGTCTTCTGTAACAAGGAATGATCAGGAACAAGCTGTAACCCACCTCCAAAATAAAGGCTGTCAGAGAATTTAGCTGCCTTACTCTTGGGGGAGATGAAGATCGGGGAAACCTCACGTCCGCGAAAGGTTGTAAGAGGGCAGAGACAAAGGGCACCGGGATGCACAAAAGCCCAGGAGGGAAGAGGAAGCAACGCTGGAAGTCGGAAGCCAGCTCCTGGCCACGAAAAGCGCGTGGCTCTGGAGCAACCTTCCCTAGCAGTAAGGTTGTCTCTCTGTAGCTACTTTTGTGCTCAATACATTCAGAAAGAAAAGTATGACGTGGCTGTCTGACGGAGACAAACCGGTGACCCACAAGGTCCCTCGCAGACCTGTGTTCCTATGCTAATATGGGAAAGGGGTTAAGGTAAGAAGAGGGAACAAGGAAGGGGAGACTTTAGAAACTTGGAACAAACAGGGAGATGATCAATGAAGGGGAGCACTAGGCAAACGTGTAAGGAGAAAAGTGTGGAGGATCCAATAAATGAAAAGGGCTGATGGCATAAGTTATTGCCAAGCAGAAAGCAAGAGAATGCTGTTAGCGCAGCTGAGCAAAGAAAGGCTCCAAGAAGGCACCATCCAGACCAGATCAGCATGTGAGGCAACTCCACAGAATAATCCCAAACGCCGGCTGCCAGGTTCATTACAATAGAGGAGTCTGGTGAAATGGAATGTTTTATTTTATTTGTTTGAAGATACAATGGAGGTGGATGCTGTAAACAAAAGGAAAGTAAAACAATCAATCAATACAAGACTGGTTGCTATTTAAAAATAAATCAACAATTCAAGCAGGAGGGCGAAAGACTAGCTCCTCCATTTCGGAAAGCACAGACAATAACACAGTGCACTCAAGTGCTGTTTTATTGACTTCTTGGCAATCTGTTCAGACCACAAGTCCATCTCCCAGCACTTTAATGCTGCAGCTCCCATTCAAGTCACATGTACAAATGAAACAAAACAGAAGTACGTTATTAACAATAGAGAGCCGATGCTCATATTGCTCTCCGTCAGTCTCATTAACCTCAGCACACGGTCCAGTCGATTTGCCTAGTAGTTCAATATCAACAGTGGAGGATTCGATACAGCCCTCCAAGATCAGAGAGGCAATTATGTAAACTTTTAAAGTTAGGCTTTGGCTTAAACAATAATGATTGTTTCAAGCAGATTCTGTAGCAGTCACTTGTGACGCACACAGGTTGGCGACTGTGCAGCATCATAGAGAACTGTGTACTCCAGTCTTGGTCCTCAGCACCCCTTGCTCTCAGCAGCTCTGCCAGCCTTTGGCCAAGTCAGGCTTTTGGCAAGGACTGGCAGGAGCGCTGCGAGCAGTACAAGGCAGCAGCCAGAGTCCACAGTGCCTCCTCCTAACACCCTGATTCATTCCGGAAAAAGAAAGTGCAGCAGTAGCTCGTGAGGCGTAAGCCCGTGCAGACGCAGACACATGTTCCTCCGAGCAGCACGTATTCATACAAGCGCAGCACTGCATCAGTKCAGCTGTGCAGCTTCCAGACCAGAGCTGTCTCATAGGCGCTGGCTCAGGGCTCATGTGCATCTATGAATATTCTAAAAAACTACTAAAAGTTCTAACTGTTGAGAAGAGACCTACTAGGCTATCAACATGGAAACCAAATACACTTGAAGTAACAAAAACTGTAACTGAAATAGCCTACTGAACTGCTCTCTTATTAGGAAAATACAATGCAAGGCTTTAAAAGCCGCTATTATTAGCAAGATTCTCCCACAAAAGCCAATACTGGCCTCATGCTGATTGCCCACGGGTACAGTGCTCCACCTCTTTGAGGACAGGCTGCTGCTATAGTTTCAATTTACATTCTTCTTCCAGGAGAAATGAGATCGGTAAAAGGTGTACTGAGCAATAGATTTGTACTTGAAGGAGTCTCAGATCTCTGTTACTAGCATTTTTGTTTTCTCCTCTCACAAAATGCATTAACAATGATTTAGAATAACCAGAAGTCCAAAAGAGCAGGAATGTCAAGTCTTGATCTACAAAGAGCTAATGCAGACTACCGATTCCTTCCAATACGCAGGATGGTTCAGGGGAAAAGGGGGTCATTGACTACAGCTCAAACCTGTCTCTAGACAAAACAGAATCAGATTAAAAGTGACAGCAATACTACGTTACAGCCTCAGTATCATCAATTTATTCTCCATAGGATGAAATTCACTCCTTTAAAGAGGGCCAGCACAAAGACCTCTAAAAACATGTATGTGGTGCATAGATATTGGGCTGGCACACTCTGGGGTAATCTGAGGCCTTCAAATTAATTAGCTTTTCCCTACTTAGTACCAGAATAGGGGCCTTGTTACAGGTTCTAGCTATATCCACGTTTTTCCCTTCTCAAATTCTAAGCACCTACTATAGCAAAATCAGGTTCCGTCTAAATTATTTTTGTGACAAGACCTACAGCTTGATGTCCCCTCTTTGATCAAAATCATTCAACTGTTAATATTAAAAATGTTTTTGGAACCATTCATTCCTGCAAGGTGAAGAAACTTAAAGACTGCAAAACCCATCCGTCCAACGAAGAGAAATGCCTGAAGAATAATAAAGTAAATCACCTCAACTAAAGAAAAGCCAATGAATGTGTCAGTCGAAACGCTGAGCCAGAGCATATAAGTGGACTGAAATACAGTCAGATTTACCTGGCTTGTGTACAATCCTTTAGAGAATCAATTTTGCAAAGGGAGTTGAAGAGCTAAGAAAAGTATCAGCATGTGCACATGACCTGCACCTGCAAGGAGGCTAGACACCACTGAATCAAACAAATCAGCTCTCTCATCGCCCAAAGGGCAGCAACAGCCAGATTTAGCCATTACTGCTATCCTCACAGAGGAATGCAGCAAATCTTTTCATCTCTGCATCAGCTAAACGAGCAGAAAGTATCTAAAGTAGGCATGAAAGGACAAAAATGATATGAAATTAGGGCACATTCAAGTGATGTGTTCACATGACAACATTACTAAAAATATATATTTTTTAAAAAATCTTCTGCACATGTGCAAGCCAAAGAGCTCACAGCATCTGGGGTGACATCTCGCCAGGAAACCTCACCAACTCTGCATTGAGAAATGCTGCCCCTTGCACGGGTGAGCACCAGGAACACAGCACTCCGTTTCCTGCCTCACGGGGGATTTCAGAGCAGCAGCTAGACCCTGAGCTCACAGGTGACCGGCTGCAAATCCATTTGTCATTGCTACTTGACAGGAATATCCCTTTCACCCCCGCAACGCTCTTTTTGTTAAGTGCCAGTTTTGCCCCTTATCTAGAGAGGATGTTAACCAAAAGAAAAGAACCATTACTCTAAAGATATTCCCAACCTTAATTTTAAAGAAAAGGTCCATAGCCTTAAAGCTGCACCTCTTCAACAGGGAACTTCCTGGCCTGCAGGGTAACTTCCCTTGGGTTCTCACAACAAAGGCACTACCAATTTGGGGTGAAGTGGGACTTAAGGATACAGGTTTGCAGTGCCTGTAGCTTTCAAGGAACGGCCCTCCTTTCATGGCTGAAATGTGCTGTAAACAGGAGCACTTTGCAAGCAGTTTCTACCATCTTAGCAGTAGGTCCATACCTAACAATGACATTAGGAAAGAGATCTTCTGCACCCATTCACATTTGGTTCTACACTGTAGGAACCCGAATATCAACCCAAACATCCAGCTAAGGAACCTCCCAGTTTGCTGGGCTGACAATGAGACATAATTCGAGCACCAGAAAATAGAGTGAAACTCCAGGCCCCTTCATGAAGAGATTATTTCTGAGCCAGGGATGTCTCAGTTTTAGAATCACAGTCCATAAGGGTCTGGCATCAATGCTTTCTCTGGTCCTCCTTTTCCAGTTGACAGTCGTTCAAAGACAAGTCATTCATCACACCAGAAGCAAGATTTGCCAACTCAGACTGCCACAGCAGTCTGGCGATCTCAGGTGATCTCAGACAGAGCCAGCAGTTCAAAATCCAGAAGCCTGGTAGACGGCACATATTTCTCCAGTGAATGTGCCATTGCAGGCACTCTGGCTTGCAACTGGGAAGAACGGTCTGAACACTCGCAACCCCAGTCTACACAAACTGATACTCCCGTTCCTTTGGGCCCACTGGCACCTTTCACTTGTAAACACATCTGTGCTTTCTAAGCCCAACTAGTGACCTGTATTATCATCATGTGTAACTACTAACCCTGTAACTACAAGAACTTTGATGCATTTAACTCACTGCTCCTTCCCCAAGCTATTCTGTCTGCCTGAACTAAGGCAACACTATCCACATCCACCGCTCATAACAGATAACAAGAGCTCTCCCAACTCATCAGATGCTGAGTTGATTACAGAGACATTTACTAAAGAAGTAACCCGATACGGCATGAAGGAAACAAGATCCGCCTCCAAAAGGAATCCACTTGCCTGATACTTTAAGCTGACTGCGGCAGTCAGTGGAGAGAGAGATATGAGTACATATAAAATACTGATAAGATTCATAGGCCAGCAGACATAGTTGCAATACTTGAGTCCAGAGCCAGAAGTTTTCATATGCTGAGTACTCATCCAGGAGTCACATTTTCATTAGCAAGCATCTCCCTGTGCAGTTAACAACACTCAGTGCAGCATCATTTAGTTTGCAACTCCACCTTTCCCAACAAAATGTGTGAAGGAAATAGGTTTGGTCCCCTTCCCCCTGCCCCAGCTACAGAAGTTTTTGTGCTGTTAATTAGTACTCATTATAAGCAATTAGAACAAATAAAACCCGAGGATTG
Source organism: Apteryx rowi (assembly GCF_003343035.1). Taxonomy (NCBI): domain Eukaryota; kingdom Metazoa; phylum Chordata; class Aves; order Apterygiformes; family Apterygidae; genus Apteryx; species Apteryx rowi. The sequence continues at coordinate 1,033,248 of NW_020448531.1, forward strand.
GTAAGGTGATTCCACCGGTGGACTTGCACCTCTTGGTCAGTCTATGCAGYTGAAGCCACTGGTCGACCCCAAATCATCTGGAAAACAGAAGACACCCAGCACCAGAATGAGCATGTACAACTTGACAGACCACTACCAACCTCAAAACAGCTGGGGGAGCTGAGAGGCCAGCAAGTGAGCTATGCCTAGGTATACATTTCTCCTCGGCCTTAAAAAAAAGACCCTCCAAAGAAATCAGACTTGCATGATCCACAAACCAATAGCACATCACCATGACAGCATCAATATATGCCCCAAAGGGACCATGGGTTCTAGCTGCGATTTGACTTGTGAGTTATTCCTCCACTGGAGAAACAGAGAAGTTTTTGTTTTCCTCCCTAATGCAGGCAGCCTTAGCCTGGGACACGTAGGATGCCTGTCCCTCCTACTGGCTTGTTAAGCATGAGAGTGGTGCTTCAAGCACCAACGGTCTGTAACRCTGGGTAGGTCCCTTTCAATGTGGTTGGTCAGAAACCAAAAAGAAGTGAGATAAATCTGTGTGCTAATACAGAAAGACAACACACAGAAAAGTTTAATTCATGCAGATCTGATTATGGGATCTGTCCCAAAGCTTACACATCTTTAGAAAAGGAGACCCTTAGCCACTTTGAGGAAAAAAATTGCAAAATATCCACTTACCGCTTCAGATTTCTTGTCTCAAACACTGTGTCCTCATCGCTGTCAAAGGAAGCCATCTCTATGTTTTCATCGTAGTTTGAAAGAAGACCGTATTTCTTCCGCTGAGGTTTCTTCAACCTGAAATTAGTTTTGAGTTCGTTTCTGGGTCGCTCTGATCTAGAACTTAGGTACACAAAGACGGCAGGGTAAGCGCTCTTTCACACGCAACACGACCGGTTTGCAAGGAGACACGGCCTTCCTTAGTCAAAGGGCAAAACGCATGGAACCAGGGGACTTTTGTCACGGGAGTATTTAGGGCAATCGATAACGGCGTCAATTTACAGTGGCGGTTCTCCGCCAGCAGAAGCCACCCGGGCCAAATAKGGAAAACAGCTACAGGGCCAAGGGGGGGATCTGGGCCAGGGACCAGCCCTCAGGCTGGGGCAGGGGGGGATCCGGGCCGGGGGGAACCAGCCCCCGGGCCGGGGCAGGGGGGGGATCCGGGGGGAGCAGGCGCCGGGCCGGGGCCCCCCGCACTCACCGCAGCGCCCGCAGGAGGAAGTAGACCGCGGCCAGCGCGGAGAGGGCGCTGAGCACGTACACGGCCCGCTTCAGCACCGGCAGCACCGGGCCCTGCGGCAGCCCCGGGCCCCGCGGCGTCCCCGGCCGCGTCCCGTTACCCGCGGCGGCCCGCGGCGGCCCCGTGCCGTTGAGCGGGCTCGGGGCGGTCGGAGGAGCGGGGGACTCGGCCCAGCCGCCGCGCAGGAGGAGGAGAAGGAGGAAGAGGAGGAGGAGGAGGCGGCAGAGGGGCTCCAGTCGGAGCATGGCCGGGCCGGGCGCAGCGGCAAGCGGCGCCTCGGAGGCGGCGGCGCAGGAAGGCTGCGGGCCGGTGCC
>NW_020448531.1:1035169-1053144 GCF_003343035.1 Apteryx rowi
CACACACACCCTTCTCCCCTCAGGGCTGCCATTTCCCCCCTCATAGCAGTGATTTCCCCTTCACAACACAACTTCCCCCCTCAGGGCCCCCATTCCCCCCTCACGACACATCTTTCCCCTCAAAGAGGCTGTGGCCCCCCCGCCCCTCGCCGCGACGAGACCCATCGCTCCCCAGCACACGCAGGAGATGCGAGGCCGCCCTCATCCTTCGCCTCGACCCGAGGAYGCCGCTGACCAGCCCCTTGGCCTCGGTGGGAGCCCCGGTCGCGGCGGCTGCACTTGGCCTGGACAGCGAGCRCCCCAGAGGCAGCTTTCTTCCAAAACCCCACAGGCAGACTCGCAACGGTGAGCACTCAAAACGCCTACCATGTTTCTCCACAGGAGCCCAAGGCTGAGACAGGTACCCCAGCTAAACCAGGCTGGTGCTCCAGGTGGTTTCTAAATCTGCAGTGCTGCTCTGTGTCCCCCTTGTACCATCTCCTCCTGGGGAAGGGCATTACAGACCAGGCGTCCACACAGATCAGACTTCGAGAAAGCAGCATTTCAGCCTGGAAATGGGTCGTCGCCCCCGCCAGCTCACGCCACTAGGTGTCACATCGGTCCCACACTGCCACAGCACCTCCTGAGCTTGGTGACTCCTTCGCACTCAGCCCCTGCAGCTAGCTATTCCCCGGCTCAGGCTAAGCCTATCCCAGCAACAAACCATTAATCCAGTGCTGTAATTAGCAATGCCAAAATAACAGCACCTCGAACTAGGCCTCTATTTTTGACCCTGTAATTATTTCTGCCTGCATTTAAGCATCGAGGCACCCCATTTAGGAAGGTAAGTTCTTTCAAATAGTGCTTTGTAAGTATTTACTGTTTGAATTGGTTTAAACTTCACCTGACTACATTTTATCAGTAAAGGTCTAGCCCTATGTTTTATGTCATCCTTCATTAACATTCAAAAGCCTCACTGGTGAATTGCTAAATACAGCAAAAAAAGACTTTTTTTTTTTTTTTTTTAATTTTCAGCACTCCTGGATAATTTGACAAAGGTTTAAGGAAAAGGTAGGCTTCATAATCTTTCCTATTCTGCATGCACAGAGGTGCCCCCAGGGTTCTCGTAGGCTTTCTTATCACTGCAAGGAAGAGTTGTGATGAGACTTGTCCATAGCTGGGCAGCAAACCCTCAGGAGCCCAAGAGCAGATGTCCTGCTTGCTAGATTACTGAATTCTTTTGTACCTGGGACTCCTCAGCAAGAGAAGACATTTCTTCCTAAGAGTACTCTTTAAAGCTAGCATTAACTCATTAATTTAGGTCATTGACACCAGCTAAGTGTATGGTCTCCATCACACCTGTTTGCTCTGGAAAAATAATTCAAGTGACAACAGAATATGAATGCAAAGAGCAGTAGCTCTGCCTCAGTAGGTCCATGTGTTGATAAGCCACCACAACTTTCCTTAATAACCAGGCTTTCCATTGTGGACTAGAGAATACGCAATCAATTCTGCCCTTCAAACACTGCAACAGTAATTGTTACCAGGCACAATACCCACAATTATGTAATCTCTTCAAAGACATTTATGCTACGTGAGCAGACTTTTTCATGTAATACGCTGTTCTTAAAACGCTGTGCTTCAAGTGGGATTTAATGTAACAACAGCCATGCATAACTGGGCAAGGTTAGCATACAAAATAAACAGGATAAAGCAATCAAATGTGTTCTTCTTTCAACATGAAGAGTGCAGGCAGGACAGTAGCAAAGACCATCAGAACCCACCTCTTACCACTTTCTCTTGTTGCACACAAAATCCTGCCCCATTTTCCTCAAAGCTACCAGAAATATACTTCACAAATGCCAGCCCCCACATCCGTATAAATCCTTCTTGTTGAGCTGGCACATTTTGAGGATTTAACCAAGGAGAAATGAGACCTCATTTTTCATAAGCCTCAGATGCCTGCATCAAATCAATTTGAGACTAGTGAGTGCAGTTACAATGGCAGTAAGGGTCTCGGGAATGGAGCATTCATTTTGGAGCACAGATGCTAGTGATCAGTCAGACCAGGTAGTGGAAATGAAAGTAATTTAAGCAGCTTCCACTCTTCAGTATAGCATGACAAGACACAGGTATAGCATATCAAAGATGACAGCCTCAAGGGCAAAGACTTTTAAGGACAGTTTGAATTACAGCATGATGTACTGGAAAACATGCACCCTAATGTAGGGAAGAGTTCTTGTAATGTGAGGCCAGCAAGAGATGGAGTCGAGGACCAACTGGAGGAATTCAGTGGCAACCAGCTCTCATCTGACTTCATTACAGTCAGCAATACAGGGATTTGGTGGCAAGTGGATAAAAAATTAAGAACAAATATTCTTCACATACAGAAGAGGAAGAAAAGGGCAATCTGTCTTGCCAGTTTACCTTTTTGATGGTTCATTTTGAAGACAGAACTTAAAATTAGGCAGGAAAAAAAAAACAGTTCAACAGAACATTGGTTAGAAAGTTTGATCTTTAAATACAAATGTTAAATATGGCATACACCATTTAACTTTTCAGTTTACTAAAGATTAATAGACCAGAAAAAAGTTAAATATTTCATCAACACCAGAGTGCAAACTTCCTGCAAGGAAATTTGAATTCCCTTGCTCTGTCCCTTACCTGCCCCTCTACAGGGCAAGGGAAAGACCACCATTTTTCCTCTCCAGCAGCACAATGCATGAACTGTGAGCCACAGTCAGGTAGGATAAGAGCCACAAAGTAAGAATTGGTTTGAATCCAGGCTAGAGTAACCAAAATTGCAAGTTAACAGAACAATAGTACTGATAAGGAACCTTAAACACACACAGCCAAAGTGCTTTTGCTCCTGCAAAACTAGTCTCCAAGGAATACAACAGACATTGTGGGGAAAAAAAGGCAATATCTCCTAGTTAGGAAAGATGGCAAGAAGTCTTTTATTAGCCATTCTATTCCATAAAATCAAATGGAGCAAGTACAAAATTCAAATTTTTCCAAATGGTGGCTTATGCACATTCAATCTGAGATCAAATTTTGTATTTACATTACTAGGAAGATTTGTTCCAACTACACAGCTCTTCTTTACAGTCACAGGCAAACATCTTGAGTGTATTAGCTACACACACAAATATGCTGAGGTTTTAAAACTTGCCAACTGCTAGGATCTGGGCTGCTCTATTGCTAACTCTCCTTCAGGCAGCTTTGTACTTCCCCCACTCCACTCTACACAAGGCATCTTCCTGAAATGAGTGAAACTACTATCTTGTTACCTACAAACACCCAACCCCACTTCTGGCAAGACTGTGCAACCACTAGTGCACCCCCAAAACTTGCAAGAACTTATTTGCTAGTTTTCCCCATTTCCAAAAGGTGATTTATTATGTACCTTTTCATTAAGAGTCAAACCAAATAATTTTGTACTATTCCATACTCAACTGACACTGTTTTCCTCATAACAATGCCTAAGGCAATCACTGACTGTCTCTGCAGCGGCAGGATTTCTACTCAGCTTTTGTTGTCTGAATGCTTCAGTCATCCATCTGAAACATCCAATTGCAGTACTCAAGAGCTGCGTGGCTCAGTACTGCTTCAACACCTGGCTTGCTTCACTTCTCATCTCTCAACACCTATTAGTTTTCACCTGATTAAGTTATCCCACTAGAGAATTCCAGACCATGGAAAAGACCAGAATTGGATTTGCTAATACCAGATTGTTACTTTTCAAACTGGAGTCAGTGAAACTTATTTTTAACATAAGTTATCCTAGAAGCGTGAAGTTTGCTGTTGAGTTACAAGTAACAACTTAATATAATTGGAACCTTAGGCCAACTTTATATTGAGGCAAGTGCTTAAATATGCAGAAAATACTCACTGCAGGACAGACCAATCCTATGTGCCACCTGAGAACTGAAATGTATAATGGTGTTTGGGAATATATAACCACTGTAATGAGTTGCAGGAACATCACATTTCATTTTCATCAGCAAAACACATTAATTTTAATTATACTAATGTGTATGAAAAGAAATTCATTATCCAAGTTCAAAACAGCTTGGGCATTCAAATGCAAATTAAACTTTTAAGTTTTGTTACTATTTCAACTGGCAAAAGCAGCTTACTTCTGAACAAACAATACTGATTCCATGTTTAGGTAATTGCTCATCTAACAGTTCTTTACAGATGTACTTGACTAGTTTTGCAGATGCAAAAACCAATGCAACTAGGCCACTTAATTCAAGGTTACAAGGATGTAAATTCTTCCTCAAAACTTGCTCATAAAGACAGGTTACCCTTTCTAGCCACCTCCCCAACCAGAGCAGCATTTAATTTTTTTTTTAAACCTAGGCAACACACCAAATAACTAGATTTCTATTGTAAACCTTGGCCACAATCTACTATTCTTGTGTTTTCCCACAAAAGTACTACAAAGATTCAGATTTTTTTTCCATATTCCAGTATTTTATTCTATCTTTACTTGTTTGTTCAATTGATCTATATATAAAAAAAAAAATCAGTAACAACATTGCTCAAAATTCTTCTTCTCCACTCCAATCAGTAGCTGTCCTTCTTGGTCTTCTCCGATGCAATTCACTGCTGAAATAAAATTAAGACAGTGAATTTAGAGAAAGAATTTGCAAAATTCTCATCTAGGAAATACTGAAGACACTTGCAAAGTAGTACTGTTACAACAGCAGTAGATAGCCAAACCTTATGGTTCAGGAAAAATTACTGGGGTGAGGGACAGACTGAACAAAGATGTTACCTGCTTGGTGAACTCAAGTCTTGATTCAGCTTTCTCAGAATGAATGCACTCCTTTCTCAGAATTCCCGTTCAGCTTCAGTGTTGAATGAACATCTCTTCAGCCTGCCAAAGCAAATATGCATTAATAATAATATCAAGCAGAGAATTTACATTGCCACCCGCCTCCCCCCAACACAAGTCACATCATATACGAGGGTTTCACAAGCCATTCGCTGAACCCATCACATCACAGAAGCACAGTCTGGGAAAACTGTTCCAGGGCTGGCTGATGCCTTTGATATGCCAGCCAATGTATCATTTGATCCCTAAGCAGAGAGTTAACCACTTTGACATGGCTGCTTAGGAAGTGTGGGCTATGGGAAAAAGTTAATGGCAACAAGTAGGATGGCAAAGAAAGCTACAATTAAGTGAGCAACTTAATGAAGTCTAGGAAGATTCTCAATAGATGAACACATATCAAGTCAGGGAATTCTGTTTCCCATCTTGCTTCCATACCTACTAGCAAGACATGACTGCATGCCCAACTCTGATCTGTGGAACTGAAGTTGTGCCACAAGCCAAAGATTGCATAAGGCATGGGTTAAAATTTTTCCATCAGTTGACCAAAATTGTCAAAGGAATATTTCACAGGTACATTAGACTTTCAAATGAGCTCTCAACAAGAGGAAGGATGCGGACATGAGCAAAAGGAGTTACCTCGAATTACAGGACTATTTCCACATATGAACTAGCCAAGAGAGCAGCTTTCGTCTCAGAGGTTTCTGTTGGAGGCACAACACTTCTTTTCTCCAAGGACACTGCAGTTTCCATATGCTAGCAAAGAATTCTTAGAACTTGTAAGGCAATGACAAAGCTAGCTAATTACGGCAATTTACCTACCATTGAACACCGTGTCAAGCTAGTAACTAGTCCAGTTACCAAAGGACTGATTCTTTACTATACTACAGCTTTTCAATGTCTGCTTTATTTTAAGGAAACATTGATTATCCTAACTGGCCAGCTAGCATTCCCTTGACCTTTGCTGACTTAGGCTTTGAATATTAGAATACCCTAAGGTATATACTTTCAATAGTCTGCCTCTAGACAAGTTTGACTATTCTTATGTGAAAGTATGCTGAAGGTATTCACATTTCAAGACCGGTTAAGATTAAATTCTAGCAACTGGTCAATAAATCTGGTTTGCTCTAATACTATCACTAATCTTCTCCTCTGGCATCCTCTATTACTTAGTCTGTTCTTCATCTTCAAGGATTGTGTTGTGCAATGAAATGTAAATGTCAGGAGCAGAGTTCATTTCAGACGGTCTTTTAATAGGCTTCGTAAAGCCAAAGAAAACTGTATACAAGAATCCTTTACCACTTCAAATACAATATCAATGGAATATGCATATTTCTTCCAGTAAAAAAGGACAATATAAATAAACATTTTCAAGAACCTCTTTTATGGTAAGTTTGCAAGTCTATTTCTGGGTAATTTACATCATTACAACAGTAAAAATACCGTTATGCAAGTTGAACATACAAGCAAGTTTCTCTTTAGATATATCAAGGTGGTTTGCCTTCCAATTTGTACCCAGGCTGCATTCCTACCTTGCTACACTAAAGGAATGTTACAAAAGACGAAGGTAATGCACTTAAAAAAAAAAAGTCCACAGCTTGTTCAGCTTCCAGTGAACATTGAATTAAAGGTCCTTTCTATCTCAAAAGAAACTGAATTGGGGCCCCAACTTCACAACTTTAAAAAAACACCTTGGCTCATCATGAAAGATAAAATAAAATCTGAAGTGCTTTCAAAAAAGATTAAAAACACTTGAAAGCAGAGCTTTCTTAAAGAAAAGTCTAATTAGACCATCTTATATCAGAAGCTGTCAGGCTGTGTTTGACAAGATTAGAACTGATAATACTACAAAAGTGAAAATACAAGTAGATGTACTACACAATAACGATTTCAGCGAAGCTCCAAAAATCTTTATAAATACAGCCATTGGAAGGACGATCTTGAGTCAGGAAGGATTTTTACTCGTTGTGTGTAGCTGAGGACAAGAAGCAGGCACAATTGTAAAGGCACTGAAGCATAGACAAGTTCCAGCATTTTACTCCCTTGCATTATTTCAGAAGCTAATGCTAGTTCGCTATGGCTTAAGAGAACTCCCCCACCCTTGATTAAAGTTTGTTAGGGCATCTGAGTTTTGTCTTAGTCTCAAGCTTGAGGAATGTAGTTAAAAACTTGCTTTACCTTAAGATCCAAGCAACTCCTACACATGCATTACAAATTAGAAATTTAAATGGCACAACCACGTCCGAGGCTTGATAGATTGGTTCTTACGGGCAAGAACAAAAATAGTGGTACAGTTCAACTGAGCCTTACAGTATTTCCAGACTTCAGGATAGGGTCAGAAGGTTTAGAGAGTTCCTACAGCAACGTACTCGTCATTCCCATTTGAACTAAGACTTACCGTAACTGTCATAGCTGTCTCTGTAGGATCCTCCTGAAGACCTGTCACCGTAACCACCTTGACTCCTGCTGTTAAGAACACATTCATATGCATTATATTTGTTCATCTGCTCTTGGAGCCCATTGACATTTGTGTCAAACAGGCAACGGACTTCCAAGTGCTTTGCAAAAAAACACCTGACTCTTTGCAATGACTTTACCTGCTATTATAGTAGTCTCTGGAGCCATTATATCCTCCACTTCTGGAATCAAATCTGCTTCCGCCATAGCCTCTGTCTCCACCTCCTCCAACAGACAAGAAGTTTCTTTTAGCATGTTGAGAACTACCATTATCCTATCAATAAGTACCAATCTTTTATACGCTCACCTCTAGAGAAGCCACGGCCCCGACCTCTGCCTCCACGGAAAAAGCCTCTGCCCCCAGAAGACCCCCCTCTGTATCCACGAGATCTGTTCTCTGATGATTTTCCAGCCTGATCAACTCTGATCTGACGTCCATCTACAGACTAAAGTCGGAAGAAAAATAAGCCAACTTGGTATTTCAATGTTCAACAGTAAAGCAGACAAACAAGGAATTATACACTTTCATTCTCAGCTAGGCAGTACCAAAATTTACTAGTTTGAACAAACAAGGCTTTTATTCAATGTCACAACTAAGGTATAGCTTACTACACAAGTAAATTAGTTTTCAAACAGTATATATGTGCTTCCTCTGAGTTTCGCTGTTTTTATAATGACTTCATGGAACTTCAGCAACTTAAAAAAAATTCTTTTCCCCGTTATTTCACTGAACAGGAACACATTTTGCTGACTTCTCTTATTCCTTGAGGGATCAGGAAAGCCATTCCAAAGCCTCCTTACCTTTCCATTCATAGCCATCATTGCATCTTTAGCATCGTCTATGTTTTCAAAAGTAACAAAGCCAAAACCTCTGGATCTTTGAGTCTCTCTGTCTTTCACCACAACGACTATAAAGAAGAAAAAATTACATCAGCACCTATGAAATCTACAAAATTTATGGAAATCATCATGGCTAGTTATTATGATCTTACCTTCAGAGATCTGTCCGTATTTAGAGAAGACCTGTTCCAATGACTGCTCATTAGTGTCAAAACTCAGACCGCCAACAAAGAGCTTTCCCTCATCGGATGCCATTTTGTCCTGTAAAGTCAACACACCCACCATTAAACCAAAAAAATATTTCCACAAGGTCTAAGACATTGAATTTGTTGCATTACCATCAGCAGTCTAGCACTCCTAAGCAATGCACACTCACAGTGAGCCACTGCTTTAAAATACAGAGGAGCACCCAGACGGATGGCTCCACTTGAAGTGTTTTCTCTTGGAAAGCCGAGCCACAGGCAGGTAGTGACGGGAGCCGTGAGCTGCGACAGCACAGCTACCCGCAGCCTCACACCCGCCCGCCACCACCCTCATCCAGGGCCAAAGCCACGTCCCCGGAGGCGCGCAGAGGAACCGCCCTGCTCCCCTCGCCCGCCTAGCAGGCCGGTGGGGGCTCCCAGCACGGCCGGCTCCGCGGCGCGGGCTCCCCCGGGCTGGCGGCACCGGCCCCGCTCGGGCTGCGAGTGGCGACGGCGGTAGCCGCCCGCCCCGCCGGGCGCAGCGCGCATGCGCGTCCTGGAGGCCCGCGCCCCCCGCCGGGCTCAGGCGCAGCCCCCCGCCCCCGGAGACGCCGCTCCTCCCCCCGCGCACCGCCCACTTGGCGCAAGCGCGCTACGACGCCCCTCCTCCTACCTGCCGCCATTTTGCACCGTCGAGGCGAGTCGCCATTTTGTTTCCGAGAGCGCATTTCACCCCTCCCCCTGGCTCCCCCACACACCACACACACAGAGCAGTCAACCAAAACGCCTCTGCTAGGCTCACAACGCAACCTCGAAAGACAACGGGGCCGCGGGACGGGCGCCCCGCTCCAGGCCCCTCCCAGATAGCAAACCCGCTGTTTCTAGGACGCATTCCCCTTGGCTGAGGCGCTCCAAGCCTCCCAAGCCCGGTCCGGCTGCAACACGACCACCCCAGCGGACTCCTTACCAGTAGTCTGAAGCTGTAGGGTCCACACAGCACTTCAAAGTCTCAGCGCGATGTACGCTGAGGCTGGCGGGGCAGCGGCTTATAAACCCCTGCGCTGAGCCACGCCCCTCTTATGAATATTCAAATGAGCCCCGCCGCAAGGCGGGACAAGTGACGGGACCAAAGCGCTGCCGCCGCTCCGCCACCTGATTGGGCTGGAGCTTATTAATATTCATGAGACCCGAGAGGGGGAGAGGGGGAGGAGGGAGAGAAAACAAAAACGCTGCATTCCCCCCCTTCCCTTACTCCCACGTGGGGGTGGGGCGTGGAGGGCGTCTCTGATTGGTTGGGAGCTCGGAGAACGTTGTACAGGAGAGCCCCTGTGAGAAGAAACGAAGTGGAGGCAGCTGATTGGCTGGAGGCCGCCCCCGCCGCATTCCCCCGCCACACCCCCTCGCGGCCCGCACGGGGAGGGGGCGTGGCCGCGCTGCCCCAGTTTCGCGCCCTTCTCAGCAATGCGGCGGCCGCCGCTGCTGCAGACAAAGGGGCCGTTTGAGGGGGCGGCCGCCATCTTGGATAGCGAGCGCTGCTGCCGGCGCTGCCTCCCGGCGGGGCTCGGCCCCGCGCCGCGCGCCGTCCTCTCCTCCCCCTTCCGGGGCCCGCTTGCCGTGTGCCGCCTGCACCGCTGCGTGCCCTCCGCGGGCAGCCTGGCCGTGCCTGTGTGCCCCCGCCTCAGGGCCCTCCGGTGTTCCCTCTCCCCTTCCCTGAGGGAGGGCTTAGTCGACAGCCTGCCCCCCCCCCAGCCTGCTTCCCTTGCAGCGGCATGGCCGCAGCGCCCGCAGAGCCTCGGCCCGTTGGCGCTGCGGGCCCCGCACCAGCCGCAGAAGCATGGCTCTGCGGCGGGGCAGCAGGGCCCGTCGCGGCAGAGCGACCAGGCCAACGCTCGGATGCCCTGAGCTGCAGAGGCCGCCCGCTCTGCCGCGCGGCTGAGGAAGGGGCCGGCGGGTAACGCAGCCCCGGGCCGCGTCCTGGTCGCCCCCGGGCGTCCGCCACCAGCGCTCCCTGCCCCAGCGTCACGCAGCAAGGCTGCCTGCCCCGGCCAGCTCTTGCGGCGGTGAATAACCGCTCCGGCAAAGCAGCCTTCTCCTTTGAAGCGTGGTGCTCGACACCCCCACACCTGCTTGTGACAGCATGGCGCAATTAATTTAAAAAGCCACCCCATCACCGGTTCCCAAGCATAAATGGTTTTGTGAAGGAGAAAAAAAAAAAAAAAGCTTCTGCTCAGCCCATTTTCCACTGAAATGTCTAAAAGCCCACCCTGGAATTTTTCTAAGGTAAGCCTATCTTTAGCATTAAAAACTTCCCTATTCAAACAGGAAGCTCTCTGGCACAGATACACATTTCTGCAAGGGACTACATTGGTTTAAAATGCACTGAAAAGCACAGCTGAATTATCCAGCTTTTCCTGCAAAAGCTGTGGTCTTGGCTCAACTATGCCGTGATGTAGGACAGTATTTAAAACCGCTGAGAAGAAGAGAGGAGGAAAAACAGCGGCGTAGGGACAAGAGCTGGAAGAAGACAGGGCTAGGACAGGTCTCCGGAGGTCGCCTCATCTACCCCTCTGCTCGGAGGCAGGATCAGCTCGACGTAAACTCTGTCCGTGAAATGAGGTGGGGATTGCACTGCGAAAGAAAGAGTAATTTCGCCTGCGGTTTGCACCAGGAGAAGAGGGTGCACGCACACGCACCCCCTGCCTCCCCGCTTCCCTCCCATCGCCTCCCTGTTCCCAAAGTCCAAAGCAGCCTTGCTCAGAACCGCCGAGTACAGAAAAACACCGGCGGTGTTTAAACCAGGGCTGGTTTTTCCCAAATAATGTGATTGATTTCCTAACTGAAAATCACCCAAAACAGGAAGAATAAAAAGAGCCATAGTGAAATGCAAAGAAGTCTTCTGCCTGCTATTGTTATGTAAAAGCAGGGAGTGCTCTGCCGCTCCGAGCAAGGAAATTGGACTTTTCCTCCCTGATTTGATATTATGCATTTTGGGATCTACAGGGAAAAGACTGTTTGTTTTGTACACAAGCAGGTATAGTAATTATGAAATACAGAAGAATCTCAGTATTGCACTCTGCCCTAATCTGTACTGCTGTACACACAAAAATAGCTGTTTCATTACTCCTCAGCACAGCTTTCATAATGGAACATTGTCTGCGGATTTTACGTTACGGTACTAAGGCATCGGTCGTTTTGCCAAACATACAGCACCAGCAGGGTACAATAGCACACTGCACAACCATGCATTACTGGCTGCAGCGAAAGTACTCGTAAGCACGTTAAAAATATATATATATCGATGAGACACCAATCTATTACTAGTTTGACCTTCTTACTGGTAAAACTATGAAGAAATGAGTTAATTTTCCAGTACGGAGAACAAATTCACAGCACTAATAATAAAAATAATAATTATTATTATATAATACATTTTTATATAATCTGTTGGTACTTATGTGTATCTGAGATGCTCTGCAGTAAAAGGAAAAGAAAAGGTTCAGCACTCAAAATACGAGTGCAGTCATTAAAAACAGGATGAGGCTGTGAATAATAGGATAAGATATTGCAATATTTTGTACAAATAAATAATTTGTTTCCTGATTTGAAGTAAGTATTTTAATTTTAAACTCTGGGTTTAAATTGTTGAATAAGCCTGGTTTATTTTTTAATTCTACCTAATATTGCATCACACTGTGGTCCATCAGTGCACCGGTCATGTCAGAGGCCGGGAGAGGCAAGGAGGGAGGACTTGGGTGCCATCTGGGATTGCAGATCAATTTTTGCCCTTCAAGAGGGAAAAAGACGGTTCAGCCCTGAGCTTGAATCCCCAGGATGGCATTTTGATTAAAGTGGAAACGTATTAACATAAGCATTCCTGGTTCATGATGAGGGCGGGGAAAGTGACCTTGACGCATGGAGCCATTTTACAAGGGGAGACGCGGAGCGACACCGCTACCCTGGGGATGCTGAAGGGGAGGAGGCAGCGCTGTAGCTGCTTGCATATGCCTAAGGCTGTCAATACTGCAAACGTCAAGGGACAAACACGGTTATTTTTAATCGTACTTTTTACTCCTCGTGCAAAGTCAGTGCACGTTGTTTTTAAAATAGTACTGTTAATCTTTTATGTGCAGTTCAATGGAATTTTAGTCCTACCAGGACCAAAGGCTTGTGCAGAGCAGCGTAGCTCCGTTCGCAGCTGAGCATTGGCCCTCAGGGCCTGATTTAGCTCCTCTGATAGTAAATGGGGAGATCCCAGCTCTCTTCTGCAAAAGCTGGATTGGTCCCCAAAAGCCGAAGACCCAGTTCCGGTCTCACTTGGGTGCATTAATGCTTTTCCTTTGAAACCAGTGAAGTTACACGATTAAACAAGGTGAGAACCAGATCAAATCAAGATCTCCTGTACTGCCTCCACTCCCTTGTCCCAGTTCTGGCGCTCTCGGGAGGTTTCATGTGCTCCAGATCTGCTTATTCCTCCCTGTCTGATCCAGGGCATTAGAAGCAGCATGTGTCACTTTAGCTGGTAAACAAGTGGGCTGCAGCAGCCACGTGGCCCAAGCTTTCACCTGCTGGGCACTGTCATGAGCTTGTGTCCTGCACGATGGGCTCCGGAGGCATTCGGCACAGGAAAATCTCTTGACATACCAGAAACACACCACAAAACCACAGCTGAAACCAGTGCTGCCAGCAAATACCAGTCGATAACCATCCTGGCTGATTTCACACGCTGTTATGGCAGTAATTAGGCAACGAAGCACAACGTGGGTGATACATGCCACCAGAGCAAACCTTTCTGCGGCAATGGCTGGCATTTGCACAGCTCCTGATCTGAGGAGCCCAAAACGCTCAGCAAGGTAAACTGAGAAAATAGCGTGCAGCATCAGCTTTGGCACTGTTTCTGCCTGTGGCTTAGATGCTCCAGTAGCCCCTGCACAGATTTTAGGACAGAGCATGCATTCATTTATTTCATCCAGCTGAGGCACATTTTCAAACCACTTTTAGTCCCCTGGTGAGAAGGGACTGTAGCTACACTGACCTAATGCAGTGGAAGCGCTGTTGCATCTTCAGCGACTCCGAATACCTGTCTGGAGCGATATGCTCTCCAAAGCAGAGGCCATCTCTCCATGTGCTCGCGTGGCTCTTGGCGGAGTGCAGTGCTCCTCTGGACTCTGGACTTCAGTGGGGGATAACTGTTAAATCATAAATCACAAGAAGCTGGAGGGAGCTCAGGGACCATCTTGTCTGCTGGCTCAGGCAACCCCATTCCTGCCAGATGTTTGTCTCGCCCATTTCTTTAAAACCTTCACTGACAGAGGTTATTGTAGCGTACAAAATGATAATACTTACTTCCTAAAAAAAGTCTCCTTCCAGCAGCTTTTAGTGCCATATTGAGGTATATACAGGGAGCACTGGTAAAGGAGTGCTAAAAAGCCCACCGCAACATCCTCGTCTCGGTCACGGTTTCCAAATCTAGTGCTAAGTCCCCGCTGCCTCCGAGGGACCTTTGCAGGACGCGTGCACGCAGCGCTTCTTGCAGCTCTGCCGACGTCTCGGAGGGATCCCCACCGGGCAACGTTTATTGCTCGGCTTCGCAGGGGCCTTTCTCCAGTCCTTTAAGGTTGGCCTCACCCTGTAATCAGAGCCATTTTCCACGGGATAGAGCAGTTTGGCACTTGCCCAGAGCCACACAGCAACCGAGCAGGAACTTGCTCAGCAGCCCCGTCGCCCGCGCAGAGCCAAGGGCAGAGCGGGAGAAGCATCTGCCCCCGGCACCGCCGCGATCAGGTTTCCAAACCGGAGCGAGCAGACCCGAGCTCCTGCGGGGGCTGCCGGCCCCAGCCCCGGGCAAGGGCAGGGAAAGGGGCTCCCGGGAAGGATGCGGGAAGGACCAGGGGCACCAAAACAGGCTGGGCTCTCGCACAAGCCCTGTGCCTGCAGGACTGGAGAGGGAACAAAACCATCCCCGGTGCCGGGTCCGCGCTGCGCTCCGGCACGGCGCTCCTCCCGCGGCGCCGGGGACCACCCTGGCTGCAGGGGCGCAGCTGGAGGGGCGGAGGCGGCGCGCACGGCTGCTACGCGCCCGGCCGCCGCCGAGGAGCCTCCTGCTCTCTTTGTTTTTCCCTGGGATTGTGGGGAAGGAGGGAACGCGAGGCTGCATTGAACCCGGGGTCCCCCTGGGCCTTCGTCCCATCCCTCACCAAAGCCGCTGGCAGAATAATCTTTTGCATACTGGGGAAAAGTCCTTCCTGACCTTCGCTTGCTGAAGGCTGCCCGCAGCTGGGATTTCGGCAGGGAAAGCCCGCAGAGCCCTCCGCTGCACGGAGGATCTCTCCCCCGACCTGCCCCCCCTGCACGGCCACCCACGATCCCACCGCCAGCCCTGGACCCAGGATCCAGGCCCCCCCCCCCCCCAGTGACATATCGAGCCGGTTCTGGATCCTGGAACCAGCCATCCCTACGCCCGCAGGCAAAACATTCCCTTTGCTCTTACTGCTTTCCCTAAGGGAGTTGCTTATCCAGCTTTGCAGTTTGAAAAACCCTGACGCAATCGTACTGTTGCCATGGCAAGAAACGTTGCTGCTGCATTTTCCTCTGTGATTTACCGTGACTGGGGTTTACTGAGTCGTAGGACAAAGCAACAGCGAATGGAGGGATCGGATCCACAGCAAGGCTTGCGAAAAGCTGCGAGGAATCCGGGCTGGCACATATTGCCATAAGGCAAGAAGGGAGGGTTTTTTTAACGGCAGCGTAGGGGATGCCCAAACCTGAGTATCAGGAAACGCGTGCATGTCGCGATGCACCCTGGAGATACCGCAGCTTCTGCCGCTTCTGGCTTCTCCCTGCCCTGTGCATTTTCCCGTCTTCTCGCCCCCCTCTCGCGAGGACGGCGAGACTGGCAGCGCAGAGGCCGGGGCGCAGCCGGAGCGCACCGCGGATCAGCCGGGGCTGGGACGCAGCCGCCGCGCAGCACCCCGAGCCGCCAGCGGCGGGATTCGGGGCTAGGGTGCCCCTGCACCCAGACCGAGGCTGGGGCGACGGCAAAAATAGCGTGTGGTAACCAAGGCAACGTGCTTGGCTCCGGGAAGCGGTTTTTATTAGGAACAGATGCTGCGCTTCTCAGCCAAATTATGGAAAATTAAATCCCTTACTGTCACACCACCAAGATCTGCCCAGACAGAGCAGAAATCCAGAAGCGGCTGAGCAAAGGTGCTGTGTCACACCTGCAGCGTTTCCAGACCCCTTTTGGGGTGCAGCGTGGCGAGGGGAAGCTGGCCGTGCCCTGTGGCCCACAGCGCGCTGCCCAACATAGTCCAGACCATCCCCACTCGCCCCCAGCCTTCCCGTTCTCCCAAGATGCACATTTGGGACATTTCCAGGCTGCAAAGCACACCGGCACTGGGTCTGACGACCACCGCCGCGGCAGGGATTTGCACGGAGGTCGGAGCAGTTTTCCTCCCCCATCCTAGCCCAGAGCAAACCTCACTCCTTTACGTGCTGCACGCAGCAGCAGGAACAGCCCCGGACCAGCCGCCGCCCCGGGGCCTTGCAGAAAGCGCAGCTCAGCCCCTCGTAGCTGTGTCCCCAGGCTTCCAGAGGCCGAAGTGCACCGGCTTTGTCATTCGTTTGTGCAGCGACTGCAGTTTCCAAATCCCCTTTAGGAGCCTCGGGAACATCTGCAAGGCTCCAGGCTTTCTGCAGCGTCAGGTGCTCTCTGCGTCGCGGCGAGCGCGCCGCACCCTGCCTTCCTCACCAGGCCGCCCGCCGCGCCGGAGCCCGGGCGCTCCACGGCACGCAGCAGCCCTGGCGAGAGCCCCGCGGCGCGGCACGGCATGGCGCGGCATGGCATGGCTCACGGTCCGGCGCGCGCGGGAGCCGTGCCGCCTCCTTTTGGCCTCACCAAGCTGCAGCCCTCGGCTGCCGATGCTGCAGCCGCTGCTCGCCTCCAGCTGCAGGGGGGTCTCGCCCCCGGCCCCCTCCCTGCAGCCCCATCTCCCCCCTCCCCGAGCCGCTTCTTAAGGGGGGGCGTCGGGGTCACCAGCGCAAAATGCAGCTGCTTGCGGCGTGGAAAGAGCAGCAGGCTGGCTGAGACGTGCATTTCTCTCCCCCACCTTCGCTCCTGTCAACCTACCAGCTGCATTAAACGCTCATCTCACTTATATAAGCTCTCATTAATCATCATCTAAGCATATTTGCAGCACAGTAGTTCTTAAGGTCAGGAGATGCTGCCCAAGGACACCAGAAACAAACTTCCACTGTGAAAACACCGCGTGACCTTGCAGGGCAGAGGGGTGGGGACGGAGCAAGATTTTAATCTCTGCTCTGTAGGGGAAAAAACTGCCAGGAACAGTTTCTCTACCTGGAAACACCAGGGAGCTGAACTACGCGCTGCGGTGGGCCAGTCTGGATGCAGGGGGAAAACGGGTTTTTCCAAGCCCCGGCACTGCGCGGCTGCTCCGGCCAGGGCAGTTTTGCGCGACGCTGGGCGGTGGGACCGGCCGTCTCTCGTCCTCCCAGGCTGGTGCGTGGTGGCCTCGCGCTGCGGCCGCCCCGTTCGCTGCTGGGGGCCACCAGGCGCTTGCATTTCCCTGCATGTGGAGGGGAAGGAGAGCGTAAATCACCCCGAGCTCGGCGCAGCCTCCCCCGGGAGGGCTCGCCGCTATGGCACAAGGAGCGGCGCGGCGCAGCACGGCGAGCCCAGCTGGGGCTCTGCAGGAGCCGCCACGACTGCAGCAAACCCCGAACTGCAGCATCGACGTTTCCGAGCGCCCAGAACGTTCCCGCGCTGCGGCGGGAGCTCATCCCGCGCCGGCCCCCTTCCCGAGCCTCCCGGCTTCGCCGGCAATAGGAGCCAGGCTGTAACCCGACCTTGCAGCCGGCCCTCCACGCTCGCCTTGCTGTAGGGGAGGAATTGGAAACGGCAGCGGATCAGATTCCCGGCTGTCTGGGTCCCTTTCTCCCCGCGCTGCCTCTTGGCCCTGCCTGCAGCTTTCTGTTATGCGACTCCTTTTTTTTGCCCCCCCCCCCCTTAAGGCAGGGAAACGAGTTAGGAAAGTTCCCCCTCGCCCCCACGAGCTATATGGAGGAAGGCAGGTAGAGACGACGTCTCTGCCTCCGGCAGCTTCGTGCCTGCCGGGGAGCTGCGGGTTTGCAGGGAAAGGCCGGATTCTGGCACGGCACAGGCTGGCGTAAACCCGTGGCAGAGCGGGGCAAGCGCTGGCGCCGGGGTGGGCGCGAGCCCCCGGGGACCCCGGTGCTCCCCGCTCGAGGCGGCGGCGTGCGGGGCGAACCCCAGCATCCCCGGTCTGTGCGCTCAAAGCCCGATGCTGCTTCGCCCCAAGCTTGTGCCGCCGGGTCTGAGGGCCCCAAAAACAGGCTTCAGCGAGCTGCAGGGCAGCCCCTCGCCCGCCCCAGCCGAGCCCCTGGCGCCAGAGCCCCCCAAAGCGCTGGAAAGCCGCGGCCGGGCGGCTCGTTGCAGCGGCCGGCGCTGCCCCGGAGAGCCGAGCTGCCCCCGGCATCGCTGCCGTGCAGGGGCTGTGCTCGGAGCTGGACGTGACCTGCTTCCCGATCGCCCGCGACCGCAGCGCCGTGGGGAGGATGGGAACGACCCCCAGACCCCAGCGGCCCCAGGACCGGGACCAGGACTGGCCATCCGGGGCCTGGGGCCGGGCTGGCAGAACAGG
>NW_020448531.1:1053304-1055321 GCF_003343035.1 Apteryx rowi
TGCTGCTGAATCCCTTTCCAGCTGCTGGTAATCTGCTTCCAGCTGCAAGCGGGAGCGGGCGGGGGGCAGGGTGCCCGCATGCATTTCATTTTTCTGAAAGCATTTTTGCAGCCCTGTCGCTTGCGCTCTCCCCCCCCCGCAGCCCCGCGGCGGCTCGCGGGGCGCAGTTGCCCGTATAAGGCTGGGAGCGGGCAGGCGGGCCGCGGCGCGGAGCCGGAGCCGGAGCAGGGGCTGGCGCGGGCGGCCTGCCGCGCTCCACATCCCCGGCGGCCGCGCGGGCCGGGGCGGCAGCCAAGGGGCCGCTATTGTTCGGCTCCGCAGACAAAGAGGGGCTCTGTCGCCCCGGGAGGCGCGCGGGAGCGTGAGGGGAATGGGAACGAGGGGAAGGGGCCGCAGGGAGGAGCGCACATCTGCCGGCACACGGGGGGGCACCGGGCGCCCCGCCGAATGCAACCCCCCCCCCCGGCAGGACGGGGCAGACCCCAACCCGTCCGTCTCCGAGAAATGCTGCGGGACTGCGCGCGGGGCACGTGCAGCTGGGAATAGGGGGGTTCAGCTGGGAATAGGGATACATGGCTGGGAATAGGGGTACATGGCTGTGAAAAGGAGAATGTAGCTGGGAATAAGGGAGGTACATGCCTGGGAATTCGGGGCTATGGCTGGGCATGCCTGGGAATATGGTGCTACGGCTGGGAATAGGGGTACATGGCTGTGAAAAGGAGAACATAGCTGGGAATAAGGGAGGTACATGCCTGGGAATTCGGGGCTACGGCTGGGAATAGGGTGTATGGCTGGGAATAGGGGGTATAGCTGGGAATAAGGGAGGTACATGCCTGGGAATAGGGGGCTACGGCTAGGAATAGGGGTACATGGCTGTGAAAAGGAGAACATAGCTGGGAATAAGGGAGGTACATGCCTGGGAATATGGGGCTACGGCTGGGAATAGGGGTACATGGCTGTGAAAAGGAGAACATAGCTGGGAATAAGGGAGGTACATGCCTAGGAATATGGGGCTACGGCTGGGAATAGGGTGTATGGCTGGGAATAGGGGGTACGGCTGGGAATAGGGGATACAGCTGGGAATAGGGGGTACAGCTGGGTAAATGGGTATCTGGCTCTGGCCTCTCCCTCGCTGTCCCCCCAGCTCCCCCCGGCCCAGGCGCTTCCCCATCCCAGGGCCCCATTTCGGTGCGTGGCGCAGCCAGGAAGGCGCCTGCCCTTGTGCCGGAGTCGCATGGAGCCCCGGGAGAGGCAGGCGCTCTCCTCCCTCGGCCACATCCGTGCTGGCACGGCAGCGCCAGCCCCGCGTGCACGGCATGGCACGGCACGGCGGAGCACCGAAAGGTCCGAGCAGGGCAGGAGAGCCGGGGCTGCGCCGGCAGGGCCGGGCACGGAGGGATTTAGGGCTGGGAGAGGCATCAGGAAAGGCCAGGGCCGAGCTGGTTGATGCAGACGTGAGCGGCTGCGGGCACGAGCAGAGAGCTCGGAGCAGCCTGGGAAATATAGGTCAGGCAGGAGAGGACGGTAAATAGCACTCGTGTGATGAGTGGCGCCGGGCCTCGGGCACCGCAGGGCCGAGCTGGGAGCCGGGCACAGGCCCTCGGCTGGCGCGTGCACCCCGGGGGGCTTCGGGGAGCCCCCCCTTCCCTGGGCCACCCACGGGTCCCCCCCCCCGCAGGTCTGCAACGGCCTCCCCAGGGCGACCCCGAGGAGGCAGCAGACTCGGCCGGGGCACCGGGGCCGGCACGTCCGGGTGGGCTGCTCGTCCCCTGGTGGCCCCCGCACCCGTCCCGCCGTCCGTCCCTCGCACCAGGCCGGGACCGTGCCAGGCCGGGACCCTTGGGGCACTGCGGGAAGCCCAGCAGCATCGCGGCACGGGGCGCGCGGGAAGGCGCCCGGCGCGGGGACGGTCTGCCCAGACGTGGGACGAGCAGCTGCAGGACAAACGGCTGCTCGGCCCCGCCGCCCCCCGCACGGGTGCCCGGGGGCCGGAGGGGGCTGGAGGGGGCCGGGGCCC
>NW_020448531.1:1055617-1068478 GCF_003343035.1 Apteryx rowi
CGCTGCCCCCCCCCCCGCGCCGGGCAGCCAGGGCCTCTCCGCGGCCTGGCCCCCGCGCCGCTCCCCGGGGACCCGCTGCGTGGGGGCCCCTGCCGCCGGCTGCCCCCCGCGTGGGGGCACGTGGGGACATTGCTGCTCCTGCGTGGGGGCACGCGCCAGCCTCCCGTGTCCCCCCCCGCCGTGTCTCCTTGCTGCTCCCGACTGTCGCCGTCACCAGCCGCCCTGTCCTGCCCCCCCTCCCTCCGCCGGCCGGGCGTCCATCTGTCCGTCCAGCGGCCACGCAGGGCCGTGCGCCCGCGGGTGTCCGGCGGCGCCGGAGGGTGCTGAGCACTGCCGTGGCGGTGGCAGCAGAGGGCAGCCATGCTTCACGCACGGCACGGATCCTGCCAGCCGGCGCCCACGCGTGTGCCCCGCGCCGTGCCCATCACCCGGCCTCGGGCCCCCGGGGCTGTGCCGGTGCCCAGCGAGGTCCTGCCCTGCAGCCGGGGGGGCTTGTCCCGAGCTGCCGGCTCCCGGCTGGGGCTGATCCTGCCTGGGAACCCAGCACCCCTCCAGCAGGACAGCTCGGGGCTTTGGGAACTGGCAGCAGCTGCCAGCCTGGGAAGCGGCGCCTGGCCCCTCCGGAGCACCCCGGAGCCCAGCACCCGCGGGGGCAGGCTGGAGGGACCGGCGTCACCCGTGCGGGGAGCTGGGGGTGCGTGTGACACGCACATGTGAGCATGCACACGCACAGGGCCACCCGCACATGTGAACACACATGCACACACGTGCACGGGATCGCACATGTGCCTGTGCACACGCGCAGGCGCACACGCAGCGGAGCATCGGGACTGCAGCAAAGGCGACGGGGACCCGCGCGGAAACGCACGCGCAGGCGCACGCAGTGCAACCCCAGGGGAGCCCCCCCCAGCCTCCAGCATGCACCCGCGTGTGCAAGCGCACACACATGTGCAAGCGCACACAGAGCCACGCGCTCGCAGTGCTGCCGGCAGGATGCGCAGCCAGGCAGCGGCACCGGCAGTGCAAGCTCTCGTCCCTGTCCCCAGGTGACTGTCTGCTCCGGGATGAATCACACGCCTTCTCCGTGCCTCAGTTTCCCCACCGGGGCTGGTGGCCCCAGGCACTGTTGCACAGCGCAGCAGAGAAGCCAGAGAGCCCCGGGGCCGTGTCTGCCCGCTGCGCCCCGGGGCCGGGCTCCCGGAGCCCTCGCAGCCCCGCGGGAGGAGCGAGGCCGGGCTCAGCGCAGCGCTGCAGCCCGACGCTGCCCTGCGCGCTTGCAGCCTGCGACGGGAGCTGCAACAACAGCGCTGCACGCTGCGGTGCATCGGGCACAGCCCCCCCCCCCCCGGCCGGGAGCGAACGGGGCGCCCCAGCGTCCCCTGCCACGGCTCCAGGGCTGCTGGGCGCCGTGCTCGGGGCGCACACGTCGGACCACGCGGGAGGCCTCGCGCGCGTGTCTGTGCACCCGGGGGGAAGCGTGCACGCACGCACCCCGACACGCGTGTGCACGGGGACGGGCCCGTGCCCGCGGCCCTGGCGTTGTGCACCGGGCCCGACCCCGTGGGCACGGCACGACGCCTGCGACAGGCTCTGCGCCCACGTCGCTGCGCCCGGCCCGGCGCCCGCTGCGCCTCCCTCCCCGCCTGCAGCGGTCTCCGTGGCAACGCTGCCGATTTATCAATGGAGACGGCTGCGGGAAAAACGCTCCCGGGGAGGCGGGGAGGGAGAGGAGGGGTTTGGCCGGGGACGCGGCGGGGGACAGACGGCCGCCGCGGGGGGCCGTGGGAGGCCGGCGGGCAGGAGGGGGCTGTGCACGTTTGCAGGCCCACGCACGGGCGCGCACGCCCGGAGGGTGCAGCGTGCACACACACACACACACACACACACGCGTGCAAGACGGTGCAGGGCCTGCGTGCGCTCGCTGCAGGAGGCTGTTTGCACAGACCGGACACCTGGTGCGGCCCCCCCCCCCACCCCGGCGCCTGCCCGCGCCGAGCCCCGGCGCCCGGCCCCCTCCCGGCTCTGCTGGGGCCTCCCGGCTCCCAGCACCTGCCTGCGCCAGGGCGGCCAGGGGCGTTTGCTGGAGAGCCGCGGCCAGGCAAAGATAAAGGGTTCGCACCCGCCTGCGCACCCAGGGCACCCGCCCTGCCCCAGCGTCCCGGAAATGGTGCAGCACCGGGCTGCAAACGGGGGGGTGCGGGGAGCCCAAATGGGCTGCAAACGGGGGGCTTGGGGTGCCCAAATGAGCTGCAAATGGGGGGGGGCTCGGGGAGCCCGACCCAGCTGCAAACGGGGGCTCGGGGAGCCCAGCTCTTCCACACGCACCTTCCCTCCTGGCTGTCCCCGCTCCCCAGCACCCCTCGCCCTGCTCAGCACCGGGGGCTGTCGGGGGGCTCCGTGCTGCACCCCAGGGTGCGGTTGGGGGATGGGGGAGAGCGTTTCTTGAGCCGCAGGCCCCATGGTGCAGCCAGGGAGCCGGGGTGCCGGGAGAGGGTCCTTTCGGGAGGCGAAGCCGCTCCCAGGGCTCCCCTGCCCTCTGCAGCAGCAGCACGCTGGGTCCTATCCCGGCTCCGGAGGGGGAAAGGGGCCAGGGCGCAGGAACGGGGAGCGGGACGCCTGGCGAGGGGCGGCCGAGAGGGGTGACGGTGCCGCACGGGGCCAGGGCTCCGGCCGCCCCGGCGGGGAGGAAGCGCTGTCCGGTGACAAGCGCGCCGGGCGGTGAGTCAGGCCGCCGGGGTCTATTCCTGGTCCGCCGCTGACTCAGCGCGCGGCTCCGGGCGGGATGCGCCGAGCCGGCCCTGGCCCTGCCGTGGGGACGCGGCGCGGGGGAACGGCGCAGGGCAGCACCGCGGCACCGACCGCCCCGAGCCGGGCTGGCGCGAGGGCAGGTTCGGCGGGGCGGGCGCTGGCGGCCACCTCCTGCAGCCGCCCCCCGAAGCGCGCCGGGGCTCAGCGCCTTCACGCGCGAGCACCCAGATAACCCCCGCAGGAGCGCCAGGCTCTCGGTGCCGAAGGCGCAGCCCATGCACGCACGAGTGCCCCATCAGTGCCTGCGCGGGCCCCATTAATTCGGGTGCAATCTGCTCATGCGTGAGCACGCTGTCAGCGCACAGTGGCTTCGCGCAGGAACGCGCCGTCCTTGGTGCCCGAGCACAGCACCAGCACCCACGGGCACGGGGCTCCTGCATGGGGGTGCACGGAGCCCCCAACCGCGCCAGGCAACGCATGCACACGACTGCTTCGCTGTGCACATCGGGGCACCGGCACACGTGTCCCGCGAGCCCGAGCCGCGCCGGGAGAGAGGGTGCCGGGGGGGGCCGGCAGCCCGCACGGGGCAGCGCATGGGGCAGAAGCCGTCGCGCGCGACCCAGCCTCCCGCGCCGGGGCGCAACCCGCGGCGAGAGCACGGCCAGCAGCGGCGGTCGCCTGCAGCTCAGCCCTGGGAGGGGGAAAGGTGTTTACTTAAGGGTTTGTTCAGTTCTCTTTGTTTCCTTTTTCCTCAATACCCAAATCAGTGATCAGAAGTTTGTGTTAATTGGCAATAAATTAAATTAAGTAAAAACTCCCTGAGCCAAGGCGGTTCTGCCACCAACAGCTGGTGCCTCCGCGGTTCCCGCAAGCCTGGCGCCTGGGGTCCCCGCGGCCTGCAGCCCCTGCGGGCGCACGCGGGAGCGAGGCGCCCCGAGGCCCCGGGGATGGGCCCGCTGCCCACGCAGCGCCCCGGCAGGGCCGGGCCGGGCCGGGCCGGGCCCCGCCGCCGCTGCCAGGAAGGGCTGCAGCGAGGAGCCGGGGACGGCGGGTTCGCACCAGCTCAGCACTTTCGCAGCCCTCACGGCGTGCTTAGTCACACGCGGCTCAGCACACGCCTGCTCGCACACACACACACACACGCGCGCGCGCACACGCGGCCACGGCCGGGCCCCCCGCCAAGCCACAGCACACGCACGGGCGAGCAGCAGGGAAAAGGAGGAGGAAAATCCCCCAGGCAGCAGGTGACCCTGTTTCCAGCCTCACCACCCACCGCTCCCGGCACCACCGAGCTGCAGAAGGGCCCGAAGAAAGCTCCTCTGGGCTGAGAACGGACAGAGTTCAGTGCAGAGATGGGATCTGCAAGTCAGGGGCTCTGACTGCATCTCGGTGGGCGCAAGAGCAGGACAAACAGCCGCCAGACAGGTCGGACCGTGCTGGGCGCAGCCGGCTGATGGCTCCCCGTGGAGCAGCCTGGCCCTCGCCTGGCTCCGGCGCTCCTGGTGTCTGAGCCAGGTGCCCCGTCCTGCCCCGTGGCCACCCCAGCCGGGCCCGGGCGCACGGAGAGGGCGAGGGCAGGCGTGGGGGGCCCAGTGCCGCTCCCAGGCCCGCGTCCAGCTGAGTTCGGCTCCTCATCACCATCCTGCCGGATGTTGAGCCAGAAGCGGTGCCGGGCTGGGAAAGGCGCCCCGGGAGCCCAGCCGCGTTTTTCCCTCCCTGTCCGCCGGCCCAGGAAAGATCGCGGCTGTGCCCGGAAACTTGCTGACTTGTGAAAAACAGAGGCTGGAAATAAAAGCTCATCCCGAGGCACGGGGAGAGTGTGCGCAGCCGGGCCGGCGGCCACCCGGGCGCGGGCTGCTGGCTGGTGCGAGCAGCCGCCGCGCCGTTGTGCTCCGGCGCTTCATTAATCGCGGCTGGGATCAGCTATCCCGTCGCTGCCCGGGATCGATGCGGGGCCTCTAATTACCCGAGGCGGCAGCTTCCCCGCCGCAAAACGCCGGCCAGGCGCCGCTTCTTCCCTGCACCGCCTGCTCCCGCCGGGCGCTCCGGCCGCGGCGCTGGGCAGCCCGGCGATGCCGAGCACCTCCAGGGCCTTCTCCCCCGGCTCTGCAAAGCCGGGAGGGGTTTGGGCCGGGTCGCTGCCGGCAAAGCCAGGGGCCGGAGCAGGGCAGCCCGGCGGGAGGCAGGGGCCCGGCTGCCCGCGGCCACGCCGGGCGCCCGTGACGCAGAGCCGCTCTCGAGGCTTTTTCCCAGGGCCGCGCTACCTGGGCGCCGAGCCCGTGGGCGGATTTTCTGTTTTGCTCTCACACCTCCACTGCTTTTCCCCCGAGCAGCATCCAGCAAAGCCTCGCGCCTCTTCAGCGCCACTGCCGAGAAACCCGAAACGTCCCCGCACTGGGGGGGGAAGGGGGGGGGGGGAATGCGCGTCGGCGCAGTGACGCGAGAGCTGCCGTCGCCTCCCGGCTGGGCTGCGCAGGCCACCGCCAGCCGCGGCCCCAGCGTGCTGCCCACGCATGTGCACCCGTGTGCGTGCACAGCCAGGCGTGTGCATCTGTGTGTGCACGGCCAGGCATGCACACCTGTGTGCGTGCATGACCACGTGTGTGCACTCGTGTGTGTGCACGGCCAGGCGTGTGCACCCGTGTGCGTGCACAGCCACATGCATGCACCCGTGTGTGCACGGCCATGTGTGTGCACCTGTGTGCGTGTGCACCCATGTGTGTGCATGGCCACATGTGCACCCGTGTGCATGCATGGCCACGCGCGTGCACCTGTGTGCGTGCACGGCCACACGTGCACCCATGTGCATGCATGGCCACGCGCGTGCACCCGTGTGCGTGCACGGCCACACATGCAGCGACACCTCTGCAGCTTCGGCTGCTCCCACGGTGGCCGCTGGCCGGTCTGGGGGCTTGGGGCCGGGGCCGAGGGGAGGCTGCCAGCGCGGCCCTGGGGAGCGTGATGGCAGCACGGCTTCGCACGCGCTCGCCTGTTTGTTTGTGTTACAGATGAGTCACTGGCAGCCCGTGGTGTGTGCGGGGCCGCGCGGCTCCCCCCAGCTCCCCCCCTGCCTGCCGCTGACTCACCCGGCTCCGGGGGGCTCGACGCTGGCCTGGCCCGCGCCACGACGGCAAAGGTGGCAGCACCCTGGGGAGCCAAGAGGTCGGCGAGGGGCAGAATTAAGGGGATTTGCCCGAGCTCCCCCGGCACAAGCTGGGCAAGGTGCAGGGCAAGGCAGCGATCTGCAGCCGGCAGCGCGGGGGCTGCGGGCACCGTGGGACCGGGCGACCTGCGGGGCACGGGGCCAGCGGAGAGCTCAGCAGGAAAGGGCGCCGGAGGGCAGGGCCGGGTGGCGGCGAGTCATTGTGAAAGTAGTGCTGGCGCGCGGGGCCTGGGAACGGGCAGCCGCCCCGCGCCGTGCCGTGCCGTGCCGTGCCGCACCACCCCGTGCCGGGCAGCGCCTCCGCCTGCCGCCACGCAGCGCCTGGGCCCAACTGGGGCTGGAAGCAGGAATGTGCCGGGTGCCCGGACGCCGGCTCTGGACAGGGTGCCGGAGCCGGCTGTGCTAGGGTGGCTGGGCACTGCTGGCCAGGCCCCACGGGTGCACACGGTCCGGAGACCGTCCTGCGCCCAGCGCTGCACTTGGCCGCTGTGCACAGGCGAACTTGTGGCGAGGCTCCGCGCGGAGCTGGATGAGCCCAGCGCCTCCGGCAGTGCCCAGCCGCACAGGACGGCTCGAGCCCACGGCATTCCGGCCGGGAGCGCAGGCCAGTGCCCAGCACCGCTGCCTGGAGGCAGCACGCCGCATTCACCGGGGCCGTGCGCAGCCCGGCACCACCCGACCACTCCCGGGAAACGTGCCCGAGCCTGAAGCTGGTGCCCGTGCCGCCTGAGTCACCGCGTGCGCGAGGCCACCGCGGCCGGCCGGCGTGTGGGTCCCGCTCCTCACGTGCACCTGCCCCGGCGCGGCCGACCCGAAGCCCCCGGGCACCCGCACCTCTGCCCCGCGGCCCGGGGGCCACGCTGCCCCCACGCACGCTGCCGGCCCCCGCTTTGCGCCGGCAGGCAGGGGGCTCCGCGGGGCTCGGTGCCGCGGCTCCACGTGGCTGCGCGGTGGCAGGGGAGGGCTGGCGCGCCGAGGGGGATGGGGAGCGGCAGGAATCCAGGACTGAGTCACCGCTTCCTCTGCTCGCCCGTGAGTCATTCCCCAGCAACGCGGAGACGCAGGGGCCAGGCATGCAGAGGCCGCCGCCGCGAAGGTGATGTGCGCACGGCTGCATGTGAGGGCAACCCCTCGGCATACGCGCGCGCCCCGTCGGATGCTCGCACGGGCCCCAGCCGGAGCGTGCGCACACGCGCTGCCCGGCCGTGCGGCCCGCAGCAGGGTGCACGCAGGGACAGGCGTGTTGGCTGCTCGTGTGTGGCCCCACGCGCACGAAAAAGCCCCAGCACGTGTGTGCATACGCACACGCCTGCTCCCGCCTTCCTGCGCCCTGAGCCCTTGCCAGACCCAAACTGCAAGGCAGCACCTGTGTGCAAAGCGCACGAACACGGAGCCGTGCAAGCAGCCACGCAGGGCCCCTCACGCCAGGGCGCCCTTACCTGGCACACGCGTGTACCTGACACCGGGCTCAAACCCGCCTGCGCGGGGCAGGACAGCAGCGCGCCAGGCCCCGAGACAACAAGCAGCAGCTTCTCCTGAACCCAACGACCTCGGCTCTTTGCTCCAGTGTCCTGGGAAGGAAGGAAGAGGCCATCAGGAAGCTCTGCCCGGCACCAGCTTGCCCCGTGCTCATGCTGCAGCCCCAAGCGTCCCGCCACCACAGCACCTGCACGGCCGGTGCCCTCCCGAGGACGTTGTGCCCTGGTGCACGTCCCTCCTCACCACCCAGCTGGACCGTGGACCTGGCAGGCAAACAGTCAGAGCCGTGCATGAGCTATCAGCCTGCTGAGGGCTGCGCACACGAAATCCAGACATGCACAAGCACGTATCTCCGTGGGTGCATACGTGTGCACACGTATGTGCATGATCTGCACCAATCTTTACGTACAGGAATGGGGGATATTGCTCTGCCGCCTGCGTGGGGGTGGGCAGGCAGATGCCTCCTCTCACACACATGCACACACGCAAGCTTTTCACACCTCTCAGGCTCGCAGCTGCCAGGCTCCCCCCGGCGCTCACTGCCCGCCCCGTGCTGGGGCAGGGACCCGCACCAGCGCTTGCCCGTGGCCGGTTTCCCTGCAGGGGCTCGCCTGGCTCGCTCCCCGGGCAGCCCGCGGCGGTAGTCTCGGCTCGGTGCCTCCGGGGACTGGGAGCGCCGCCGCCGCAGGCGTGTAACCGGGTGAACCCTTCGCGGCCAGGCCCTGCCTGATTGAAACCATCCAGGCCTGGCAAGCGCAGCGCAGGGCTCCTGCCACAGCCCTGGGTGGGGGCCACCCTCGCCGACGTGGCAGCCACCGCGGCTGGGGGGGCAGGGACAGCTGCTGGGCATCACCACCAGCCCTCGGGCACTGCCTCCCGCGCCTGTGCCAGGCTCGGCCCTGGCACCCGGACCCCCGTGCAGCCCCGCCGTGGGGCTGCTGAGCCTGCAGGGGGCTCGGGAGGAGCCGCCGGGCCCTGCACACGCTGGGGCGCCCCGGGGCCCTGCAGCCAGGCGGACGCGGGGGAGCCCCCGGGCGCACGGCCCCGCAGCCGGGTACTCGGCGGTGCTCGGCGCTGCAGGCGCAGCCGGGGGCAGCGGCGGGGGCGCGGGGGGGGCGCAGCCTCGTGCTCCCCGCGCTGCCAGCGCCGCGGGAGCCGGGGCGGTCGCCACGGCAACGGGCCTCCCTCGCGCCGCCGTGAATGAATGGGCCGGGCGCGCGCGCGGCGGGCGGCGGGATCCATGAATGAATGAGCGCACGGCGCCGAGCGGGCCCCGGGGGGCGGCGCGGAAAGCTCGGCGCGGATCATCGCGGAGCGGAGCGGAGCTCGGGGCCCGGCCGCACTGCACCGCCTGCCTGCGCGCCCCACGCGCAGCCACCCCGCTGCGTGTCCTCTGGCCCACCCACGCGTGTCCGCCCGTGCACCCCTGCCCTCGCTGCCCGCCCCCTCGGAGAGGTGTCGGGCACCCGGCGACGGGGGCGAAGGCCTCGTGCGTGCAAAGCTGCAATCCCGCTCCGATGCCCAGCGATCCGGGCCGAGGTTTGACTCCGGCCCGTGCTGCGGAACGGAGCGGAGCGGGGGGCTCCCGTTCACCCGGCGGGCGGCAAAACCCGGCCCAGATTTCCAGGGTGGAGGGGACGTGCGAGTGCGGGCATGGAGGGGGAGGAGGAGGACGGGACTCGACCCAGGGTCCCGGAGGCAGCAGGGCTGCGGTTGGCACCGCACCCGCACCGCGAGGGGTGTGCCCCATACACGGCCGCCCCTGGCCAGCCTCGCTGCAACGCCGGCCCCTTCCCTGGGCTGCTCCCCAAAAAGCCCTGTTGCAGGGGTGGTGCACTGGGGTGGATCCTCGCTCGCAGCCCTGCGTTGTGTGGGGTGGTCACCCTGCTCAAGCCCCTGCACCACGCGGGGCCCATCACCCCCCCATCCACCCCAGCAGGAGCTCCCCGTTTCCCCATGGGATCCCTTTACGCCTGGGCTAGACGCCTCCAAGGCCAAAGCCCCCCCCCCCCCCCCCCCCCAAAACAGCCCCCCCCCCCCCCCCAGGGGCCCCCCCCCTCCCCCCGGGGGCCCCTTCCGCCCGGGGCGGGCGCCCCCCAGGGCCAAACCCCCCCCCCCCCCCCCAGCCCTGAAAGCGGCCCCTGCCCTGCCCCGAGCCGGCTCAGCCCCTCTGCCCCGATAACGCCCGGCGGTTCCCAGCAGACAGGATGGAGGGTGGGTGGCACCGCCTTATCTTCCCAGCAGGGCCCGGGTCAGCCCTGGCTGTCATCGGCCCCGGGACAGCCCGTTCCCAGCACAGGCCTCGAAGGAAACTGCATTGCAACACGAGGCTGGCTCCCGCGCGGGGAGGGGGCATTCCTGGGCTGCCTGGGGGCTGAGTCACCGTCTGGCTACGTCAGGGCCGCAGCCACGCACACGCGGGGACACACACAGCGATATGCCAAGGCCACACACGAGATGTGCACGTGCTGCAAAACACGCAGGGACACGCAGAAATACACACAACGTGGCCATGGCCACGCATGCAGAGACACGCACGTGCAGCGGCACATGCAGGGATGCACACAGCACCAGCATGGCCATGCACGCAGCGGCACACGCAGGCACGTGCTGCGATAGCGGCAGCACGGCTGCAGCCATGCGTGCAGAGACACGCAGCGACACATGCAGCCCTGCACAGACATGACCACGTGGAGACACGCTCACAGCCCATGTGTGCACACGTGCACACACACGCAGGGTGCCGCTGGGGGACGGGGACGTGCCCCCGGATCGCCTGGTGTGGCTGCCACAGAGCTGGGGACAGAGATCCTGCAGAGCGCAGGGACTGCACGGCCACCGCCACGGCCCTGCCAGCTGCAGGCTGGGACCCAGCAGATGCCTCCGCGCAGGCAGAGCCAGGCATCGGGGGGCACCGGCTCCGTGGGGCTGCCGCAAGCAGCACGGCCAGCAGCCCTCGCTTTGCTGCCGGGGTGGCCGTGCCGGCACAGGGCCCGTGCGGGCGCTCGGGGTGCCGCAGCCCCCAGGATGTGGGGAGGGCGCGGGGAGGACGGGCGGCCGTCGCCCTGCCGCCGGGGCTGCTCGGCTCGCGGGCTGCGTCACCGCGGCGCTGACGCATCGCTACCTGTGGGTCCCTCGTGCTATATATAGCCCGGCGCGCATGCCCCATCTGCTCGCCGAAAGCGGTGCTGGCAGCGCAGCGGGGGCCCTGCCGACCCCGAGGCGGCCCCGCGCCCCCCACATCCCCCGTGCCCCCAGGCCAGCAGGCCGAGCAGCGGCGAGGACGCAGGTGGCCCCGCGCCAGCCCCGTAAAGCGGCGAGGCTGCCGAGGCGGCCGGGGAGCGCGCAGCGCGGTGGCACCGTGCCTCCTGGCAGGGCCCCGCTGGCAGGGCCGCCGCGGACGTCACCCGGGATCCGCGCGGCCCTCGTAAACACGCTGACGCACCGCGCGCCCTCCGGCCTGCCGCCTCCCCGTGCCAGCCCTGCCGCGGCACGCCAGTGCCTGGGATGTTGCCCGGCCCGGGGACGCGGTGTGCCATCCCCAATGTGCCGTCCCTGGGGCTGACCCGGCCACGGCAGGGCCCTGCACAGTGCACCCGGCAGGGAAGGGGCTGGAGGGGGCAGACCGTCTGCACCGGTGTCGCTGGGGGCATCCAGGCACCCGTGCTCAGCGCCCTCCCGCCAGCGCCCTGGCTCTGCCCGGTGCAGGGTGCGGTATGTCGAGGAGGGGGGAGCGCATGCCCAGGACTCCCGGGTCCCTCCTGCTCGCCTCTCGCCCGGCGGGGACCTGCCACTACCCTGCCACCTCCCACTGCCGCCGGCCCCGGGCTGGGCAGACGGGGACGGGGACGGGGGGGGCGAGCCCGTGTCCCCCTGTTCTGCAACGCCCCTGCAGCGGACGTTTTCGGATGGTCCCTGAGCGCAGTGCATGGCGGCTTGGGGGTGCCTCTACCGGCCTCTTCCCGAGGGCGGGTGGCCGGACCTGGCTCCCTGCACGGCTCCCGCCTGCAGCTCCGGCCCCACGGCAGCCCGGCACGGGAGGCCACCGAGGAGGAGGAGGAGGAAGAGGAGGAGGAGGAGGGCTTGTGGCCGTCCCCCGGGACCAGCCGGGCAGGCTGCCCCGGCTCCGCGGCCCCCGTGATCTCACCGCCCAGGCACGCGGGTGGGCTGCGCCGGCCGGCCAGGCCATGGGGGCCGGGGCGGGCGAGGAGGGGACCCCGCGGCCCCGGCACGGCGGGGAGGGTGCGCACGCGACACCCACGCAGGCACAGCCATGCTCACGCACGCGTGCAGGCGCCCCCGTGGTGCAGTGCTCTGCCGCCTCGGCTTGCACGGGTGCACACAGCATGGCGAGCGGGGCGCGAGCCCTCGTCGCACACGCGTGTGCGCGCAGCGTCTCCCGCAGGCCCAAGCGCCCGTGCACGCCGCGCACCAGCATGCACCCGTGTGCATGTGCACCCTGGCTGCATGCACGCGCAGCCGATGCCCGCGTGCAGGGGCCCCCGGGCCGCACGGTTTGCACGCAGGCGGGGGCGCGGGGGCGGCTGGGGGCGGCGTGGGGCTGGGCTGCGACGGGACGGAGGCCGCCGGCCGCCCGGGGGGGGTGGGGTGAGACATTCCTTGCGGCGCTTGTTGTTTTATCTGGTTCAAAGTCAGTTCCTGGAATGTTTTTAATTCCAGGATCCCGGCCCTGCGCCGGCAGCGCCCGCCCTGGCCACCCCGTCGCCGCCGCCCCTCGTGCAGGAGCCGCACGGCGCTGTGCCGGAGCGGGGCCACGTCCCCCGCGTGGGGAGCCACGGAGGGGGCCACGCGCAGCCCTGGCCCCTCGCAAGGCTTCTGCACCCGGGCTCGGAGCTGTCCGAGCGCCAGGGCCCCCCGGGACGCCCAGGGCCAGCGGGGCTGGGGGTGCCCACGGGTGGCGCAGCCCTCGCAGGTGCCGGGTGCCAGGCGGTGGGGCTGGGTCCACCCCCGCGGCGCGGCGGCTGCCTGCGCTCGCCGGCAGACGCCGTGTTCCCGGCTCCTGCCAGGGACACACCGGCAGCGCCATCGCCCACCTGGCGTCTGGCAGAGCCGCGCCAGCACCGTCTCGCCAGCAGCCAGCGCCGGGGCCGCGGGAGCCGGCCGGGGGAGGGGGGGGGCCTGCTCCCCGGGCACATAATTGCCCCCCGTGCGGGGCAGGAAAGCAGAAAGCACCCGGGGGCTGTCGGCAGGGCCGCAGGTGCTGGCGCAGGCTGGAGCCGGGGCGGTGGAGGCAGGGGGTGAGCGTGTGCCCCGCTGCTGCACGCTCACCCGCACGCACCGCGGGGCCGTGCACAGCCGCACCGGCCCCCACCGTGTGCCCCGGCCCCCGCGAGCCCTCGCCCTGGCGCCTGCAGCAGAGCCTGGCGCGGCGGCAGCTGCCGTCAGCACCACGCGGCCCCGGGGCCGTGTCGTGCCAGGCGTCGAGGGTGCTGCGGGGCCACGGGTGTGCC
>NW_020448531.1:1069393-1085710 GCF_003343035.1 Apteryx rowi
GCCGTGCCGTGCCGTGCCGCGCTGCACCGTGCTGTGGGGGGGGGGCCAGACTCGCCCCCAGCACCGCTGCACCCCGGCACAGGGCCCGCAGCACCCACCGGTGCCGCTGCTCCCCAATCACCTGGGACCCCCCAAGCCCCCGGTGAGCCGAGGCCACGGCGAGAGGGCTGGAATTAGGCCGCTCGGGGCCCCGTGGGCGAGAGGCCGTGGGAGCGGGGCTGTTCGCACAAGCGTGCGTGTGCACAGCAGTCCACACACACGCGTGTGCACGCCAGCGAGCAGGCGGGAGCGTGCCCCCGTGGGCGTGCGTGGCGGCGGCGCGCGTGGGCGGGCGCGCGAGCAAGGCAGGCGTGAGCGTGCACACATGCATGTGTCCGTCCGCGCGTGCCGGGCCGGGCAGCGATTGCCTTAAAAGGCCTCTGCCATTTGCTCCCGGTGCGGCGATCGGCTCCTCTTCCCGTTGCCAAATTTGGCGCGAGCGGCGCGCGGGCCGGGGGTGTCGGGGGGGCGGCCCGGGGCTCGCTCTACCCGAAATGACGTCAAAGCAGGGAGCTGGCAGCGGGACGCCCGGTGCGGCGCATGTCACCGCAGGAACCTGAGCCACTTCCTCTCCCGGCCCCGGCTTCCTCCGGTGCTTGGCCCCGGGGCGCGCGGCCCCGGCCGGCCCTCCCCGGCCCCCCGCAGCCCCACGGCAGCCCGGCCGCCACGGGGCCGCCTTCCTGCTTGGGAAGAGCCGTCGGCCCGGCCGGGAAATCCCATTCCCAGGGTCCCCTCGGGGCTGGGCACGGAGCAGCCCCTGGCTTCCTGCTCCCACACACCGGGTGCGGGGACATGGCTGGCCGGGGACAGCGGGGTGCAGGGGTGTGCGCATGGGGTGCAGGGGCACGGCTGATCTGGGTGCAGGGGGGCGTGCGTGGGGTGCAGGGGGATGTGCATGGGGTGCAGGGGGGCGTGCGTGGGGTGCAGGTGGGCGTGCATGGGGTGCAGGGACGTGGCTGGCCAGGGACGTACCCAGGGTGCAGGGACATGCTGGACAGGGACACTGGCAGCCCCGGAGGGCCGTGGGTCGGGGGAGGCAGAGCTGCCCCTTCCCAACACGGGGTGCCCGTGCGGGGCGCAGGTGCACGGGGGGGGGGTCGTGGCCGGAAGAAGTGCTCCGGCCCGCGGCGGGGAGGAAGCGGCGCAGTGGCCGCCCCCGCAGCCTCCAGCCGCCCGAGCGTCCCGGGGCCGAGCCGCCTGCGTGGGGGCGAAGCGGCCGGTGCTGCCCTGGGCACCTGCCGCGTGATGGGGCCGGCTCCAGCCTGCGGCGTCCCCGAGCGCTGCACCCGCCACCGAGCCGAGCCGAGCCGAGCTGAGCCGAGCCGAGCCACGGCAGCCCCGGTCCCCAGCCCCCGGCCATGCGCTGGCCTTGGTTCGCCTGCCAACTCCCGCTGCAGCCGCCTAAATATTTAGACGGCTCGTCCAGCAGACTCAACACCTGCCCGTGCCCCCGTCCCCGTCCCCCCGCAGCGCCCCGGGCCCCCCCGGTGGGGCTCACGTGCCCGGTGGTGCCCGGCGCGGCGGTGCCGGGCGTGCGAAGGCCGCCGGACCGGTGCGCCCGGCCGTGCGAGCGGGCGGCAGCGTCAGCGCTCACCACCCCCGGCTTCCTGCCCTCTGCCAGGAAGGAGCGCGGCCCCGCGCCGGGCTGCAGCGCCGCACGCGCGCCCCGGCACGCGCATCCCGCGCCCCGCGGGGCCCTTCCCTGCGGGAGCTGCCGGGGCCGGGGGAAGCCGGGGGGGGGGACGGCGCATCCCCAGGGCCTTCCCCACCCCGGCACCTTCCCCGGGGCGGGGGAAAGCCGCAGGGAAACGAACCTGCCGCTTCCGCAGGTGGGGAAACCGAGGCAGGGCTGCGGCAGGAGGGAACCAGGCGCCGAGCGCCGCCGGCCCCCGCGCCAGGGTCCGGGGCTGGCCTTGCCCGGCGGGAGGAGCAGCCCGCAGCCGCGACGCGGGAGGGCCGGTGCGGCGGGGNGCGGGAGGGCCGGTGCGGCGGGGAGGGCGCAGGCGCCAGCGGCCGGCCCGGCCGGTGCAACCGGCCCGGCTCCTCTGCGGGCCGCGGCAGAGCGCGTCGGCGGGGCTGCGGGATGGGGCCCGCAGGACCGGGCAGCGCCGGAGCGGGTTTGCCCAGTCGGGCGAGCGCCGCAGCCACGCGGTGCAGGGGTCGGGCAGGTCCCCTGCATGTCCCCGCGGCCGGTGCCGGGGCAGGGTGGGGACGCCGCACCGGGTTCCCAGGCCGGTGGTTCCCAGAACCCGGCCCGGTTCCCCCTTCCTGGGAGGAAGGGGCAAATCCACCGCCTCACCCGCGGCGTGCTCGAGTTTCTCTTCCTCCTGCGCTGCCTCATGGGGCAGGGCGTGGAGACGCTGCGGGCGTGAATGCACACAGATGCGTGCGGGTGTGCACACACCCACGCGTCAACGCCTGTGCAGAGCCGGGCACACGCGTGTGCCTGGCTGTGTGTGTGTGTGCAGGGGGTGTGCATGCACGGCTGTGCGTGTGCATGTGTGCACAGCCGTGCACGTGTGTGTGCAGGGCTGTGTGCACATGGGTGTGAGCACAGCTGTGCATGTGTGTGCAGGGTGTGAGCAGGGCTGTGCGTGTGTGCACAGCTGTGCATGCGTGTGTGCAGGGCTGCGTGCACATGGGTGTGAGCACGGCTTTGCATGTGTGCACAGCTGTGGATGCGTGTGTGCAGGGTGTGAGCAGGGCCGCGCGTGCACACGGGGTGGGAAGACCAACCATTTCTTGGCTTCACGCAGTCACAGGGGCCGCTGCCCTGCGAGGTGGCCGTCCTGCTCCGCGGGGCCGACAGCGGCCCCCCCAGCGATGCTCCCACGCACATGCACACGCCGTTCCCAGCCGGGGGCCAGGGACCGCAGGGGCCCGCGGGACGCCTGCACGAGGACGCGCCACGCGGGCCGGCACCGCTGCCCCCAGGACAAGGGGAAAACATTTAAGGCCCCCCCCCCAGAAGCAAGAGCCCTCGCCCCCCTCGTGGAGGGGCAGGTGGGCAGGGGGCACGGCGAGGATGGGGAGGCTGCGGCGGGGGTGCGGGGAGCCCGGCCGCCCCCCCCCGCGACGACCACTCACGGCAACGGCAGGCGCGGTTGCATCCAGACTGCCCAAATTTATTTCAAAAATAAAAAATAAAATATTAAAGACCGAAAGCCTCGCTCTCCCCTCCCCGCCCCCCCCTCCCCGGAACACACAAAAAAGACTTTTACAGACAAAAAACACATCACATGGGTTTTCTATTTGCACAGATCTCCTGACGAAAAAATCAAAGTCGGACAAGAAAAAGGATTTCTACGGCCTATGCAAGACTATGTCAGTATTGGCTCAGTCGGGTAATTAATGTCTATAAATATTAGCCCCACGGCTTGCAGACAGCCATGACCGAGTACTGGGTTTATTTATTCATTTTTTTTTTAATCTTTTTTTCCTCTTTTTTAAGTTAAAAAAAAAACAACAACAAAACAAAAAAAACTCCAACCGACCAACAGGCGGGCGGGAAAGAACTCAGCGATTCCCAAAGTTGGTCTCTACCGCGGAGGGGAGGACGCCCCCTCT
Source organism: Apteryx rowi (assembly GCF_003343035.1). Classification (NCBI taxonomy): domain Eukaryota; kingdom Metazoa; phylum Chordata; class Aves; order Apterygiformes; family Apterygidae; genus Apteryx; species Apteryx rowi. The sequence continues at coordinate 1,073,000 of NW_020448531.1, forward strand.
TTTCCCTCCGAAAACAAAAATAAAAATACCCCCCAACGAAGCCCCCCAACCACTTTCGCTGCCGCGGCGGGCGCGGGGCCCCCGGCGCGGCGCGGCCCCCTAAAGTGCACGCGGGGCCGGGCCGGGGCGCCGCCGCCCGGCAATGCTACATATAGAAGGGAAGGAAAAGGCAGGGCCCCCGAGCCTCGCCGCCGCGCCGGGGGCCGCCCGCCCGCCCCGGCCTCGTCTTCACAGCCAAAAAAGCAGCTTCGGCCCCGGCACCGGGTCCCGCCGGGCCGGCCGGCGGCGGCGCCGTGGCCCCCAGCACCGGCGGGAGCAGCGGGTGCCGGGTCCGGTTCCCGCGCTGGGGCCGGTTCCCGCACCTCCTGCCCGGCTCCCCCCCTCCCCGGCTCCCCCGTAAGGGCGGCGCGGGGGGGGGGGAAGGCTTCCCCGGGCGCCCCCGACGCCGGGCAGGGCCCAGGAGCACCCCGAGGGCGCAGGAGGCGGCAAACCTAGAGGAGATCTGGCCCATGGAAACAGAAATCATAACACCACCAGGCGAGGCGGCGGGAGCGGGGCCCCGCCGGAGGAGTCCGCGGCCCCGGGCGGCGCCGCCCGGGCGCAGCTCTATGCTACAACGAACTCGGATTTCATGTCCGCCTTGACCTCCGGCTTCCACACCGAGTCCTCGAAGTCCAGGTCCAGGCTGCCTTCGCTCGACACGCTGCTGTTGCTGTTGGTGCGGCTGGACTTGCGGTTGGGCAGCCAGTGGTAGGGGGCCCGGGCGTCCCGGCGCGCCTTCCGGCGCAGCCGCTTCTGCTGCATCAGCAGCTGCAGGCGCTCCACCTTGCAGCGCGTCGCCCGGTTCTCCGTCTGCCGCAGCCGGTCCCCTGCAACGGCAAAGGCGCCCGGTCACTCCCGGCCCCGAGACCCGCGCGCGCACGGACGCCCCAAAGTGCCCCCGCGGAGGGAGCACGGTGCAAACCCCCCCAAAGCGGGATGCCGCGGGAAAGGCCCGGCGCCTGGCTGCGGCCCCGGCTGCACCTCCCCGGTTTAACGGAGCAGCCCCAGCTGCGGCGCCTTGCCCAAACGCCCCGGCAAGGGGAGCGGGGCGCCCGGCCCTGGCCTCCCCCACGGCACAGCACAGCACGGCACGGCACAGCCCCGCGCGCTCCCGCGGCGTGTGGGAGGACAAGCAAGCAGAGCGCTCCAGACGTGGGCTCCAGCGCCGGGGAAAGAGGAAAAAAGGGATGCCGCTCGGCAGCGAGCGCGGCTGGGAGAGGGGCTGCTGCGCGGCATGGGGGGGACAGGAGCGCGCGCCCCGCTCAGCTACACCTCCTGCCTCGGCTTCCCCCTTGCGTTTTGGGGGCAACCGAGACCCCTCCGACAGCCGGCACCAAGCGCCGCCGCACCATGAGAGCCCACGGAGCCCCGACGGTGCGAAACCCCCATCCGAAACTCGGCGCAGACCTCAGGGTGCCTGCACCCATCCAGCACCCTCTGCTCCCCGGATGCCGTGTCGGGGACCTGAGCTGGCCCCGGCATGGGAACCGGGGACAGAGCCACCCCCAGAGCACCTGTCCCCGAGCTGCGGTGCCGGGCTGGGACCGGCTGGAGGTTTCGGGGGTGTCTCCCCCCCCCCCCCGCTGGGAATTTCACCCCGGTGCAGAGAGGCCGGGGCGGCGCAGGGCGAGCCCGACCCGGAGCCCGGGAGGACTCGTCGCAGCGAGGGGACGCAGGTTTCCCCCCACCAACGCAGCCCTGCGCCAGGCGCAGGTGGCCCGGGGCAGCCCCCGCGCCGGGGTCAGCCGTGGCGACGCGCCAGGAGCCCCGGCCACGTCACCGAGCGCCGGCGGGAGCCGGGCACGGAGCCGCCTCCGGGGCCCGGCCGGAGGAAAGGAAGAGAGAAAAACGGAAAGGGGGAGAGACCCCCCCGGCCTCGGCCGGGCCCCGCGCTCCCCCCGGCAACGGCGGTTTCAGTTCTTTTCTCTAAGCAAATCGCGGCGGGGGGGGGTCGGGGCGGGCGCCTCCGGGCGCCTTCCGGCCACGGGGCGCGCAGGTGTGCGGAGCAACCGCCGGGGGGGCCGCGGGAGCCGCCCTCCGCGCCCCGGCGGGGTCCGGCCCCCCCCCAGGCTGCACCCCGGTGGGGGGGGGGGGCGAGCGGGCAGGGGGCACGAGCTGGGGCTCCCCCCTCGCGAGCCGCCGCGGTCGCGCAGGCACAGCCCTCCCGAGGGGCCGCGCGCGGGGACACCCCAGCTGCCGGCCCCGGCCGCGCGCTGCAAGCGGAGCGCTTGGGCTATTTAAAAAGCAACGCTAAAAAAATAATAATAATAAAAATAATAAAAAAAAAAAACGGTGCGAAGGGGAGGAGGCGCCGGGTTGGGCCGGGGGCCGCGGGACGGGGTCGCAGGACGGGGCCGGCGCCCCTGCCGAGCCCCGGGGCGCCCGCGGTGGGTGCGGGGCGCTCGCCACGGCTCAGCGCTCTCGCCCTGCCGGGAGACGCTTCCCGCAGCCAGCGTCGCGCTGTCTCCCAGGGCCGTGACGTATCTGGGGCAACGCCGCGGAGGCAGGGAGGCTCCCGCGCCCTGCGCTGCCGGCTCAGGCGGCAGGAACAGGAGAGGAGGAAGCAGGGGGTGGAGGAGGAGGAGGCAGAGAGAAAGGGGAGAGGGAAGGGGGGGGAGGAGAACAGGAGAGGAGGCGGCGGTGCAGAGCCCCGCACCCACGGGCAGCGGGCGGCTGCTCCTTCCAAGCGGGCGCAGCCCCGGGCACGCGGACACTGGCCGCGCGAGGCCGCGCACCGGCGCCCGGCTGCCCCAAACCGGGGCAAAAGCAGGCTGCTGGGGTCGCATCCTGCCTGGAGCACCCAGGGGTGCTGCGGCCCCGGGAGCCTCCCCTGCACCTGCATGCGGCAGGTCGGGGTCCTGCAAGGCCAGGAGGGGGGCAGCGGGACGGGAAGCACGTGTCCCATCCCAGACACCCCGGGCGACGGGGCAGAGCTGGACTGGGGTGATGGCACGGGACGAGCGTGCACGGTCTCAGCCCTGCCCCACGGCAGCCTAGGGGCCGGCAGCCCCCCCGCACCCTCCCACCCCGGGGCCTCAGCGGGGCCCTTTGCCTGGGCCGGGTGTCACGGTGGGGAAGGGGTGGCGCGGGGGCAGTTCCCCCTCGGCGCTCTGCCCGCGGCTGTAAGACCACCAGCTCCCGCGCGCTGCCGGGGGGCCGGGTGGCGAGCCGGACCCCCCCCCGGGGAGAAACCCGGTCCCGAGGGCAGGAGCGAGCCCTTCCCGCACCCAGGAGACCTCGCAATCCCACGCGGCCCCGGAGCCGGCCACGCGACGCAACCCGGCCCCCTTGCCGACCCCGGGCGCCTGCTGCCACGCCAGCCCGGCCATCGCACCCAGACGGACACCTGTCAATCACGGAGACCCTCTCGCAGCCACGGGGGGAGGCAGCTCTGCTGCAGCAGCTGGGGGGGGGGGGCAAGGCCCTGCCCCGCTCCGACCCCCAGCTGGGGGCTCAGGCCACCCTGGACCCGCTCGCTGGGGCTGCCATGGGCAGGAGCCTGGCGTGGGCAGGAAGGAGCAGGGGGAGAGGGGGGAATCGGGCCTGCAGTCCGTCCTGCTCCAGCACACTCAGTTGTGCAAGCAAAAAAAAAAAGGAAGCAAATGGCCAGTCCTTAGAGGGGGGGGAAAAACCCCCAAACCCCCCCAAACCCAGGCTCAATTTACTCTGCAGCAAATGGCGCTGTCTGAGCAGCCGGTTATCCGCAGGAGTTACCCCTTGGGCAAGGCGAGGGGGAAAGCGGAGGCGGCTCGCGGCTCGGCTGGGGGCTGCAGGCGCTGGGCGGCCCCGCGGGACCCGGGGGCCCTGGCAGCCCGCCCCGAGCCGGCGCCAGCCCCGAACCCCCGCAGACGAGCACGGAGCAAAGAGCGCGCCAGGAGCGGACGGGTCAAGGAAGCCAAACACAGGCGGCAAATCCCGAAGCCGCTCCCGGGTCCTGCCGTCCCCGGGGGCGGGAGGGCAGCGCGCGCGGCCGGACACCGCGCGCCCCGAGGCCCGGCCCACGCGAGCGGGCGGAGGCGGCCACGCTTACCGCTGGGCTTGCACATCCGGATCTGGCTTTGGCACTGGACGACGGAGTGCAGGGGCGGGGAGGCCGCGGCCGCCGGCAGGGTCTCTGAGGTAGTTTTGGTGGCGAGGTCTGGGGACGAGGGAGCCGAGGAGGAGGAGAACTGCGTCTGGCAGCGGAGCTGCGTCAGGGACTGCGGCATGCCCTGGTAGTGTCGCGTGGCGCTGAGGAGGTCGTTCAGGATCTGCAGGATGGTGCCGATGTCCCGCCGCGGCCGCCCGCTGCTGTCCTGGCAGTTGGGGTGCAAAGTGCCTGCGGGAGGGGAGACGGGGGCGTGAGACGGGCAGCATCGGGCAAAGCCCCAGGCACCAGCGCCAGGCCCTGTCCTCGTCCCCGCGGCGAGGCCAGCACTGCCCAGAGGCACCTACCGGAGAAGGTCCCTGAGAAGACCCCAGGCGCGTGGTTGACGAAGCTCTCGATGACCGCGCCGGGCTTGCGGGATCGGGGCGTCGGGGCGGGACTGCTGCCCGGGGAGCTGTTGCTGCGCGTGCTGCAGTCCACCTGGGCGGAGGGAGAGACGCGGATCAGCCCCCGGACGCGGCACCCACGTGGGCCGTGGCACACCGGACACCCGGGCGGACCCACATCCCCCCAACGGCCAGGGTCGGGCTCGGGAGCCCCCGGCAGCCTCCCCTGGGCAGGGAGCCGGGGCCGGTGGGCATCCCCAGGCCGAGCCGTCCTGGCGCCCTGCGGACGGTCCCTATCCTGCCCCGCCGTGCCTCGGTCCTGGTGCTGCCCCCCGCCCCAGGCCTGGGCTTCGCAGGCAGGGAAGAGAAGAAAAGCCTGCGGGAGCTCTGGAAGCGGCCACCTTGCCGGGCTTGGGGACTCTCCTCGGAACGGGCAGGGTCTAAAGATCAGCGCGGCAACAGCCTGGCGATACCGCCGCGTCCCCAAACGCCTCCGCGGGCGCTGGGGCTGTCTGCAGACCCGGCAGGGAGCACTGCCGTTTCACGTGCAGGATGTCGAGGCAGGGAGCAACGGCCCCGGGGAAGGACTGGGAAGAGCATGGCCGTGCTCCAGCCGCTCCGCTGCTGCCAAAGGGAAAGGACCCCCAGGAGTCCGGCCCCCCCCGTCCCACCTGCGGGAGCTCCCCAGGCCAGACTCACCTCCGAGCAGGAGGAGACGACGCTGCTGTTCACCGTTTGCGTGCTGGCCCCGTGCGACCGGAACATCCCGGCGGTGACGGGCGCAGGGTGGGGGGCGTTACAGTACACGGGGGCGGCGGGCGCGGCGGGCGCGGGGCTGGGCGCCGGGCTCTGCTGGCAGGCGGGCACCACGGGGATGCGGGCGAAGCTGGAGCCGGCGCCGCCGTGCAGCGTCCGGCAGTGGGGGCTGGCTGCGGCGCCCGCCTCGCCCCGGCTGGCGATGACGTGCCGGTGCTGGAGCTGCCCGCTGCTCTGCTGAGCCGCCAGCTGGAGCTGCACGAACATCATGTGGTCGCCGACCCGCAGGGCCAGGGTCAGCGGGGACCGTCCCGACAAGAAGTCGTTGACCTGCGGAGAGAAGGGCCGACATGAGCACCGGCCCCGCAGCAGCACGGCACACGGAACCCCCCACGCCAAGGAAAGGGTCTGGCGGGGACACGGGACGCAGCAGCGCACCGGAGGGGCGACCCCTTCCCTGCAGCCCTTTGCCAGGGCCTCAGCCCCGCCGGCAGCCGGGGAGCCGGGCGGGCAGGCAGGCAGGCAGGCAAGCAAGCAAGCCAGGCCTCGTCCCCGCACGACCCCAGCCCGGTGCCAGCTCCGTCAGCTGACCGCGCCACGCGGTTATTTTCCTCCCCCCCGCCCTCCCCGCCCTTCATCTTCCAGCACAAAACTGCCGGGCCCTCCCTGCCCGCCCGGCAATAAAGCCGCCGCGGCGCGGGCGCTCCTGCCAGCGCCCGCCGGGCAGGGCAAGGCCGGGCAGGGGCCGGCAGCCGGGCGGCCGCCCGCCCCAGGAGACGTCTGCGCAGCTGCACCTCCCACCCGCACGGCCCGAGGCGGGCGCCCGTCCTCCCGCGGGGACGGGGGTGCGGGCAGCACGACCCCCAGCGCGGGGATGGGGGCACCTGCACCACAGGGGTGACGGCGGGGCAGGGAGGAAGCAGGCGAGGACACGCCGGGGCCCCGGCGCGATGGCTGGGGGGGGGTCCTGGGGCACGGGCAGGACAGGCAGCAGCAGGCAGCCCCTTTCCCCCCCCCCCCCAAACGTGCCCATGGGAGGGCTGGGCCGGCGCAGCGGCCGCGTGGGCAGGGTTCGCCCCTGCCCACGGCGGAGGCGTCCGGCGCAGGCAGGTGATGGAGCAGCTGCAGCACAGGAACGAGTGCGGGGCCCGGCCCCTGCCCCGGCGGAGGGGGCCCCACGCACCAGGCCAGGGCCAGCGCCGCCCCGGCCCCCCAGCACCTGCACCGGGAGGAGGGGGAGCTCGCCGTGGGGGCTGGCCCTGCCATGGGCCTCCCCCTGCCTGGGGCCGCTCGGCATTGGCCACGGGTCCCCAGCGGGGTGCAGGCAGCCGCGTGCCCCCCCCCCGCGCCCCCCCCCCCACGCACTGCTGGGGGGAGGCAGCCGCTCGCCCCCGCCAGCCCGGCTGCTGCGGCCGCGCGCACACGCACACACCCGCACGCATGCAGCGCTGTGGGCAGGACGCCGGGTCACAGCTAATGGGGATGACGACACCGCCACCCCCCCAAGCCGAGCTATTCTAGGGCACAGCAAGGACTGGCTTTCCCAGCCCGTCACGTGCAGCGCCCTGCGCAGCTCCCCGGCAGGCCTCGGGCAGACGTCACCCACCTGCACCCCCCACCAGCACCTTTGGGTCTCAGCCTTCCCCGGGAGGAGGAGAAGGCACCCGGGGGCAGCGCCGCAGCAGGACGGGGGCCCCAACCCCCCCCAAGAGCCTCTGCTCCAGCTGCACTCCCAAATCCCATGCACACCCAACGCCACCCCTCCCCGGCCAAGGGCAAACGCCTCTGCGGAGCGCGGCCCCCCGGCCGGCCCCGCGCCAGCCCCATCCCTGCCCCGGCACCCCCGCGCCCCATTCCAGTGGAGGCCGCTTCTGAGAAGCCGTGGGAAAAGCAGCTTTAAAAATACCAGCAGCAAAGCCCTGAGCATGTCAGGCGGAGGCTGCAGAGGAAGAGGTGGGCGTGAAGGAGACACGGCAGCTCTGGACACGGAGGTTACGGGGCGAGGGGGCGGGAGGGGACGGCGCGCGCACACACGTGCATGCACACGCCTGTGCGTGCACACGCGGCACCTGGCCACGGGCGAGCAGCACCCCCAGCCCCAGCCAGCAGGCGAGGGGAGCCCCCAGCCCACCCCCGCTCCTTGCCTCAGTTTCCCTGCCTGCAGCAGGCCGGGACAGACGCTGGCCCGGCCGGGTCTGCCCAGCAGCTCCGTCCTCCCCCCGGCCCTGCGGCCGCGGCTCCCCCTCCCCACCTCTTGGTCACGACTCCCCTTGCTCCAGCCACAGCAGCGTCACTTGAATCAAAGCCCCAGCCGTCACGACTCCCGCGCGGAGCCCTTGGCGCGCGCGCAGCGCTCACCCCCGCAGGCTGCGGCGCTGCCATGGGCGCCGGGTGCCAGAGCAGCGCCCGCCGGCTGCCCGCGCCGAGGCGCTGGCCCCGTGGCCGCACACCGCCCCCGGTGCCCTGGGGGGCCCTCCCAGCTCCGGTGCAGGCAACGCGGGGGGGAGCAGGGTGCAGGCACCTCTTGCCCCCAGCCGGGCACAGCCCCAGCCCCCGGGCAGCCTCCCCCCATCGAGCCCCTGCCTGGGGCACGGGGTCGGCTCTCAGCCCCCCCGGCCCTGCTGCTATGGGGGTGCTGGGGGTGGAGAGGACCCGGGTGGGCAAGGGAGAGCCCCCCGGGCCCCCTGCCAGCCCCTGTTCCCCCCCTCCACAAAGCCAGGCAGCCGGGCTGCCCTCGCTCCCGGGTTTAACCCCTTCGCAGCCCGAGGGAGGCCCCAAGCCGCCAGTGCCCACCCATCCCCGGGAGCCCCGGCGGCTCCTGCCTCCTCGGGGGCCCCTGACGTCAGCCGGCACCCGAGGCCGCCTCGCCGCTCCATCTGACTCACACCTGCCTCGCGCACCCTGCCTGACCCTCGGCAGCCTGAGAGGCGACCGGAGAGCCCCAAACCCACGCCGAGCCCTCGCCGCCGGCCACTTCCCAGCAGCACTAAAAATAATCCCTTCCTCCCCAAGCATGGGGCTGGGGTCGCTGGGCCACGCAGCGGCCAGCCACGGGCTGGGGACGGCCACAGCCCTGGGCCCCGCTGCCCCCCGCACGGCCCCCACGCAGCTGGGGCAGGTCTGTGCTTCGCTGCCCCCCAGGAGACGCGGCCCCCTGCCCAGCCCGGGGGCGCAGGCTGCGGCGCAGAGCCGGGCTCAGCCCCTGCGGGCGCCCCAGGCAGGGCGGCCAGGCCCAGCAGGAGCTCAACTCCGGGGCTCCCAAGCGCCCGCCCCCACGTCGCTGCCAACCCCCCCGGCAAAACCAGGCCGCTCCAATGCAAACATGTCCCACCCAGCCGCCTGCTTGGCCGCCCACGGCCGGCCCGGGGAGGACCCCGTTGCTCCCAGCCAGCTCTGCCGGGGGGGCTAGGGAGAGGGGACAGCCCTACTGAGAGGCCACAGCCCCCCGGAGCAGCTGGGGCTCCCAGGAGCCTGCCAAGCCCCACGGTCCTGGGAGAGGAACAGGCAGCCTTGTGCCGGGCTCCAGGCCCGCAGGGATGGGGCAAGTGTCTCCCGGCTGCTTCTCAGAAATGCCGATGACTCAGAGAACGCTGCATTCCCTGCTCGCTTCAGCGCCTGGCCCCGCGTAACCCCGGCCCCCAGCCCCAAACACCCCCAGGCTGGCGAGCGGCGCGGGGGGAGCGAGCCAGGCACCGCGGCCCCTGGCGCCCAGGAGCTGCCTCCCCGCCCAGCGCTGGAGCCTGCCCCCAGCCCAGCATCACCGCCTCCCCCGCGCGGGGAGGCCCAGCACCCCCCAAAGACGCCGACAAGCTGCTCTGCTTCAGTTCCCGGCAGTTCGGGAGGGGAAAGGCCAGCCTGGACCAAGGAAGAGGGGGGGAGCAGGAAATAAGCCCCCCCAGCCCCAGCAGGCTTTCAAACAAGCTCTCCAGCCAGGCGCAGCTGCGGCCGACAGCTGGGATCCTGACGCCTGCTCCTGTGCTCGCCCAGACGCTCTCGCTGCTGCTCGGGGTTTTTTCCATGCCAAGAAGGGCAGAGGGCCAGGGCCACTCGGCCACCATTGAGAAATCGCATTCCTCTGGCCGGAGCCCCCGGGCGAGCCGGGCCGCGGGAGCAGGTCCCCAGGAGGGGCAGGATGCGTCCCTGCCGGTGCCCCCAGCGCGGCTGCGTGCGGGCGGAGGCACCGGCCAAGGAAGAGCTGAGGCTGCAGGAAGACGCGAGCTGCCCGCTGCGCTGGGGCCGTGGGCACGGCTCCTGGAAAGCGGGGGCAGCAGCAGCCCATGCCCAGCGGGCAGGAAGCGCCGCCGGCCCTTCCAGGAAGGCCCTGGGCGCCCGGTCGGGGTGCAGCGTCACCTCCTGCCCAGCAGCCGCTTCCTGAAGGCACCTGGGCTGCGGGGGGATGGCGCGGCGCCTCGGCCCCTCGCCACCCCCAGAGGAAGTCGGCGCAGATCTCCCTGCGCTGTCGGAGGATGCGTGACGCAGGCAGAGCCAAGCAAAGCATGAATGAGAGGAGTGGTTTCCTGCCCCCCCTCCGCCCCCCAGGTGCTGGCGGCTCCTCTCGCACAGCCCCGGCTTCCTGAATCACCGACCCGGCAGGAGCCTGCGGCAGGCAGGGAGGTGCAGAGCCCGCTTCCCCGGGCCTGCGCCGCCCACCCCGGCATGCCCAGGCCTCCGAGGGCTCCAGCCTCCCTGGCAGAGCCTCGAGGGGGAAATCCAGGCTGTGCGTTGTGCCCTCTGGCCCTGGCACCAGCCGGACCGCAGCCCTGTGCGGCTCTCGCGGGGGGATGCTGCACGGCCCCACCACAAAGCGCTGCAGGACCCCGAGGGTGGGCACAGCTCCACAGCCCAGCTGGGACAGAGGGCACCCGAGCAAATGGGGCTCCACGGGGAGACAGAGGCCTGGAGGCAGGGATGCTGGAGGCAGCTTCCAGCCAGGAGCAGAGGGCTCTAGGCCCCAGCTCGCCCTGTGGCAGCTCAGCCAACACCCAGTTAAACCAGCTGCCCGGAGTCAAGGTCGTGCTGGGCAGCCAAGGGCATTGCAGGTCAGCGGGGGTCCCCAGCACCCCCACGGGGGGCAGGCCCGGCTCTCACGGCCATCCCCAGGGAGGGCACTGCCCATGTCCTCACCGAGCCCCACGGTGCTCAGACCCCCCCACCTGCAGCCCCACACCAGGGCTCCCAGGTGCACCCATGCAGCGCTGAGGGCCAGGCATGACCCTGGTGCTCAGCCCCTTTCTCAAAACTCAGCCAGGCAGGTTAAAAAAAACCCTCTTATAAATAAGCTCCAGCACTGGCTGGAAAGGAAGGAAAGAGTTTAACAATAATAAAGAGACTAAAAACAAAGAAGCAGAGGCCTTCGCGGCTGGGGGTAAATTCCACCTTAGCTGCAGCCAGCTCACGGCTGCGCGCGCACACGCGACCAGCTCAGCCAGCCATGGGAACGCTTCCTTCCAGCGCGCGGCGGGCGGAGGACCCCCCCGCCCATGACACCTCCCGCGTTTGAGGCCGGCCCCACCAGCCGCCAAGAAACTTCACAGTTATTCTAAACACAGCCTCCACCAGCACCACCCCCTTCCCGGCCCCCACCAACGCCCCCCTTCCTCCTCGCCACCCTGTGCTACGAGCTCAAGGCCATAGAGCAGCCGCTCCGAGAGCGCCAGAAAGCCTGGGCACATCCAATTTTTTTCCCAAGGACAGCTCCAAGGAGAGGAGGAAGAGCCCTCCTCGGCACCGGCTGGAGAAGCAAAGCTCTCCAGCCCAGAGACCTGCTCATTACACACCACCAGCCTCAGCCCCCGGCAAGGCAACACCGGGCTTCAGAACCTGCTTTTGCATCAGTGGGCTGGGGGGACGTGGGGGGCTGCTGCCCGGCTCCCCCGGGCCAGGCCCTCCAAATGTCAGGCTCCACCACCGACCTGCTGCGTGACCTTGAATGAGTCACTTCACCTCCCAGCGCCTCTGCCCTCCCCGGCTGCCTGGTTTGTTTGGGCTGTGCCTGCTGCAGCGTGGGACCTCCCTGCGCTCGGTGCTGTACAGGATGACGGTGCCTGCCCCAGGCACCACCCTCAGCGCTACCAAACCCTACTAAACGTGAAACCCAAAGGAGGCACCAAACACCAAAGCCATTTGGGAGGGGACGAGGAGTCAGATCACAGCAGTCCCTTCCCCCAAACCACCCCGCAGAGCGTTCTTTGTCTCTATCAATGCGCCAACATCATGCCTCTCACCTGAGTTTCAGTTAAGCTTTCCAGAGCTTGCATCACCGACTGTTCTGGCCTGGACGCCTGGGACTGGAAAAAAAAGGAGGGGGGGGATTAACATTACAAATGCAGAGAAGGAGGGGGCGTCTGTGCGGCAGAAGGGGAGGGATGACATGTCACTTCCACTATTTCTACACCAGCCCTGAGAAAGCAGTGAAATATTAAACCTGCTGCTGCGCCCAGCCCAAGGCTTCCCTCCTCCGAGGGGGCTGGGGCAGCGGGCGCCGCAGGGCCGCCAGCGCATCCTCGCCCTAGGCTTTAATAATAGATGGGCATGAGTGGGTGGGAGGGAGCAACAGAAAAAGGCCATTTACCATCAAGCCAGCCTCCACAGTGGGCACCAGTGTCAGCTTGCTTCCTTCCACGACCCCCAGGTCCTGCAGCTTTCCAGAACTGAGACGACTGTGGGGGAGAGCAGATGGACACCAGGAGAGGTCAGCACTTCCCTGGCACTCACCAGATAATAGGCACCGATATGGGGGGGGGGGGGGAAGGGGTAGCATGGCCACGAGGCTGGCTGCTGCCAGGAGACCGAGCCCCCCCCCCCAAGCATCCCCCACCCCAAATGGGTCTGACACCCAGCAGCAAACGCCCCGCAGCCAGGTCGGCAGCTCGGCGGCCTCTGCTCCAGCTGGCCCTGGGTGCCAGGGCGAGCCCCGCTCGGCAGCCCCCACGCGCACCCTGCGCCTGGGGTCCTTCCCTCCGCGCACCGTGTAAACACGGCCTCCGCGGGGCAGGGGCGAGCGGCGCTGCAGCGCTCGGGCAGGCGGGCGCTGCCGGGGCCGGCGGCCAAGCGAGCGAGCAGGCCAGCGCCGGGCTTTGTGGCACACAAAACCTCCCTGAAGGACAGGCAGCCGCTCCGCCAGCCACATCCCTCCCCGCAAGAGGGGGCTGGGAGAGAAATTTTGACCAGCTTGGGGAGGGGGAGGCGGCACGGGGGGAATCTGACCCCCCCTTATTTTTGTAAGTCATGGCAGATGTAAGCGGTTTCTCCCACACACACTCACTCCCCCCATCCCTTCTCCAATTAGAAGCCGGGCGAGACTATTCAAGTTACTCAATCCTGTGTCCAAGGCTGGCGAGCACAATGTGAACGAGAGCTCGGTTCAGCGCCCGGAGCTGCCGGCTCTATTTTGGCTCCTCTTTGGAGGAGGCTGGGGGAGGGGGCTAAGCCCGCCCGCCC
>NW_020448531.1:1086140-1087253 GCF_003343035.1 Apteryx rowi
GCTGCCCGGCGGCGGGCGGCTGGCACGGCGGCGACGCGCAGCCCTGGCCCGCAGCCCGCCCGGCCGAAACAGCCCCCCCGGCCGCAGGAGCCGGCTTCCTCTCGGCGAGGGCGCAGCGGGACTGGGAGAGAAATGGGGCAGCACAGAGGGAAGGGGAGGGAGGCAGGCGGCAGCCTTTGTGCGGCCTCGGGGAGCCCCGTCCGAGGGCAGCCCCCTCCCCCCTCAGCCACGTTGCTCGGGGGGGTGTGAGGGGGAACCCCCCCCCCGGTAGGGCCCCTCGCGGGGCAGGGAGCGTGGGGGGAGCACCGTGTCCTACCTTTCTTTGTGCAAGAGAGCCAGCCTCTCCTTAGGCACTTTGAGCCGCTGAGACAGCCTCCTCTTCAGCCCTTCCACCGTCTCCTCCACGGGGACGGAGAGCTCATAGCGGGTGCCCGTGGTGGTGTTGATGTAGAGGTTCATGGAGGGCTCGTTCTGCAGCACCTCGCAGGCTGGCGCTCCCCGGCTGCAGCTCCTGGCGCTGGGCTGCTGGTCCATTCGCCGACCTGCGGGAGGAGGGAGCAGCGGTTGGTGCCGGCGGCGGGGAGGGAGAGGGAGGCGAAATAAAATAAAAATAAAAGGAAGTGGAAGGCAGCAGACAAAGGAAGGAGCAGCCCCCCGTTCTGCTGTACACACGCACTCACACACACAAGGGCTGGAGAGGACTGGGCTTCCTCTCCCTCGCTCCGGTTAAATATCCACGAGTAACTCCGGATCCGCTCTGCTCCTCCAAGTCTTCCTTGCAAGGTCTTAAAGGAGATTTAGGTGGGAGGGAAGAACAAGGGGGGAGCAATCCTTCCTACAGGAGAGCTGAGTTTGCACCGACTTGATCCCTCCGGCAATTAAAAAAAAATAAAATAAAATAAAAATCTCCCCTTTTCCTCCTCCTTTTCCTCCGGCTCCTCTCGAGGACGTGGGAGACGCGGTCCAAGGGGAGGAGGGGACTGCGTGCGTGTGTGGAAGGGGAGTTAAATGGAAGCGGCGCTGCCTCCTTCCTTTCTTCCTTTCTCTTTTTTTGTTGGGTTTCTTTTTTTGTGCGTTGTTTTTCAGGGCGGGGGGTGGGGTGCGGAGCCCGGG
>NW_020448531.1:1088629-1109949 GCF_003343035.1 Apteryx rowi
AGCCCGGGGCAGCTCCTCGCCCCTCGGCGCGCTGCGGGCTAGCGGCCACCCCCCTCCCGGGACGGGGTGCGGGGACAGCGCGGGGCGACCCCCCGGGGCAGGCCCGACTCGGGGTCCCCGGGCGCCGGAGTGGGGCGAACTGGCCGCGCTCCCCGTGCCCTGAAGGCAGGAAAAGCCGCGAGTAAGCGAGGTTAAAGAGAGGCCAGGCGGGTGGGATGGATTCTCGGAATACCGCCGGCCGGGGGGGCCCTGCCTGTCCGCCCGCCCACCCCCACCGGGAACCGCCGGTCCCGGGGCAGTGGAGCCGCCCTGCTCGCTCTGGAGCCGCTCCGGCAAAGCCAAGTGATCGCAGCCCCGGTCCGCACCCCCCCTTCCTCCCCCCCGATGGCCCGGGCTCCCCGGGTTGCCTCTCCCGGGCTCCCCGACAGCCCGGTCCCCCCGACGGCCCGTGCCGCCCGCCGCCAGCCCCGGCCCCACTCACCGAGCCCGGAGCGCTGCCCCGCGGTTCCCCGGCGCGGCTGGAGTCCAGCTGCCTCCGGCGGCAGGAAGGCAAAAAGAAGCCCCAAAACTTCCCGGGGGGCGGGGCGGTAGCGGAGGGTCGGGCCGGGGCCCGGGGTCCGGCGGAGCGGCGCGGCGCGGTGCCCCCTCCCAGGCGCTGGAGCCGGTCCGAGCGCAGCCCTGACGCGGAGCTGCCGGGGAGGTGCCCCAAGTTTTATCCCGCACCGCCCGGGGTGGAGCCTGCCGGGGGCAGGGACCGGCCCCAGCACCGGCCCCAGCACCGGCCCCAGCACCGGCCCCGGCGGGACCCGCAGGTGGCGGGGCCGCACCTGCTCCGGGGAGGGGGGTCCCGGCCCCTTCCCCCCGGGTCCCGGCTCCCTGCCCCCCTCCGGGGGCTCGAGCTCCCACGGGGTCCCGGCTCTGCCACCCGGGGTGCCGATCCCTGCCCCCCGGTCCCCGCTCTGCCCCCCGGTGCTCACATGCGCTGGCCCGCGGGCTGGCTGTGCTCGGCGCTGCACACGCTGCTGCTGCTGCTGCATCCCCTGCCTGCAAGGGGGGACCTCCGCCTCCCTACAGGCGGTGGGGAGGGGAGAGCGCAGGGCACCTGTCCCCAGTCGAGGTCCCTCTGTCACCGGGGTTAAGGTCAGTCAGAACGGATGGGGTGAGCTCTCCTGGGGAGCTGAGCGTCCAAGTGGCTCCCAGTGGAGACTCTCTGATGCCTAATAACAAGGTTGGGCAGTCCCCTCCCCCCAGGGCTTCCTTCTGTCCAACCAGCTACTTTACAGCTACTGTCAGGAGAGATTCAAGATTCAGCCCCACGGAGGTTTTGTGACGCTGGAGGGACCAGAGGTGAAGGGGACTGTTGTTACCACTGGTGTCGGCGGGAGGGTGATGCCCCATTGTCCCAGAGTGGGAAGCCAGCAGCCACTTTTACCCTGGCAGCAGAGATCCCCGGGGACAGGGTTTGCCAGCCCGGGAACCAGCCCTTCCTGGGGGGCTGGAGGCAGCCCGCTGGCAAGGCGGCTGGGGGGGGATGCTGCGCTTGACCTCAGCCTGACTCGCCGATTTTCTCCCTCGCAGACGATGCCCTGGCACGCTCCGAAGCGGCCAGAGGGCAGGTGCTGGTGGCGGCTGGGCCTGCAGCAGGGAGGGGGCTGGGTGTCCCTGTCCCCACAAGGCAGCAGCGAAGGCAGCCTCGGGCGAGCCCAGCCCTGCAGCGCTGGCGCCTCTTCAGCACCGAGCCCCCCCGGCGCAGCCCCTCCGCAGGGCTCTGCCCAGGATCGCTCCCCGGCCGCGCTGCGTTTGCACCAGACCCGCGCTGGGGCGAGGGCGTGAGGCCCCAGCCCCGCGCCAAGAGCAGAGCCGGGCTGCAGGGGAGGGAGCCTCCGCGGCGCCGCACCACGGCCCCCCGCCCCCGTCCCCCTGCAGGCTCTCGGGTGGGGGGAGACGAGCTCCGGCGGCTCCGCTCCGGCTCCTGCCATTGTTGTCCCTGGGAGAGGGGCCGGGGAAGGGACGCGCCATTGTTCTCCCCGGAGCCATGCGCTCGGCCCCCTGAGCCAGCCCTGCTGGGCCGCGTCCCCAGCCTGCCGCGTGGGGTGAAGCCCCCCAGCCTCGCAAGGAGAGGGGGCAAGGCTGGGCCCTGCCAAGCCTGGACTTTACAGCAGCAGGGGCTTCACCCCAGATCTGCCTCTCGCGGTCCTGCAGCGGGGCGCTGCGAGCGGATGGCCGAGGGACGCCACGGCCAAGGGATGCCACAGCCGAGGGACGTCATGGCTGAGGGACGTCATGGCTGCGGGGCAGCTGCTCCAGTGCTGGCTGAGCCTGGCTCGCTCAGGTCGGCAGGGAAAGCGCGCCGTGCCCCAAGGGCAGGGGCATCCCCTCCCCACCGGCCACCGCTGTTCCCTCGCAGCCTCGGGGAGCCCCAGTCCCTGTTTCCCACCCTGCCGGGAGCCTGCAGCGGCTCCATCTCATTTCTTAAAGGAAGCTCATCTTCCCTGGGCATCCCATGACCCCAGGAGCCGGTGCCTTAGGAAGCATGTGCGTTTTTAAGCATGGTTGAAGGTATCTTGAGCCTCCAGAGATAAAAGCGGGGAGATCCCAGGATTCCCAGCAGCCTCGATTTTGTGTGTTTAGTTTATTGTGTTGCCCTGGGAATAAATCGTTCAAGATTGTAGTCAGACTTGGGCATAATTGCCATGTGGCATCGGAGGCTCCCGCTGTCTCCAGAGGGAGCGTTCTCCAAACCCCGCACGGCTGAGCAGCTTTGGGAGAAACGATCTGACGAGCAAATACCTACACAAATCCCGCTGCAGGCCACACGCAGCCTCCCGCAATCCGCTTAGCTAACCTGGGCCCTGCGGATTAGTCCCCTGGGCGCATGCCGGCCACGAAGTGAGCGGCTCACATGGAGCCGGCCCGGGTGCCGCGGGACTGCGGCGCAGGGGAGCTGCTGACCCTGGGGTCCCACGAGGCCACTTCCCCGGGGTCCTGGGCGCTGCGCACCTCCCGGAGGGAAGGACTAATCCAGGGCCGGGCCGGGGTGACGGTACCGCCGTGGCACTGCTGTGCCCGATCTGCGCCTGATCTGAGCTGGTAGCCCTGAACCTTTTGGGGGCCAGTTCTTGGAAGTCCTGTCCCTCGAAGGAAGGGAATTCCCAGGCCTCCGTTCTTTGGGGAAATCCCCCACCAGCCCCAGGCAGCAGCTTCTTTCTTTTCTTTTTTTCTTTTTGGACTGAATTCCTGGCTGATTTCACAGCTTTGGCAACCGGGGATTTTATCACAAGTCTCTGCATTCCCCTCGCAGTTGCGGGGTCATGGGACTAGGGCAGAGCTGCAGCCTTGTTGAGACAGAGGACGAGGAAAGGGGGGAAAGGAAAAAAGGAAGGTTCTTGCTCATGCGGCTGCAGAACAAAGCAGGACTCAAGCTCACCGGGCCCCCGGTGGCTGTGCAGCGCCGGCGGGATGGGGACCCCGCTCTCCGTGCAGGGCTCTTCTCCGCGATCCTACGGTTTCTCCACCAAACCTGTGGCCCGGGGAGGGGTGCGGCCACGTTCCCGTGGGGAGCAGAGCTGGCGTGGCTCCGAGTGGGCCGGTGCCCGCGGGCAGGGCCCGGGCGGCGGGGCCCAGCTGCGCGGTGCACGCGGGCCGGCGCGGCAGGCCCGGCCAGGGGCCCGGTTGCGAAGCTGCCGGCAGCGAGTGGGAGCGTTCCCACGGGCGCCGGGCCAGCGGCAGGGCTTGCGCGGGGCACACCCCGGCAGCAGGGCGCAGCCGAGCCGCTTCGCCCCGGCCCGCCTGGGTCCGGCCCGCCAGGCACCGCACGGGGGGGGGTGCGGGGCCGCTGCCGGGGGTCCCTGCTGCCCCCGGAGCCCCTTGGGGCAGCCCAGGGCTGAGCCGCTCTGCCTTAGTCACTGCGGCGAGCGGTGACTCACGCCGCCCCGCGCGCTCAGGTGAGCCATCGCTCGCTGCGCTGAGTAAGGAGCCGGCAATCCCCACCCTCCCCGCACCAATTTGGGGGACGAAGGCGCCGTGGCCGGAGCCCCCCACCCGCCAGGCAGGGCCAGCTGGGGCGGCTGCCTCGTGGCGGGGCGGCGGGGTGTCCTTGGGCAGGACAACGGTGCCTGTGTCGGTGACGCTGGCGGGGCTGTAAACACCCAGGCGTGTCCTTAGAAACACACAAGTGGCTCCGTGTGTTTGCCGGCTCGCGGGGACGTGTCCTGGTGGCCCTTGCCAGCGCGTCCAGGCGGCCCAGCGTGGCCTCTGCTCACCCGCGGCGCCCCGGCCCCAGGGCGCCCCATGCCTGCGAGCGGCGCCGGCAGCCCGTGAGCCCACCGGAGGCACCTGCCCAGCAGCAGCAGCAGCAAACCCGGTGCAGGGGAGCCCCCGAGCACGGCACGGGGCTGCACAGCTCCTGCCTTGCGAAGGGGTCTCCGTCCTGAGCCCCCCCGTGTGCCCCGTCCCAGCCCCTCGGTGCCCAGCGCTGCTGCTGCCCCTCTGCCCCGATCCAGCCCTGCCGGCTAAGCGGGACAGCCCCTGGCACGGCTCGGCCCCGGGACCCCTCCTCGGGGCTCTGCCCCCCGCAATGCCAAGCGCAGGCAGAGGCTGCTCCCATCGCACCGCCGCGACGCCGACGGGCCGGCTCCTCCGGCGAGCCGAGGCCACGCGGCCTGGCCCGGGCGCTGGGAAGGATGGCGAATGCCTCTGGATATAGCAGCGGCGGCGGGCCCAGGTGCGGGGCCATACTTGGCAGTGCCAGCCGCGCTCCCCGCGGCCCGCGTGAGGCCAGGGCTATTCTCAGCTCCCTGAGCTCACGGCGCCCTTTGGGACGCTGAGCTCTCCGTCCCCGCTGACGCAGGGCGAGCGGCTCCTGTCACCGCGCTCAGCTGCCTCGCCGCCAGCCCCTGACGCGCGACCGGCTCCTCCGCGCCCAGCACCACCCCCTTGGCCCGGGCGGCAGTGGAGATTTGACTCCTTTCCCGGGCGAAACACATGGGGAAGTTGGCTCCCGGTGCCCGGCTGCGCTCGGGGCCAGGCGCAGGGCAGCCGGCTCACCCCGGCCCGGCTCAGGTGTCCCGCAGGCGAGCGGCCCTGCGAGGGCAGCAGCGGCTGGCGGCAGCAGCACGGCGGGCACCCAGGGCGGCGGAGCAGGGCTCGCGGTGTCCGGCCGCCCCACGCCTCCCTCCCAGCCCCGTCCCAGCCCGCCGCGCCTCCGCCGGCCCCCGCCTTCGGGCCACCCCATTTCTCTGGCCGGCGTTGCGTGGCTGTTTCTCGGACATTTGTCTGTTTTCTTTACATCACCGGCTCCGGGAGTCAGATGACAACTCAGCTTGTTTTTGTTGTTGTTGTTATTATTATTGTTATTATAATAATAATTATTATAAAAGCTTGGGCAAGTTGCCAGCCCTGGGTGTACAGTGAACCTGGCTCAGGGGATGAACCCAGGCTCATAAAACAGAGGGAAAGTAAAACCCACCCGACCCATTCCCTGGCTCCCGCTGCGGCGGCCGGCTCGGGCGTTTCGCGGCCCAGCCCGGGCGAGAGCAGAGCGACCGCTGCCCGCGGCAGACTTACGTGCCGGGCGACGTGCTGCGCCCCCACGCCGGGCCTCGCCCGCCGGCCCCGCAGCCGGCTGCCCTCCACCCCTGGGCTTTCCCTCCTCGTCCCTGAACCGGCCGTGTCTGCGCCTCACCCTGGCCGTGCCTGCCGGGATCGCAGGGACGCCCGCGCCTGGGGCAGGGGGCCGCCCGGGGGAGCGGAGGGTGCCCCGGACGTGGCATCCCCGGGGGTGAGACGGAGGGTTTCCGTTCCCGGCAGGGTTTCCCGGGAGAGCCGAGCGCAGCCAGCAGTGCCACCGCTGCAGCATCCCAGACCCCAGCCCGCTCCTGCCCACTGCTGCCCCCGGGGACTACATCTCCCAAAATGCACCGTGGGCACCCAGCAGTGGGTGGGGCCAGTGCAGTTCGCAATGCATTGTGGGGGCTGTAGTCCAGCGGCCCAGTCCCCCCCCTGCGGGGTGCACGCAGTTTTGGGGGGCAGCATCCCCAGGGGTGCTCCCCACCTCCTGCCGGCTTGGTGTGCCCGTCCCGGGGGTCCCTCCATGGGGCACATCTGGGGGTCACGGGGCAGCGCCATCCCTTCGGGAGAGGAGCACGGGACAGGACGGGCGGCGAGCCCCGGCACCGGCGGGCGAGGGGCAGAGCCGGGGCTGCTGCCTGCGACGGCGTCGCGGCGGGAGGCTTGGCAGGATCGGGCCCCTCCCGTCCCCGCCGAGGGCCGGGGGCGACGCGGAGCAGCGCGCGGCGGCGCGTCCCGCCTCGGTGCCCCGACGCGCTGACACACGCGCGCACACTCAGCGCTGCGGCATCCCCACCCCCTCGCGCCTGCCCACTGCTCCACTTGGCCCCGCGTCAAGAATGCGGGAACCTCTCCCGCGCGAGGGGCACGGCGCCAGCCGCCGGGACGGGGGCCCCCCTGGCCTGCCCGCCCCTGCCGCTGCCCCATGGCAGCGCCCCGAGAGGAGCTGGGGCCAGCGGGGGCCGGGCAGCCCCCTGCGCCCGTGGGGCTCGGCCGCCCCCGGCACAACGCGGGGTGGCGCGGGCACACGGAGACAGGAGCGCTCGTGCATGCTCGCACCCAGCCCTGCTCGCCAGCACCCTGCCCCCTCGGCCGGGGCCGGCACGAGACCGAAACGGGCAGGAACCGGAGAGGAGGAAAACAAGCCCCGAGGGCGGGTTGTGCCGCAGGAAGCCCCGACCCAACGGCGGGAGGAGGCGCTTCCTCGGGGCCTCGTCCTGTGCACGCATGTGCACCCCGCTCCGGCAGCGCCTCCCCGCGCGCTGCGCGCTCCCGTGCACACGCACGCGCGCCCTGCACGCGGGCATCTGCGCCCCCGCGCACACGCACTCCGGGCGCTCACGCTCACGCCCACGCGTGCTCACCGGGCTGCAGGCGCCCGCAGCCGGCGTGTGTGCGCACGGCACCCCCCCCCCCGCCACGCGGCAGCCCTCGCTCCCCGGCTGGGACCGGATGCCCGCTCAGGCCCGTTCGCACGCATCCCGTTACCGGCACAGGCAGCCCCTTGCTTCCCGGCCGGCCGCGCTCCCCCCGCGCTGCGGTTCCTGTTTACGGCCAGGAGCTGCCTGTCAGGTCCTTCCTCCGCCCGGCGCGCGCAGGGTGGGGGCACCGCCGTGACTCACGCCGCCCCAGCCCGGCCGTGTGGACACCGCTGCTGCCGGTTCGCCCTGCGCCTGACCCCGCTCGCAGCCCCGGGGCCCGCCGGCTCCTGGCCTCCCGGTGCAGCCAGGGGCGGCCAGGCTGGTCCCGGGCCGGCGGCTGGCACGGCGTCACCCCCACGGATGTGCTGCAGCCTGCGGGGCCGCGGCCAGGAGCGGCAGGACATCCCAGCGGGGAGGCGAGCTGACCCCACACACAGTGGCTATGGGCACGAGGACGGGGGAATAGGCCAGGTCCGCAGTGCCCAGGCGGAGGGCGAAGCTGGCACCAGTGCAGGCATGAGGCGCCCCGGACCTGCGCCCTGGGCTGCCGGCACGGGCGCCCAGCAGCTCCACGGGGCGTCCCAGCACCCAAGGCTTTACCCAAGGCCGCCGGGCTGGCATCGCGTCCTCCCTCCTGCGCGACCTTCCCCAGGCGCTGGGCACGTGCCTACCCTAGCACGGGCCGCACACACTGTGCCCATGTCCCAGCTCGGGGGAGTCGAGGCCAGCGGAGGAAGTGACGTTCCAAGGTCACGGGGTGAGTCAGTGCCGGCGCTAAGAATAGACGGAGGAATCCAGCCCTGGGCTTCACCCACCGGGCCGCATTCCCCAGCGCCTAGACGTGCTCCTGGGAGTTCGCCTTGGCTCATCACCTGCATTTTACTCGTGGGGAAACTGAGGCACCGATCGGGGAAGTGACTCACCCCGTACTGTGGCCTTTTAAATGCCCTGCTCTGATTAGATAATGGGCGGATGGATCACAGAGACCCGAACCACCCCTAATTAAACCTTTGTCTCACCACAGCACCTACAGCCCCGCGTGGAGACCTTGCCCGCGCGGGGCCCAGCGCCAAGGGAGCCCTGCCCCAGACCCGCCAGCTCCCAGCCGTGAGGGCCCAGGCGTGCAAGGCAGGACGGTGGCGCGGCGGCTGATGCCGTCCCAGCCCCGGAGCGGGGGAGCGGGGGCTGCGACGGAGCCTTTCCAAGCCCCGCTGCCCGGCGCCAGGCACCTCTCCCCCCCCGGAGCTGCTCCAGCAAGCCCCTCCGGTGAGCACGGGGCCGGCAGCACCAGGCCCAGCTGGCGGGCAGGAAACGGAGCTCCTTGCCTTCATTAGCAGCAATTACAGAAGAGACACGTGTGGGGCCGGATCACGAGCCGCCTGCAGCGGGCACGGGCACGGAAGCACTGCGCTGGGGCTCTCACCCCCGCACGCTCGCTCCTTCTCTTTTTCCTTTTTCTTCTCCCTAGCGCAGGGCGTAATCAATGCCCCGAACTCGCCCCCGGGGGGGGGGGTATTTACTGCAGCGAGGTTCAAAGGGAGCCTGGGGCAGTCCCCTAGCCGAGGCGGCACCTCCGGCGAGGCCGGCCGGGAGAGAGCTCCCAACGAGCCCTCGTGCCGCAGGGCTCAGCGCCGCGCGGCGTCGGGTCACGAAGCAGCGAGGTCTCTGCAGGCGGGTGCGTTCGGGTCAGACCGGCTGCGCCAGCCCCCGAGCTACCCGGGCTGAGCAGAGCCCTCCGGGGGGAGCAGGCGCCGCTGGGGGCTCTCCGGGCGCCGTGGTGCCTTCCCCACCGTGCGGGAGCGGTGGCGCAGCCGGCCGGCCCCGTTCCCGGGCGGGCGCTGGCGGCGGGGCCGACCCGGCGGGGCCCCGGCTGGCCTCGGGTGCGCTCAGTAGGATTAGGTTTTGAGGGGAAATGTGATATCGCAGCGATAGGTTAGGCTGCTGGAGATTAGATCATGTGTGGTTTGGGAGCATCAGCAGCGCGGGGTTCTTGTGTAACCTCCGCAGCGCCTTCCTCCCGCCGGCCCTGCGCCAGGCAGCCCCTGGCCTCCCGCCGGCCCGGCCCGGCCCCGGCACGGCCCCGGCCCCGGCCCCGGCACGGCCCCTCTCCTCACCGCTGAACCAAAGCAGCAGAGAAATCGCGCCCGGTTCGACTCAAACCAAGAGAGACTTCAGGGCCTGCTTGTGCTTGGCGCTTGGTGGATGTTTGGCGAAACAAGAGCCAAACAAAAGCAAAAGAGAAACTTGCTGCAAAACAACGCCGGAGACCTCCTTGGAGCAGAGACCCAGCGTCGCCTTTTGTTTTCAGATGATCCTGACAGCCTTCAAAGCAAGGAGCGTTCAGCTCCCATTTTAAATGCGATGGATTTCCAAAGGAAATCGATGAAGCCCGCACCTCCAGCCACAGCCGTTCGGTGAATTTGAGCTGCATTTACAAAGTTTCCAGTTGCCACTTCCCCTCCTCATAAACCCACCCTGCAATTTGGGGTGAATTTCCCAATTTCCCGGCTGTAGCACGGGGGACAATATTGCCTGGAGAGCAGAAACGCCGAGCTGGTGCGGAGCGGCCGTGGGCCGAGCTCAGGATAGGGTGAACGCTGCCGTCCCTGCGCCCCGTCCGGGTGCCCCGGGGTGGCGGGTTTTAAGGGCAGCCCGCGCCTGCTCAGCCGCATCTCTGCTGGCCTGCGGTGCCTTGCCAAGGGTGGCCCCGCTCGTGCTCGTGCTCGTGCCCCCCACGGCGGCGGGTCTGGGAGGCTGCCGCGGCTCGGCATGGCTCGGCACGGCACCCGGAGCAGCGCGCAGCCAGCCCTCGCTCCCAGATGGGGAGCTGGGGGTGAGCAGCCCGGGCTCGCCGGCCGGGAGAGCGGGGGGGAAGGACGCAGGCGCCCAGGCTCCCGGCAGCGAGCAGCACGCACCTGCGCTCGGCCCCGGCGGGGGCCCCCGCCGGCACCCGCCCTGCCCTGCCGGCTCCGCTCGCTGCGGGAGTCGCCGGCTTTCTCACGCCCTGCCGGCGGCCCGCGTGATCCGGCAGGGCCGTTTCGCGGCCCGCCCCGGCAGCAGGCCGTGCCCTTGGGGTGCCCGGGCCGGCTGGCGCCTCGCGGCTGGGTGCTGACAGCGGCCGGGGCTCGGTGCCCCGCTCAGGGCCGGGGCCAGACAGGACATGGGGCCGGAGGGGGGGAGCCACAAAGGGGAGAGCGAGGCCGGGAACATCCCGCAGCGGCACGAACACCCCGATCCTGGCACAGCTGGAAAGCAGCAGCCCCACCGGGGGCGAGTGGGGCTGGCAGCCCCCGCGGTGCCCCGCTGCCTCCCAGCAACCCGGGGCACATCCGGGGGGCGAAGGGGGCTGCAGCAGCAACCGCCCGCGGCGCCCTGGGGCCAAGGCAGCGGGTGCGAGGCACAGCTGGGACAGGGCCAGCTCCCAGCCCCTCGCGTCCCCCCGCCACGCCGGGCGCTCCCCGGTGCCCAGCTCCTGCCAGGCCCTGGGGGGGCCTTGCCTGCAGCGGCCTGTCTGCTGGGAGCGGGGACGCGAAGGAGCTGGTTTGGCCGGGCGCGGGTGGGAGCACGGTCCACGCAGCCCACGCAGGTGTGGCTGCGCCGGCTGGAGGCAGGGAAGCTCCGCGCCCGGCTGGCCCCGTCTTGCTGGGTGGCAGCAGCCTCCCTCCCTCCCTGCCTCCCTGCCTCCCTCCCCGCCTGCCTGCCGCTCTCCACCCCGGGGCAGGCGCACCCTGTCATTACGCCCCGCTGCAGCTGCCGGCGCTGCCCGGCCGGGGAAGGGAGGGGGCGGCGGGGCAGGAGCAGGGGCAGGAGCAGGAGCAGGAGCAGGAGCAGGAGCAGGGGCAGAGCCGGCCTGGCACCGGGTGCCGACGGGGGCCAGGCACCGCGTGGCGGTGGGGATGGCGAGCAGAGCTGGCAGGGCCAGGAGGGGCAGGGAGGAGGGCGGCAAGGGGCATGCGGAGCCCCCCCTGCGCCAGACCCCGTGGCGGCCGGGCCCCCCATGCCCGGCGCTGGCCCGAGGGGGGAGCAGACGGGTCGGGTCGGGCTCAGCAGCTGCCCGGGCCGGGCCGCCGGGGCCGCGGGCGAGGGCCGGGCGCACAATGACCCCATTCAGGTCCTGCAGCACCCAAGGTGGCGGTGGCAGAAGTGACTCCAGTGTCACGCCAGGCCTCAATCCCTGCTATTTACGCGCGGCGAGAGGGGGCCGTTCCCGCACACAGGCGGCCTTTGAGGCAGCGGGGATGAAAGCGCTGCGATCCCCTCCTCCCGCCCGCGTCGCAGGGGCATTCCTGAGGGCAGCCTTCCCCGTCCCCCCCCTGCTCCCCCGTCTTCCCTTCCCCAGCCCGGGCCCCAGCGCGGCGCCAGCCCCGCCAGGAAAAGCCCCGCCGCCGGCAGACAGCTGCAGCCGCTTCCTCCCGGCGAGGAAGGGGGAAGCTGGCTGGGGCAGGCGGGGGGCGCGGGGAGCCCCCGGCCGCCGCGGGGCCCGGGGGCCAGGGAAACAAAGCGGAGGAGGGAGGACGGAGCGCCGGCGCAGGCAGGAGAGAGGGGAGGGGGTGGGCTGAGCGCTAGGACTCCTGGGTCCTCGCCGCCTGCAACCAGCTCCGCAAGGCTGGATGCCGGAGCCGTCGGCGGGCTCCGGCCGGGAACTCCTTGGGAACCTCCCAGCTTTACCAAGGGCGAAGTCCCGGCACATCAAAGGCAGGCGGGGGCAGCAGGAACCGGAGCAGGAGCCTTTGGTGGCTGCCAGCGCAGCTCCCTGCCCTGCCAGCGCCCGGCTCGCCGCCGGCCGCGCAGGGGTGCCCGGCCCACGACGCGGGGCCCGGGCGGGCGAGCTCCCATGCGGGCCGGCACCCGGGGGCCCCCGCGCCGGTGCACCTGGGCCTGCCGGTGGCCCCCCCCCGGCGTGGCACCCGGCCCGTCACTGTGGCAACCGCCGGCAGCTCCGGGTGTATTTTCTTAACCGGGGCCGCCGTGGGAACCTGGCCGGGCGCCACCTCATTCCGCTCGGGCTTTCTGGGCCGCCTTTGTAGCCGGCGTCGAGCCCAGCTGGCAACCATTTCCTCCTGGGCCTCCCCCTGCCCTCCTGCGGGTCACGGCTCCGGGCAGGGGGGGCAGCCAGGCCCTTTGCTCGGCCCCCCGGGGCCGGCTGCCCCTGTGCCCCTCGGCGAGCGGCCCCCCACGCGCCCCGCGGCGCTGGGCCGAGCTCCAAGCCCAGAGCGAGGGCTGTTCCCGCAGCCCCCGGGGCCGCAGAGCCCTGCCGAGGCACCTGGGACCCCCCGGGCAACGCACCGCCCCCAGTGCCCCACGCCTGGCCCCAGCAGCTCCCCGCGGGGTGGAAAAGCACCCCACGGCTGGCAAGGGGACACTGTCGGCGCCCTGAAGCGATGACCCCAGCAGCCTCTCGTGCAGGCGAGGGGAGGAAGGCATCCCCGACCCGCGTGGAGCAGCGCTGCGGCCGTGGCAGGGCTTGGGACGCCCGCGTTCCCGTCCCCGCTCTCCCTCAGCTGGCAAGGCTGCAAGTGACTTTCCCCATCCGTGCCTCAGTTTCCCCAAGAGAGAACCTGCCCCAGGCCAAGGGTTTGCAACGCTCGCCAGCACAGCGCTCCGAGGCTGTTGGCCCGAAAGCTACATGACAAGCACCGTCGTGCTGGCTACAACATCCGCCCTCTGCAACGCCCGTCGGCACTCGCTCCTGCACCCAAATTTGGGGGGGTGGGGGGGAGGAGGCTGGGGAGACTCGCAGGGAGACGGGTGACGTCTCCCCGCGGCTCCACCGCCATCTGCCGGCAAACCACCCGAGCACCGGGCTGGGCAGAGGAGCCCGCGCCCCGGCGCCCCAGGTGCCCCCGCTCGCCCGGCCGGGCGCGAGGAGCCGGCGGGGATTTTCCCCGAGCCTTGCCACGCTCCCACCGCGGGGACAGGGCCGCGTGCGTGGGAGGTCGGTGGAAGAGGAGCGTTTTCCAGTACTGGAAACCAAGAGGAAAAAGGTTGCAGGACGGAACGATTAACGCAGAGCGGGTTAATCATTACAGCAGCGCTCCCCCCGGAGAAGGAAGTTGCGCGGATACAGCCTTCGAGCCACCCAAGGGCAACGTGGCCCAAGGACGCGGCCGGGCCGGCGCTGCCAGCGCCTCCGCTGACCTTCCCCGGCACGCTGCGCCCGGGCAGCCCCGGGGCCGGCGGTGAGGGGCCGCCGCTCTGCCCTTCGGGAACCTGGGGAGGGTCTCGGCCGGGGCCCAGCCTGCGGCCAGGGCAGCGCCGCGCCGGGGTGCCACGGAGCCTGGGCTGGGAGAGGCAGGGTGGTGCCTCACCCCAAGGAGGCTCCCCGAGCGCTGCCTCCACCGCCGGCTCCCTGCTCAGCACCCTTTTCCCTGCGGGAAGCCCCCGGGCTCCTAGCAGGGCCCCCGCGCGCACCCCAGCAGGGATTTGGGACGGTCCCCGCAGCCGGCGCCTCGGCGTTGCAACGTGGGCACCGAGGACGCGGGGCAAAACCAGGGCGGCTGCGAGAGGCCAGGCGTGATCCAAAGCACCGCGGGTTTGGGCAGGGAAAGGGGCGGCCCTGCCAGATGAGTCAATCCAGCCGGGAGCCAGGGGAATCTTGGGGCTGTGGTGGGGTTTGGGTTTTTTTTTTTTTCCCCTGCATGGAGACGAAAGCTCGAACCTTTCCCCTGCATTTGGGATTTGGGTGGGACTGTGGAAACACCATGTGGCCAAGCATGGGAAGGGGACGCCAGCGCTCGGAGACTCGGCCCAGCAGGGCCCAGCCCCTCTCGGAAATCATCCCCCAGGAGAAGAGACGCCACTGGGGCCGGCAGCGACGCCGGCAGAAACGGTGATGCCTCACTTTCCGAGCGTTCCCGGCCCGGCTCCCCACCCTCCATCTGGCAGCAGAAGATGCAAGTCATGAGCGAAAGCCCTTCATGGAAAGGAAGGACGAAGGCGACGCGCTCCGCTCCGGCTCCCCCGCCCCGCGCTGCTCACGCCATTTTCCAGGCAGCCCTTCCCTGCTGCACATTAACGTTTCCCTCTCACGCCCACCCCGCCCCGGGGCGGTTGAAAGCCGGAGACAAACAGATCCCAGGCACCCTGTAATAACACCACCTCGCTCTGCTCCGATGCTTTCCCAGCCGCGCTGCCCCGCGGCCCTAGCAACCGGCACGGCCCCTCGCTCGCGCAAAGGGGGGGAGCCGAAGCACAGGGCGAGCCGAGGGCGAGAGCAGCCGGCGCAGCGGCCGCAGCAGGGGCAGGACCCCCGCCGCGGGGCCCCCTCGGCTGTGCCGCCCCTCGGACGCCCGGGAAGCGGCAGGGAAAGGCCCCTCGGCCGGGGCTGCGGTCCCCGAGGCCGCGGTCCCCGAGGCCGCGGTCCCCGAGGCCGAGCGCCGGCGCTCCTGGATCAAGGGCTCTCGAGCACCTTGCCGGGACCCACAGCAGCCAGGACAGCCCGGCGGCCTCCCCACCATTTCCAAAGCAGAGAACGCTGCCCCGAGCCCTGCCCGGCCGGGCACAAAGGGGAGGATTCACCTGCCGAACCGCATCCGCGGCTGCATGCACAGTCCACATCAAGCCTGCAGCCCTCGCTCCCCCCTCTGCCCGCAGTGAGGCCCCCAGCTCCCCAGGTCCCCGCGCGGTCCCGTCTCCACGGCACCTAGCCCCATCACGGCATCACACAGGAGCCGCCAGCGGGGAAGAGATTCGCCTCCCATTTAAACGCAGCCGCACGTCTCATGCGCCAAGCAGAGAGTCAGAGACCATTTTCATGGCATCCAGCGGGACGTGACTGATCGTGGCTCCCAGCGTGGGCAGAGGGAGCCGAGAGCTCAGCTCGGCGAGCTGGGGGAGGAGGATAACGCTGCTCTGTACGTAACCATCCCGATAATTAGCAGTGATGGGAAAGGACGGGGCAGGTTAGAGAGGCTGAGCCCGGGCCATGGGAAAAGAAACCCCGATAGGGAAGGCGGTGAGCATGCCCGGCTACAAGAGGAAGCAGGAAGAGCGGTGGGAATGTCCCCGCACGCTGTCCCGTGCCCGCGGGGCCGGGCGAGCAGGGCTGCAGCGCTGCGCTCGAGGCAGTGGCGCAGGCGGCTGGGGTGCAGGGGGTCCGCGCCGAGCGCTGCTCCGTTCTGCGCCTCGTGCCTGACGATTGCCCCCTCCCGGGGGCAGCTGCTCGCCTGCCCCGCAGCAGGGAGCGCAAAGGAAAGGGGAGGGCAGGCGAAAGGGGCTTTAGGCACAAGCCTTTGCCCCATACCCACGTGGCCTGACGGCCCCCGCCCAGGCGAAAGGAAGCCTCACGGGGCGCAGCTAGAGCCCCGACATCTCCCCGGTGTCTCGGCCATCTCCCAGGCCAGCAGAACCCACCCCACGGACGCAGAGGTGCCCTCGGCGCTCGGCCCCAAACGCAGCCCTCGGAGACGACGCGACCCAGCAGGCGTCCCCTTGCAGAGGGCGCAGCGAGGGGCACCCTGCGAGGGGAGCTCGGCCAGGGCACGGACCGCGCCGCCCCCTCCCTCCCCGCATCCCCCCCCGCTTTGCCCTTCCTCGCTGGCGGGAGGCAGTGGGAAGAGCTGGTGAGAGGACGCTGACGGAGACACTTTTTTCCCATCCTAAAAATAGCAGCTGGCCGTTTCCCCAGCTTCCCGGCCTCGCCAACGCTCTTCCATTAGATGAAAAAAATAAGCCACCTTCCGTCGGAAAGAGAGAGGCTGCATGTGTCGAGAGAGGCACACGCAAGCCACAAATAGAAACTGGGGACAGAGAGGAGAGAGAGAGAGAGAACGGAAGAGGGAGCGAAGCCGTTCCGTCCCCAGTTATTCCCGAGACGTTTTAATTAGCACTCGCTCTGACTTTGAGGCTTTGCTTATGCACAGCGTAACGTATGACCTTTAAGAAAAAAAAAGAAAAAAAGAGAGAGAGGGGAAGGGAAGAAAAACGCACTGGAGCAGCTCAGAAACTGGGAAGTCGGCTGAGCTTCAAATAGGCTCAGCGTCAGGCATTTAGAGTCTTTTAATAAGCTACAGAGTGAGAAATTTAACACCACAGGCACTATTTTTGATCATTTGTGGAGGGGGGGGGAGAGAAAGACAGAGAGAGAGAGAGAAGGGGGAGGAGGTGGCGGTGAGAAGAAGAGGAGGCAGCCAAGATTACATCCTGGGTGGCAGCGCTGAAAATAACCATGCCCCACTCTGCCTGCAGAGCCGCGCAGAGCCGCGCTCGCAGCCTGCCGGGGGAGACGCAAACCTGCTGCCCGCTGACCTTCGCTGGAGCAGCTGCCCACACAGGCCACAAGCAAAACCGACTCGTGTTCCCAGGCAAGCGCTGGAAGGCTGCAGGGAAAAGGGGATTAGAGCAAAGGAAGAGGGACTCCAGCCCTGTGCACCCAGAGGCCAGCGGCTGCTGCGCTGTGCCGTGCCTCAGCCTCCCCCAGCTGGCAAGTATGCGCTGGGAGAGTTTGCACAGCTAGAGGGAACCTGAAATCCCTCCCTGGGAGGCGTAAGGAGGACAGTACTGAGCTAAGAGCCTAGCAACAGATGGTGCCGTTGGCAAGACACACATCCTCAGGCGTCTGGCACAGACAGGATCAGATTCGGCCCCTCGCTCGAACCCACTCCTTCCCAGCGGTGCTGCCATTTCACGAGGCACGCGGCGACCCGCAGGTTTGCTGCAGAGACGCGCAGAGCGCCTCCCACTTCCTCCTAGCTGGAGGGCTAGAGATGACCCCAGGCCAGCCTCGTTAGAGGGCTGCTCGCGAGCTAACGCTGGGGGCAAGGAACCAGCAACGTCAATGGAGCAAAAGCACCAACCATCCCCAAAACACATCAATTCAGGAAAGACTCCCACCAATAAGGAGTCTCCTTCCCTCGCTACACCGAGATATCTCCAAGGAGCAGGGGGAGGTTTCTCCCTGCTCTGCATGCCGTGCATGCAGTGGGAATACAGTAACAGCTCACAGCAGCAGGGAAATGGGTCAAAGCCTGGGCAGCTGCTGTCCAGCTTCAGGAAGTACCACAAAGAAAGAGCAGAGCTAATGTGAATTCCTGCAGCAAAGGAGCCACAAGGCTAAGCAAAAGCTTGTGATAAACAGGGTGGGGGAGGCTCTCCAGAAGAGTCAGAACAGGAAGCCTTTGCTACGGACCTGCGCTGCCCCGTCGGCACCTCCTCCTGTGCTGCAGTAATCCTGCTGTCCAGGTGCATTATTTGAGGTGGAGGTGGCTGATAGCAACGGGAGGGGGTTATAAAACCTCTTTGATAAGCCTTGGTCACATCTCCCTTGGGAATTCCCAGTAGAACCACAGACCAGTGCTGGAGTTACGCACCCCCCTCAGAGCAACTGCACCCTGCCAGACCCCAAAGTGGGGGCAGGAACCTGCCCCCAGGCAGCTAACCACCAGCACAGCACAAGCTGCAATTTGCTGCCTCAGAAGAAGGTCACGTGCTACAAGACAGGATTGCATTTCCTTTTAATTGATCAGAGCATTTTCTCCGCCTCCATTTGTCCCGCACCATCTGTACAAACGGGGGAAGCCAGGACAAGTAGGACAGTCTGGGGTTTCTTTACATCGACAGTGGGATTCCTGCAACACACAGAAGCGGAGTCGGTTTTAACGCGAGGCGGGCTAGGAAGAACAGCGGATACTGATCTGAGGGCTTGGTCCTCACTAAGGTTGTTAAACTGCCGCTTAGCGAGTAAACAAGAGCCACCGGCCCTCTCAGATCTGACCTACACGGGCCAAAGAGCAAAGGGACCAGAGATCAGGGAGATAACGGGGGAGCCGCTGCCCTGCTGTACCTGCTCCAGGGAGAGGCCATCTGTGAGGCTTCCAGTGACTCACCTGTCAGGCTCAGCACACGCTGACTGCCGCAGAGCAAGTCTCCCAACTGCCAGCACGTGGGAAAAAAAAGGGATGAGGCACAATCTTAGCAGGGCAGAGGGAAAATGGGCCATGAGGTAAGCAGCCTTGCCTTCCCTCCCCGGAGACAGAAGCTGTTTGTTTTTAATAGAAGGGAGTATACGTGGAACAGAGGCCACACACCACTTGTCTTGCCTCCGGGGCCCCAGGCATCCAGCCTTCCCCTGGCGTGGCCAGGCCCAGGCTGTGTGTCCCAACGGGGACCTGGAGGCAGCAACGAGGCCTGCGAGTCTCTTGCCCCACTAGTGACTCCGCGTTCACAGCCGCGTCCTGGCACCCCGCTGCTAACCCAGAGGCACCCGTGGCGGCCGGGCGCAGCGGCGCGGTGCCGGTCCGTGCTGCCATCTAGCGGCTCCGGGGCGGCTCCGGGCAGGGCCCCCCACAAGCCCCCCAGAGCTGACAGCTGAACACAGAGGGGACAGCCCTACCGTCCCCATTCCCTAAAACCCCGGCACAAACCTTTAGCCCAGCCCTGGGGCGGCCCGACTACTCTGAGAGGAAGCTCCCTGCAGGCAGCATAGTGCAGGGACTCAGCTCCAGAGCAGATCTGGAAATCTCGGTCAAGATATATACAGGAGACACGTACCCTAATTACTCCAGGGCTTTCACGAGAGCTTCATTGGCTTCTACTTTAATCTGGGCTTCTGCTTTAGCTGCTTCATCGGATGCTGCAGCCATCTCCGAAACAGCCTTCTCCAGATTTGATTTTGCAGTCTGAACACGAGAGCACAAGGAATGCGTCACTGAGAGACCACCAAAGGGTGACTTGTCCTACAGCCCTTGAGTCACTCCCCTCCCACCCCTGCCTTCGCTGCAGCAGTCCGCCCCGCGCACAGGGCCCCACACGGGGCTGCAGAGGCCTGTTTACAAGCCTGTGCTGGCAACAGGCTCCTTATCAACAGGCCCCGCTGCGGAAAAGCTGGTCCCAAGACTAAGGGGGTGGGGAGGGGCAAGATCAGCATCTGTCCAAGAGCTGAGATGTGGCCCGGAGAAGGGTTAACGACTCCACAGTTTCCTTTCCCCACAGCCTGAAGAGGAGCTCTGAGCCTTTGATCCTGATCAGTGGGCGATGGGAAGCTCAGGGTGAAGGCACAGCCCTTGGTCTTGGCACGCTTTCCGCAGCCACAGGAAGCTCCTGAGACAACCACCCCACATAAGAGAAGCAGGGAGCAAATTCCCCTGCGTGAGGGAGCCTGGCTGCCAGCGCCCGCCCAAGAAAGGCCGGGCGCAGCCCAGCCCACGGGGACCGGGGGTACTCACAGCCAGATCCAGCATGTCCATCGTCACCGCCTCCTCTGCCAGCACCTGCACGGTGGAGTCCGCGTGCACTGTGACGGAGCCGCTGCTCACTGCAAAGGCACAACGGCAGGACTAAGTCAGACGGTGCAGGCAGGGCTGCCGCGTCCCCCTCGTTTGGGGGCCGACGCGCAGGACGGCTCCGGCCAGGCAGCCGCAGCAGCAGGTGCCCTCCTGTCTCCGGTACCTTTGGGATTGACCCACTTTCCTGCTTCCCTGCAAAAATGAGTGCAAAGGAAGGACTGCAGCCCGCTCCCATGGCCATGGGCACCTCCACCAAGAGGCTGCTCTGCGCATCTCAGGCCAACTGCTGCTAACCGGATCCCAGGAAGCTCCAAGATCCCTTGGCCAAAGCAAATCCTCAAAGTCCTCCCACAACATTTACCAAGTCCCACAGACCCCTCACAAGTGCCGTGGCAGCGTTAGCCTCGCTTTACCAAAAGGAAAGCTAAAGCAGAGGAAACTCAGACATGCAGCAGCAGCCTCTGAGCAGGATCAGGGAAACCTGATCCCCAGACTTCTGCCTCATATGCTGAGCCACCATCTTCCAGAGCAACTCCCCAGCACCCTGGCCTCCAGGCCAGCCACGGCAGCCTCCAGCAGCCACTAGAAGGCTGGGAAAGCAGAAATTCCTGGAACGCCACCAGGGCACACCTTGATCGGCACAGTCTCCCTTATGAAAGCCCTGAGAACAATCCCCCTACGCACACTTTCCTCCTTCCACGGCTCCGTCTGCTTTACTTACCAAAATATTTGGTGGCCGTGCCATCCTCAGCATAGACTGTCACGACTCCAGGTTTGAGGACCTGCAGGGTGGGGACGTGAGAGGCCAGGATACCAAAGGAGCCAGTCAGTGTGGGTACGTCTACCTGCTTCACGTTGGCTCCGTTGTAAAACACCTGGTTGGGGAGGGCAGAGCAGATGGAAACAATCTGTTACCATGAACAGAGGGGTGGCAGCAAGGGAAAGGATGAAGGTCGCTCCTGTGACTCTCGAGAGCTGAGGAACGTGGCGTGCAGCCTGCTCCCACCCCAGAGGGTGTGAAGGGCTGAGGTAAGAGCCCTGCTCCGAGCAGCTGGCAGGCCACAAGGTGATGGGTTTAACACGCGGCAAGGTGTGACCAGTACAGCCTGAACCTTCCACAGGGCGGGACCCGGGCTCTGGAGGAGGGGGCCTGGCAAACGGACTGGAAAAGCGCTCCAAGTCTTCGGAGAGGTGTGGTGGTGGCGGCAGGGAGGCAGCAGGCGGAGACGCAAAGTCAGGAGTGGGCGAGAGGCAAAGGGTGCAGCTCAGAGAAGCCTGAGAAGAGCGTAGGGAGACCTTGACGCGAACCGTCACCACTCTGACATAAGCCGGCGATGCAGCCTCCATGCAGGCATCCCACACAGCTCTGCCAGCGCGGTGCGAGTCCTGCCTTGCAACACCACGGCTGCTGCGCGTACCGAGCGCTCTGCCAGCGCAGCCGTGCCCTCAAAGAGCAACAAGCCCAGCTCCGCCGGCCTCTTCCCCCAGCAGCCCCGGGCATTTCAGGAGCTGTGCGCGACACCACAGAGCAGCGCCTCGGTCACCACCCCGCTGCGCACAGCGCCGCCAGAACAGCCACATCGGCTCCAAGAAAAGGGCCGGGGCTGGAAGAGCAAGAACGTCACCACGCGGGCCACGGCAGAGCTGCAGGGCGAGGCAGCCGCGGGGCCCGAGGGGCTGAGCGCTGCACCGGCGGGCAGGGGAGGGAGGGAGGGAGGCGCAGCGCGATGGGCGCCCGAGGGTCCCTGCTGTCGCCGCAGCACGGCCTGGGGCAAGGGCAGCAGGCGAGGGAAGGGGGCCAGGCGGGGCGGCGGGAGGGCCGGGGTAGCAGCGCCAGCCCGGCGGGAGCAGCAGGGCGGACGAGACCGTAACCCCATAACCCCGTAACCCGCGGTGCTGCTCCCGACCTGCTTCGTCCGTCGATCCCAAGGGCGCGAAGCCGCAGCCCTTCCTGACCCCCGTCCCACCGCTGCCCCGGGGCCTTCCCGGGCCTCTCGGCGCTGCTCCCGGCCCGGCCCCGGACACGGCGGGCTGCCACCGGGCTGCCTGCCTGGGCGGGAGCCCCCCCGCAGCCCCCCGGGCCTTGCGGCACGCAGCAGCCCGCCAGCAG
>NW_020448531.1:1110135-1111621 GCF_003343035.1 Apteryx rowi
CTGCGCGGGGCCGGCGGCGGCGGCGGCGGGCTCGGCGTAGGCGCGGGCGCGGGGCCGCAGCAGGGGCAGGCCGCGGGACCCGAGGCCCAGGAGGCGGCGGGCGGAGAACATGGCGGCGCGGGGAGCGGGGCCGGGGCGACGCCAAGGGCGAGCGGGACCGGGCGCGGGGCACGCCGGGAAGCCGCCGGGACTACAACTCCCAGCGTGCGCCGCGGCGCCGCCCACGGACCTCCCCGGGGGCGGTGCCCGCCGGACTACAAACCCCAGTGTGCGCCGGGGCGGGGCCGGAAGTAGCGTAATATATCGGAACGGGCGCGCCGCGCCGCGCGCGGGGGCAGCTGGGAGTTGTAGTCCCCCGCCCCTTGTTTATTGTAGGGTCGCCTTGTTCCCCAAGGGCCGGGCCTGGGGGAGCTGTAGAAACCTGTGGGGGGGGGGGGGCGTTTGAGCCCGCGCCCTGCGCCCGGCAGGGTCTGTGCCTGCTCGTGCCCATCCCCAGGGCGTCTGGTCTGGGGCTGCCCAGCGCCACTGACCCCTGCCGCCCTGCTCCACCAGCCCCCAACCCCTGGCAGCCCCACACTGACCCCTCCCCCCCCCCAAAAAACGGCCCCCTCTCCCACAGGACGCCACTGCTTGGCCCTGCGGGACACCCGCGCTGCAGGGGACGGCGTTCCCCATCCCGGCGCCTGCAGCGCAGCTGGGGGCAGAGCTGCTGGGCCTTGCCCCACGGCCCTGCCCCACAGCCCTGTGCCGTGGGGCACGTGGCCTCAGGGATGCGCGTCCGGATGGCGTGGCCCCGGGTGGGCTCTGCCCCGGTGCGCTCGTGGTGGCGGCACCCGTCCCTCCCGGACATACCACATCTTACCGGCTCTGGCTCTCCTGGGCGCTGGCACCCAGGGCAGGAGGGGCAGTGGGGCAGGAGGAGGTCATGGGGGAGCAGGAGGGCGTGGGGCAGGGCTGCAGGGGCAATGGGGACCAGGGCTGTGGGGTGCTGGAGCCGGGGATGTGGGGCAGGGCTGCAGGGGGCTGTGTCCACACTGTGGGGCAGGCACACAGGGGCCTTACCCGGGGTGTGGGGCAGACGTGCAGGGCTGCGAGGCAGAAACACCGGGTGCTGCTGTGCTGTGGGGCAGGCACGTGGGGCAGGGATGGGGGGGCCATGCTGCGCTGTGGGGCAGGAACGCGGGGGCTGTGGGGCAGTGCCATGCCGTGGGGCAGGCACGTGGGGCTGCGGGGCAGGAACACGGGGGCCGTGGGGCAGGAACACGGGGGCCGTGCGGGGCCGTGGGGCAGCGCCGGCCCCCACGTCACGCCGCGCCGCGCGGGGGCGGCTCCGGTTCATTCATAAATCGCGGGGCCGCCCGGGCGCAGCGAGCGCAGCGGCGCGATGGAGCCCCGGCGCCGGCAGCGGCTCTAGGTGAGTGTCCGGCCCCCGCCTCGCGACAGCGCCTATCGCGACAGTCCGGGGGGCGGGGCCGCTGCCGGGACC
>NW_020448531.1:1112064-1114694 GCF_003343035.1 Apteryx rowi
AGCCCTGCCCCACGCATCCCCCCTGCTCTGTGTCCCTGCCTGCATCCCTGCCCCACATCCCCCTGCCTGTGTGCCCAGCTGCATCCCTGCCCCACATTGCCTCTGCTCTGTCCCCTCCCTGCATCCCTGCCTCCCACATCCCTCCATGTCTGCATCCTCTCCTGCATCCCTGCCCCTCATCCCTGCCCCACATCCTGCTCCTGCTCCAAGCCCCCCTCCTGCCCCACATCCCCGCCTGCACCCCCCCTGCACCCTGCCCCACGTCCCCGGCTCCATCCCAGCCCCACATCGCCCCTTGCCCAGGCCGGACAGGGGGATGGGGCGTTTCTGGGGAGCCGCAGCCGCGCCGGCAGCAGGGACCGAGCTGCTAATGCAGCCCGGGCACAGCTGGAGCCGCGAGGCGCCTGCACGCTGCCGCCCTCACATTTAGGGCACGAACCCCCCCACGGGCCCCCGCACACCCCCAGGCCCCCGCGGTGCCCACCCGCACGACCGCGTCCACGATGCCCCATGCACCGGCTCCCACCGCCTCCGCCGTGGGCAGCCCTGGAGGTGCCGCGGCCGAGCCCCGAGCACCGGCGGGCGCCGGGGACCAGCGCGGGACCCCAGCGCCGCCACCCCGCGCCGCAGCCTGCCGCCAGGCCAGGTCCCCGTCGCCGTCCCCTGAGGCGCCAGCCCGGGGACCGTCTCCTCCGAGCCGGTGTCCAGACAATGGCCGGCCTGTTCCCGCTGGGTCGTCATGGAGACTGAATTCCTCCATGATGGGGAAACAGGCCCGACATTCTTCCCCACGTCCCCGTCTCCCCCTTCCTCGCCCTCTCGGGCACCGGGGGCACCGGGTGCCCCGCCGGGGTCCCCACCCGGGCGCTGCAGGCAGGGAGCCGCGGCCCCTGCACCGGGACCCCCGGACCCTGGTGCCCCACGCCAGACCCACGTCCGGGCAGGAGGAGGGATCCCCGTCTCCCTCCCCATGTGTCCGGGGCCGTGGCAGGGACCGGGGCGACGCGCTCGGCTCCCTGTGCTGCCCTGGTCCCTGCGCGGCTCTGGGACTCCCCATGGCCCGTGCGGAGTCGGGGTCGCTGCCCAGCCGGTCCCCGACTCCCGGAGCGTCACCAGCGGGGTGCAAGCCCCGAGCATGGCCGGGGCTGGCCCTCGTCCCCGTGCCGGGTGGCCTGCTGTCCCCGACACGGTTAAAGTCCTCCCTCGCTGTCCCCACAAGCTGTTCCTTTCCCGACCTGCCACGGGCTCCATTCATATTTTTTCCCTGACCTGATTTCGAGCGGTTTCCCAGCCGGCACGGCACTGTGCCCCCCCCTGCCCACAGCCCCGCCGGGGGAGCCCAGGGCTTGCCGCGATGGCTGCTGCTCGACGGCAGCATCGCCCACCCCGGCCCCGCTGCCGAGGGGGCGGCTTTGAGCCTCCTGCGGCCCCCAGCCCCTCCGGCAGCCTGGGGACACACGGACAGGGGCACACGGACCTGCGGCACTGGGGTCCACGGGGGAGAACCCCCCCGGGGCTCTGCTGTGCGGGGCAGGAGGAAGAGGAGGCTTCAGCCTGGTTTCCCAAGCCTGCAGGGTTTGTGCCAGGGCGGCGGGTGCGGAGGTGCCCGTCTGCCTGTCTGTCTGTCCCCCGGCCCCGGCAGCTCTCGCCCCGGGGGAGCTCAGCCCTTCTCCAAGGCCCCCGGGCCCCGGAGGCGCTGGGCCCCAGCCCCACTGGGCCCCTCGCAGCCCCTTCCCCTCCCTCGGGGCCGGGGCACCGGCTCCGGGTCTGGTGACAGCCCCGATGACGGAGCCGCTCTCCGGCTGACTCAGAGGCGCCGTCACCCAGTGCTCCGGTGACACCCACGCCAGCTCCTTCCACGCCGCGTGCGGGGAAGCCATCTGCCTCGCCACCGCCGGCAGCGCTCCCCTCCGCGGCGCGGCGCCCGCCGGAGCCCCGGCCCCAGGGCGGCCGAGCGCGGGCAGCGGCCAGGGCGCCTCCGCGAGACCCCCGGGCCCGGGGCGCTGGAGCTTGTCCTGGCTCGTGGGGGTGCGGGGTTTGGCTGCATGCGGGGAGCTGGGACGGTGCCCCCGGAGCACCGCCGGCATCCGGTGCCGTGCTGCCCTGTGCCCCCCGGCACCCCTCCGCCGGGCTGCGGCCAGCCTGGCTTCTCCTGGCGCCCCCGGGGTTTGGCTCCGTCGGGGCTGCCGGCTGCCGGTGTGGGGCTCCGCGGGCAGAGGGGCGCGGGGAGGGGTCTGTGGGGCCCAGGGGTTAGGGCCGGGGCAGGAGCTGGGCCTGGCGGGGGGGCAGGGGGGCTGCCGGGGTGCGCAGGGTCTCCGGGGAGGGGGCAGTGGGGCTGAGAGGGGAACGGTCCTATGACCCCCCGTGCCTCCTGCCACCCCTCTGGAGCCCAGCTCCCCTCCGTCCCCCCGAGCCCACCTTCCCTCCATCCCTCCTCCATCCCCCATCTCACCTTGCCTCCTCCACCCCCCAAACCCACCTTCCCTCCATCCCTCCTCCATCCCCATCTCACCTTCCCTCCACCCCACCTCCACTCCCCAAACCCACCTTCCCTCCATCCCTCCTCCACCCCCATCTCACCTTCCCTCCATCCCTCCTCCATCCCCCAAACCCACCTTCCCTCCATCCCT
>NW_020448531.1:1115344-1118272 GCF_003343035.1 Apteryx rowi
GGCCCGGCCGCGACCCCCGCGTCCAGGCCCGCGACGGCGCCGGGGCGTCGGGGACGGGGACGGAGGCCGCGCTTGGGGCACGGCTGCGGGATGGGGATGGGGATGGGGATGGGGATGGGGATGGGGTGCCTGGCCGGGATGTGGCTGTGGCGATGGGGATGGGGATGGAGTCTGTGCCTGGATGCGGCCGTGGTGACAGGGATGGGGATGGGGATGGGAATGACGTCCGTGCCCGGGATGTGCTGCGGGGATGGGGATGGGGTCTGTGCCTGGGAGGTGGCCGTGGGGACGGGATGGGGTCTGTGCCTGGGAGGTGGCTGTGGGGACGGCAGTGGGGTCCCTGCCCAGGCCACGGCCATGGGGGCGGGGATGGGGTCCGTGCCCGGGATGTGGGGATGGGGATGGGGATGGGGATGGGGATGGGGGCGGCACCAGCCTCCCAGCCCCGCTGGCATCCGGCCCTGCTCGGCCAGCCCGGGGGCAGGCGGCACCTCTCTGCGCCCTGCTCATCCCCCCGCAGAGGCGCCTGGGCTGGGGACCCAAAGCGCCCTGGGTGCCACCCCGGGCTGCCGGATCGGCCCGTCTGCTGCAGCCGGGGGTGGCGGCACCATCCCCTGTCCCCCGTCCCCTGTCCCCCGTCCCCCATGCAGGGGCAGAGCCCCGGGGCCGAGGCCGCGGCAAGGCCGGGGTCCCGCTGCCGCTCGCGGCGGGGGCTGCCGCCGGCGCTGCCTCCCCCGGGCTGCGGTTGCCTTGGTGAAGGCGAGTCCCCGGGGAGCCGGCAGCAGGCCCGGGGGCGGCGGGGGAGAGCAGCCGCCCCGGGGGAGCAGCGCACGCAGCCGCAGCCGCGGTGCGGGGCGCGGGAGGAGGCGCTGCCCCGAAGGGCCCCGGCGAGGCAGGCTGCAGGTGGGCCAGGGGGCCCGGGGACATCCCGCCCCGTGCAGCCGCCCTCCCTGCTCCCGCCGGTGCCGGAGCGTGTCCGGCCCCTGGGCGGCAAACAGGGGAAACTGAGGCACGGCGCCGTGGGCATCGGGGGGGGTTTGGCAGAGGGGGCAGCACGGGGGCCCCGGACGCCTGGGCTCTGCGGGAGGGTCTGGCAGGGGAGGGGGACGGTGGGGCGCTGCGGGCCCGGGCGTCCCCGCCGCGCTCAGCCGCGCCGTCGCCCCGCGCAGGCGGTGCCCAGCGAGGTGTCCCCCCAGGATGGCTACGTGCTGCTCCTCGCCCTGCTCTCCATCTTCATCGGGGGCACCCTGGTCCTGCTCTCCGGCATCCTGATCATCTGCCGCCGGTGCTGCGAAGCCGACCGCCGGCACTCCAGGTAGGACGGGGGCTCGCCGGCCCCCGGGGGCGCGCGGCCCCACGGCACGGGGGGGGCTGCTAACCCTCCTGCCCGCTCCGCAGAGCCAGCGATGACCCCGAGAAAACCAACACCACCTACCTGGACGACTCGCAGCCGGCCCAGGGTGAGCGCCGCGGCCGGGGGCTGCCGGGGCGCCGCTGCCCTCCCCTTCCCCGTCGGCACCGCCAGCTCCGCGCCGCCCCCGGGCAGGGGGAGGCAGGTCCCGGCCCCTCTGCCAGTGCAGCCCCTCCAGGGAGGGGGTAGCGGTGGTGGCGCCAGGGCAGGGGCAGCTGGATCCCCCCTGTTTCCTCCATCATCAGCCCCGGCTGCAAGAGTGGGACTGCGGGCTTGGAGCAGGGATGCCCGGGCTGGTAGCGACACCTTGGGCGCTGCGAGTTTGCCTGGGCTCAGCTCAGGGATGCAGCAGGCGCCGTGCGGGGTGGGGGGGCTGGGCCGGCCCCGCCGCTGACCCCCCTCGCTCCCTGCAGACATCACCATCAAGGCGGAGGACCCCGACTGCCTGTCGTCCTCCAGCTACCGGGATGCGGAGGGCGAGCGGTTCCTGTCCTCCAGCTCCTCCACCGCCCGCCGCGTCTCCTTCAACGAGGCGGCGCTCTTTGACCAGGGCAAGAAGACCCAGGAGAAGGGGAGGAGGTGAAGGGGCCGCGCGGGGCCGGGCGGGAGACGCCAGGGCACGGGGAGGGGGGGGCCGGGAGCACCCCCGTAACCCCCCGTGCCCGGCAGGTACACGCTGACCGAGGGCGACTTCCACCACCTGAAGAACGCCCGCCTGACCCACCTGCACCT
The DNA here is from genome assembly GCF_003343035.1 of Apteryx rowi. NCBI lineage: Eukaryota > Metazoa > Chordata > Aves > Apterygiformes > Apterygidae > Apteryx > Apteryx rowi. The sequence goes on from NW_020448531.1 coordinate 1,117,488, forward strand.
CCCGCCGCCCGCCCTCAAGATCGTCACCATCCACGAGTGCGAGTCCAGCGAGAACAGCCTGGCCATGACCCCCCGCCTGCCCCCCGCCAAGCCCGGCCTCGCCATCTTCCAGGTGAGGGACAGACCCCCCCCCCGGGCTGGGATCCCGCGGTGCTGCCGGGACAGGGGGGCCCATGCGCTGCCGGACCCAGGGACGGGGGTCCCGTGGCAGCGCCGGGGACAGGGGGTCATGGGGTGCGATGGGACGTGGGGACAGAGGTCTCGGGGCCCAGCAGGAGCTGTGGGTGGGGGGGGTCCCGGGACCTGGCCCTCGTGCAAAGCCCCCGCCAGCGCGCGGCGCCTGCCTTGCAGCCCCCCGCGGGAGCCCTGCCGCAGCCGGCGCTGCCCAGCCACGCCGTGTGCCCCAGCTCGGCGCTGCCCGGGGACACCTACAACTCCACCGTGGACACCAGCTTCACGGAGGCCAGCCCGGCCGCCTCCTCCGACTCCGGGGAGGGCCCCTCGGTGAGTGCCGGGGCGGGGGGCTGCGGGGCTGGGGATGCTGGAGCCTGCGCTGACCCGACCGGCCCCGGTGCGACAGTGCAGGGACAGCCCCGTGCACCCGGGGGGGGGGGGTGCTGCTGGGCCGCCTGCTCCATGCTGGGGCTCTCGGGAGGGAGGGGGGCGTCCGGCTGGAAACGGGCTCTGCACACACACACGCACCCCCCCACCCCCGGTCCTAGTCCTCCGCCCCCAGGGGACATTCGTGCATCCGCTGCAGCAGGACCAAGGAGCTGAGCGGGGGC
>NW_020448531.1:1118762-1172967 GCF_003343035.1 Apteryx rowi
GGGCGCCGCCGTCCCCCGACCCTGCCCTCCGCCCGCGCCAGGGTCGCCCAAGCGGCGCCAGTTCCAGCGGCAGCGGGCGGCCAGCGAGAGCATGGACCAGGAGGACCGGGACCCTCACCAGACCGACATCATCCAGTACATCGCCCGCACGGACGACGTGGCCTTCCACCCCGCGGCCGGCCCCTTCCTGCCCTCCCCGGCCAGCCCCCCACCCTCTCTCGGCAGGTATTTTTCAGTAGATAGAGGGGATGGGGCCGGGCGCAGGGAGGTGCCGAGGGATCCCGCACCGGCCCCTGTGCCGGGGGCTGCCGCCCTTTCAGGGTGGCCGGAGCAGGAGGTGATGGGGACGGGGGCTTGGCAGGGCGGCGGGGGCATGAAGGCGTCGCTGCAAAGCCTGGGAGCGCCGGTGCCGGTGCCGGTGCCTCTCCCTCTCCCCCCGCCCCGGAGCTCCGCGGGGCCGTGCATGCCAGGAGTGGGGCTTGGCCCGGCCGTGACACCGGGATGCTGCCCGCAGGCTAGAGCCGGGCGAGGGGGGCGCGGGCGGCCCCGGCGAGGCTGGCGGTGCCGAGCAGCCCAGCGCCTACCACGACATCTGGAGCCTGCGGGCCTCCCTGGAGCTGTACGCCTCCTCCGAGCGGAGCAACGACCAGGACTCGGTGCGCAGCGACGGCGGCGACAGCGTCTCCTCTGCCGGCGGCCTGCCCCCCTGCCCGTCCTCCTCCCTGGATGAGGCCGAAGGCCCCGAGGAAAAACCCTGGGGCCGGCCCAAGCCGGAGGGCCCCGACTCGGAGCCGGGCACGCGCAAACTGCTGCAGATGGACAGCGGCTATGCCTCCATCGAGGCGCCCAGCCGGGCGGGCGACGAGGGGCACCCCAAGGACCAGACGGCCTCGGAGAAGCGCATTTGCTTCACCAGCGCCGGGCGGAAAGGCACCATCTTCGAGAGCTTCGAGGGCCGGGAGCCGGAGGAGGAGGAGGAGGAGGAAGAGGAGGAGGAGGAGGAGGAGGAGGAGGAGGAGGAGGAGGGTAGCGAGCCCCGGGGCGCGGCGGGCGGGGGGCCCCCGCTGCCGCCGCCCCACAGCCCCCTGGCCTGGTCCCCCTACGGGCAGATGTTCCCCGGGCGGGAGGCGCTGCCGCGGCGGGACTACAGCATCGACGAGAAGACGGACGCGCTGTTCAACGCCTTCGTGCGCCACGACCCCCAGTTCGACGACTCGCCGCTGCGGGGCAAGCACCGCTCCCGCACCCACCTGCGCAAGCAGTGGCAGCACGCCAAGCAGTACAGCGACCCCGGCGTGCGGTACCCGGCGCTGGAGCGGCACCGCACGCCCCTGCGCCGCGGCGACAGCGCCAACTACCCGCTGGACGCCCGCTTCCACAGCCCCCTGCCCCGCATCGTCAGCGCCGGCGACGAGGAGGCCGGGGAGGCCGGGGACGGGGCCGCCGGCGCCCCGGCCCTGCCCGACCCCGACATCCAGGTGATCGTGGAGGAGCCCGGCGAGGCGGCGCCCGAGCCCCGGGCCGGCCCCGAGAGCCCCGGGGACGACTGCTCCGGCGCCGGCCGGTGCCTGGGGCTGGGCTCCGGCGCCGAGCTCATGGACAAGATCGCCGGCGGCCTCGAGGAGCGGCTCTATGGGCACTTGCGGAAATCGGGAGAGAGCGCGGAGCGCGTGGTGGTCGTGGCGGCGAGCGACGCCCCCCCCGACCGCAGCCCCGTCTAGGCCCCGCGCCGGGGGGGGGCAGAGACCCCGGCACAGCGGGGCTCGGCCCCCACCAGGGTTCAGGGCTCCTGCCGCCGGCGCTGGGACCAGCCTGACGCCCAGCCCGGGCCGCCGGGCGCGCGGGGAGCACAGGGCGTCTCGGGAAGGGCGGCCCCCCCGGCACGGAGGGCGCGTGGGGCAGGGGCAGGGGCCCCTGGCCGAAACCAACCCCACGGAAGGGGTCCGGTAGCGTGGGGTGGCCGAGCCCCCTTGCTCCCAGGAGCGAGGGACAGAGAGGTGCCAAAGGGCCCCCCGGGCTCGCCGGCCCCGGAGGGGGCGCAGGGCTGCCGGGGACCCCGGCGGGGACCCTGCCCCGGGGCCCGGCGGCCGGAGAGGCGGAGCAGAGCGTTTGCCAAAGCCAGTTGCGACGACAGGGCCAGGAGGTTAGTTACGAGGGACTTTGCTAATAAACCCCCAAATCTAGCTGAGGCCTAACCCTTACCTCACAGTAGAGCTGTGTAGCAGATACGCTCTCCCCTCGCTCTCTCCGATTTTTTACAAGCAATAATGCCGCTCTCTCCGCCTGGCCGGGGGCATCCGCGCAGGGAAGGGACCGGGGCTGGGCGTCGCGCCAGCTGGCTGGGGGAGGCCGCGGTGCTGCCCTCGCAGGGAGCAGGACGCGGCAGTAATTTGGGGAGGGGGTAATTGCCTCCTAGGGCAAAGTCATCCCTGCCCAGCCCTGTGGGGAGCTGAACGGGAAGCGGGTGGACGGGGGCCGCGGTGCCCGGGCAGGGAGGATGCTCGAGGGCCCCGCGGGTCCCTCCCGGGGCACAGGCGCACCACGGGCTGCGCTGGGCTCTGCAGCCCACCGCCCCGAGGGCTCGGGGAGCAGGACCAGCCCTGGGGCCCCCCCCTAATTCAGAGGGGATGGAGGCGGCTCTTCGCCAGCCCCTGGCGCTGCCCTCGCGCCCCAGGCGCGCAGGGATGCGGGACGAGAGGCGAGCGCGGGTCGGGCAGGCGCGTGCATGCAATCCGCGAGCCCCGAGGTGCTCCTCGCCTCGCCCCTGCCCTCCCCGAAAGCTCAGCGCGGGGCTTGGTGCGTTCGGTGGATATTTATTGATTTTTACAGAGGTGGATGCTGCTGCTCCGGGGAGGGGGTTAGCTTTTTGTTGGGTTTTTATTCATGTTCCAAAGGATGGGTGAAAAAAAGAAAAAAAGCCCAAGATTTATTACCTGGGAGACTTGGCAGTGGGAACGGGCACGAGGGGCAGGCAGGGCACGGCCGAGGGCCCCCCTCCACGCCACAGACCTACCCCGCGCCCCCTCCATGGTGACCCTATTGCATGTGAGTAAAGAGGCCAGGTCGCTCCTTCCCCTCTGCAAAGTCTCTGGCCAAAGCACTAACTCGAACTACAACTCAGCCTTTTTATGTCTATAAACGAAGGAGATAAAAACAAACAAACAAAGAAAACAAAACAAAACCTGTGACTTTTCTGAGTTTGGTTCTCGCCTCCCCCCCCCGATTCCCCTGCCTGGGCACCCTGGGGTTGGGGGGCACCAGCCTTTCCTTCCTCCCCAAGAGATGCGAGGTCAGGGCACGCAGGTAAGGAGAGCGCAGGGAGCCTGGTGCTGCCCCCCGGGCATCGCCCCCGCAGCTGCTCAAAAAAGAGCACGTTTTGGCTGGCCGCTGACCCACGTCCCCTCACGGGGAGCGCAGCCCCAGTCAGACAGGCTGGCCCAAGACCCACGTTGCTCCCCCCTTGCCCTCTTGTTGCAGGAGGAAGGACATGAAACCCACCTCTCCGTTTTCACTTTATTTTTTTTCTTAAAAAAAAAGAAAAAAAAAAGACTATGAACGCACCCATTCCCTTTTCTGAGCCCTTTTACAGCATGCAGGTTTAATAGAGTTTTGCTTTGTCTTAATACCTGTTTTTTTTTTTTTTTTCCTCATCGGGTTTATTTTAAACACATCACGATGTGTAGGAATCTCTAAATATACCGCAAATATAAACAAAAAAAAGAGGAAAATATATAATATATAACAGTAGTCTAAAACATAAAGTGCACGGCAATGGCTTTGCACGACTTCTACACAGCCAGGGTGAGCATGGCAGGACCCCCGGCGGGGAGAGGGGCGCTGATCCCACCGCGCCCCGACCCTGCTCATCCCACCCTTCCGATCGCAAAATTAAAAACAGAATCAGTGTCTTGATTGGCAAAGAGTGATTAGGGGAGGAGGGGCAGCATCTTCGCAGCTGGAGATTTCTTCTTCCAAGGTGGTAAGTAGGGTCTCGCCACCATCAGCTTCTGATTCCTGGCGCTGTCCGTAGCGAGGGGGCAGCAGGGGAGGTGGGGGCATTTTCCTTGGTTGGTTTCCTTTGTTTTCTTTTTGGATTGCAAGCATAGTCCACTCCCAGGAGAGACACAGAGATGGGGCGAGGATGTGGGATGCAGGCTGGCCCGGGCCCTGGGGCACGCTGTTTTTTGGGAGAACACACAGAAGCAGAACGTTAGGCAGGGCCGAAACTGGGGTCCAAGGCCCAGCTCTGCCCCTGGCCGCTGACGCGACCACGGGCAAATCACACCCCTGCCCCAGGGCTCAGACTCCCACTGGTGCCTCGCAAACAGAAAGCAAGAGGGGGGGCCGGGAGCCTGCTCTGGCCACAGGAGGGGGGCGCCGGCATAGCACCCAGCCCAGCCGTTTGGCCAGGTGCCCCGGACCCGCCACTTCTCCTCGGATTTTTGTTTCCCAGCTTGAAGAGGCAGTCAAGGAGCTTCATTCATGACAAGGAGGAGCCGGGACTGCTTTTTTGTTTCCAAATGCTTTAAAGCACTGACGAAAGGGAAGGGCACTGCTAGGAGCAGGCAATTTCTATCCTGGCAGTCCCCGTAATTCATGCTGGAGCGCTGGGAGATGGAAGGCAATGACCTAACCAGGCTCTGGCAGCCTGCATAGACCTTCTCCTTCCCAGAGACTGCTGGCTGGCAGCAGCGCAGGGGGGAAGAGCCCCCACGCTGGGGTAATGGAGCAGGAAGGAAGGGGCGAGAGGAACGGCAGCTCCCCGGGGAGACCTGCAGCCGAGGCATTCGCTCGCCGATACAGTAACTCCCCGTGCAGGTGACTCATTCCCAGCCATGAATTAAAGATTAAAGCTGCCACACGGGCCGAGCGCGCGGGCCTGACAGCTGCAGGGGGAGGAACAGGCTTTTATTCCTGGCTTTTTTCACACCACAAAGCTGGTCGTGATCCAAACAGATAACAGAGCCTCAGCCCCACAGAGCGCCTGTGACGAGCGCAAGAGTGAGGACGGGGGTGGATGAGTGCTGAACATGAGTCATTGCTGGCTCACTTATGAATGAGGGGTGGGAAGAAGGGGACAGGGCTGCAGAGCCGAAGAAAGAGCCGGAAAAGCGGGGGGGGGGGGGGGGAGGGGGGGGGGGGCCGGCCCCCCCCAAAACCCCGGAAAGGGGGGGGGGGGGGGGGGGGGGGGGGGGGGGGGGGGGGGGGGGGGGGGGGGGGGGGGGGGGGGGGGGGGGGGGGGGGGAAGCAGGGAGGGCTCGCAGCTTCCCCAAATGCCCGAGACAGGGATGGGAAGGGGTCTGTGCGGGTCACCGGCCGGCACAGTCCCACAGCCAACGCTACCGCCCCACTTGAGGGAGGGGCGGCCCCCCGTGCTCAGTGTCCTGCTGCAGCCCAGCTCCTCGGCACGCTGGAGGCTTTGCGAAAAGCCGTCCCTACAAGCCAGGAAGGTCGTGGTGAGGCCGGTAGCGTCAGGCTGCAGAGCACGGGGGAAGGGGGGGCACTCTGGTGCCAAGGAAAGGGGTTGTCACGACACGACCTGGTCACAGTCCAGGAGGGAGGGAGGGTTTACGGCAGCAGCAGCTCTTGCCTGCCACGGCAGCATCTTGCAGGGAGAAGAGGATAGAGCAGAGCAGAGCGACGCAGGCAGCAGGGCAGGGCAGGAGGAGGGAGCACGCGAGGGTCCCCCTGGCACAGCCCGGGCTGGCTCTGCAGCTCCCAGACGCCGCAGGGCATCTGGGCTCTGGATGCCGGGGGGGCTCTCAGAGGGCTGCTCAGGACACAGACCTCCCTCTCCCCTCTCCTCAGCTGGGGCACACGGACCTACAAAAACACCTTTTCCCAGCCCTTTTCTGCTGCCCATGGTTGGGGCAGGATCAAAAGCCCTCCCCCCTTTTCCCGAGTAAGTACCCAAGGATGTGCCCACCACCGGCAGGCACTCGGCCCCCCGTACCTGTGACGAGCACGAGCGCTCCCGCCTCACTGCTGCTTGCAGGTGGAGAGTTTGCGGATCTTGCTGCTGGCAGAGCAGGCCTTGCGGGAGGGGTTGGAAGAGGCGCTTGCCCGCCGCTCTGCCTTCGATTTGGTGCTCAGCTGTCCCGTCTCCGTTCCGTTCATGCACACGGCCTTGGGCAGCCCTTTGCTGCGGCTCTGCCCGTTCTGCCCTGCCTCCTCCTCAGGCACCTGTCCTGCAAGGGAAGCGAGATGGTGAGGCAGAGCGCAGGCAGCAGCCCTCGCCGAGGAAGCGGAGCAGCGGCCTTGCTCCAGAGCATCACTTCAACTGAAGATCAGCTCTTTCAATCACTCAAAACGCACGTGGCTTCCGAGGAGAACTACAGCAAGTTTATGTGCCTCCTAGGACCACAGGCGACACAGTCCAAACGGCAGCTCCATGAAGCAGGGAGCTCGAGACCATATCTCCCTCCCTCCTAGTTCCCGCAGGTGGGAACAAGGACTGACTTTGCCCACGTTTCTCTCAGGCACACAGGGGCTGGTGGTTTCTAGCACACATTCAGTGCAAGCAAAAAACCAAAGAAAAGCCCTGACGCAAGGAGCGAGCAGTGGGGGCCCAGCAGGCCCAGGCCTCCGAGGCTGGTGGCGACTGTGCGTGTGCTTCCTCTCCCCGCGGGCTGGGAGCGCATTGCGCGTGGCCTGCGCCAGCACATGCTGGTCCCAGGCGCCTGCAGTTAAGCTACCACCTTGCAGCGTGAGCACAGGGAAGTGTGCAGCCCTTTCCAGGACCCCGAGCGCTGCCGAGCAGGATGCTCCGAAGGCACACGGCGCTCCAGCCTTCGTTGGCACTAACGGTATTCAGGAGCACGTGAAGTCAATGGAGCTGAAACTTGAGGCAGCAGTTTGGTCTCTGGCCAGAGCTACACAGCTGGGCAGCAGCAGAGCCAAGTCACTCCTCCTCCACAGTTTCTCTTTTCGCCTCCTCCCTCCCTTCTTTTGCTACCTCCCCTGGAGGAGGGCGCAAGTCAGCCCAAACTACCTACCTGCAGGGCACCTAGGGGCTTAAGACGTGCTCGTAAAACAAATAACCAGCATTTACAACGCACTGGAAGATCTGCTTCGCTCGTGGAAGTGCAGCCAGTCCGGGGGGGGTGCGCAGCCACTGTTTAAACAGTGACGCAAGAGGAACACGGATGCCACTGTCCCCTAAAGGGCACAGCCAGACGGGAGAGGGGCCTACGCTGCATCCACTTTAGAAAAGGTCATCTCCCTCCTCTAAGGGCTTGCTCTGAATGACTCAGCACAGCAGATAAGAGCTGTTTCCAGAGGCATCTGTCTGCCACCAGGGCCCGATTCAGGATCGGGTCACATCCATTCAGCCAGGAGCGTTCAGAGGGGAGGGACAACCGTGCCCTGCTCCCACAGCCCGGACAGCCCTGGCCCTGGGAGGGGGGACACCATCGCACACGTAATGCGGTGCGTCCCCCGAGCAGATGCAGGGCCACGCAGAGGATTCGTCAGATTCCCAGCTCTCCCCCCCACCGGATCCAACCAAGGCAATTTCCTTCCAGAAGGAACGTCACGCTCCAGGGCCCTTCAGTTATGACTCAGAGGTTTGAGTGGAAGCGAAGGCTGTAAGACGATTATGTATAATTTTCTTTAAAGGATGCTCAATCCTCTCCCCGCCAAGGCCGAACGGCGCGTCATCTCTCTATATTTGCGCCAACGATCACCCCACCGCTGCTGAGTTCGGGGCAGGAGGGGGACACACGCAGGGACGGGGCGGTGGGAGAGCAGCTTCTCCTTTGGAGGAAAGCAGCGAGGGCCTACGCTGACCCCTGCTCTCTCCGGCGCCTCCGCACATTCCTCCGGGGCATCCCTGCTGCTGCAGCGCTATGTAGGTTACAGCTCATTCTGCTCCCTCCCTCCGTCCGTCCGTCTCTGTCTGGCTTTTACAGAGACTCCCGCGACTAAGCACAGCAAGTCCTCCCCTGTGGGTGGAAGAGTCATTTGGGAAACAAAAGCAGCAGATTAACCACTTCCAAAGCCAGCCTGGCCTGGAGCAGGCTGCGAGCACCAGAGAACCCGGGGTGTATACCAAAGGTTCATGTTCTTCCTCTAAAAAGCAAGCTTAGCTCAAGAGCTGGGCCTAAGCAGGAATCAACTGGAGAAGTTACCCTGCTGATTGATCTGCAGATCAAAGCAGCCAGTTCTTTAAACTGGTCAGCTGTGCCCCTGGCTTTCAGGAACACCTTCCCTGTGCTGTGGTTTGGGCACAAGAGCACCCCAGAGCAGGGCCTCCGGACCAGAACAGCACAGCTGGGGCCAGAGAGGTGAGGTACTGCTGGTGTACAAGAGGCTTGGGAAGCACCGCCACACAGGGGTCCAAAGGCCGTGAGAGCGGGAGGTTAGAACTGCTCTGACTGTCGTGGGGTGATTTTGGGTTACAAGTGCAATTGATTCCAGGCAGAAAAGGCTGCTGGTGGGCAGCTGCCCCTTGCATCCCTTCCAGGTGGCTCAACTAAGTGTTGAAAAAGCTCCCAGTTACTGGCTTGCTGGAGCTTACCTGAGCGTTTCTGCCTTGCCACTGCAAAAGAGAAGGATGAATTTGCCAGGGGTGTCTACCAGCTTTGTACACCCAGGCCTCTTGCCCCCTTGCTGGACACCCACTGTTCTCCTCAGGCTGGAGCCACCAACCTTGCACCTCCCGAGAAATGTAGAGCTGAGTCCTCACGTAGCTCATCACAAAGGATGGAGGCACCTCCATCCACGCCACGGCGAAAGGACGTGTTACCAGGGACCTTCCTGAACATGACTGGTAATTGCGTAGCTCAAGAGCATGAAGCAGAAATAACCACACTCAGCAGCCCAGCCAGTTACAGACTGTTTTCAGCTTCCGATCCCTTAAGAGAGGGTGACTTGCTAGAAAAAGCTGAAGCATCTGACCTCTGAAAGCCCCTCCAGAAGAGGGGGACACACTGGCCCCTCGGAGTTCCTCTAGGAATTAGGCTTTCCCCAGTCACTCATGAGCATCGTGGCTCACTACGGTCAAGCTGCTGCCCAGGACAACCGCATCCCGGCCACGCTTCCCCACTCAGAATTCAGGGTTTTATTTTACTTCTTCCTACGTTCTAATTACATGCTTGCAGAGCCTCGAATAGCCCCATTCAGAGCAAAGCTGAACACTTATCCTTCCCCTCCCTCAGCTGAACTCAGGCCAAATCAATTAACATTTTTGACTGGGGAGGGGAAAAAACCCCTAACCAGCTCATTCGTCTTTTGTGTGACTATTCCTCCCCCTCCCACCCTCCTGCAAAAGAACAATCCCAGGAATCTATTATGGATACTAAGGCGGGAGGGTGAATTGCAAGCTAATTTTACCTCCTTCACCAATGACAGTTGCTGACGTGCAAATTAATGAAAATAAAAATTCAACATGGGATGAAATCTTGGCAACTGTCTGCCCACGCGGAAGCCAGTGACCCAGTGCCGTGTCTGTTTGAACAACTATATCCTACCTTACCATTACCAGCTGAACAGTGCTAAAAATAAGATGAATAAAAGAAGGGCTGAGAGGCATTGAGTATGCGTGTGTTCGTCCTTGCCACCTCTCATTTCTTAATGGCTCCATCCAGCTCATTCAGGCACAAAAAAGGTTTCAAAATAAAATCGTGAAGAGCTTCTGAGCCGCTGTTTGTCAGGTAAACATGCACACATGATCTGCGGCTAGAAACGCAGCTTTTCAAGTGCTAGGCATTACTTTAAGACTCTAGTCTTGTCTTTATTTTCTAGCCTCAGACTGAATGCTAAAGGAGTGAAACAACAAAACCACCAAGCTATACAGCCATTTGCCTCTGCAGGAGGCAGGGGCTACAGCTGAAGAAGGGTTTAACGGTATGGTATGGGCGAACAGCAGAGCACAGCCTTCTAAATCTGAAATGCAGCACAAAGGCAACAAGCAAGATGCTTAAATCCATTTACTGCATACGCTCCCTCTCCAAGTAAGAAGGCAGCCACTTCTGGAAAGAATGGTTTGTCACGTGCTCAGTGTCTCGGTATTCTCTCCTCAGCACTTCCGTCAGATGAGATGTTTAACACAGATTGAACCAGGGGCATGTAACATTTAAGGCTCTCTATGGAGCCACATAAATCTTTAAATAACTCTTTAAAAATGAAAGCACATTCTCAAAGCCCCTTCTTTCTCTGAAGAACGCAAGATTTAATGAGGTTCCCTCTTTCCCTCACTAATCGAACACCCACTCCTGCCTGTGAGTCACTGGTACTCATGCTCTCGCTGCCCAATGGAACTACAACTGAATTGATCAGTCATTTACAAGTTTTTTTTTTTTTTTTTTTAAGTTTTATTTTAATACAACATCACTCGGTTAGAAGTGTAACTCACACAGAGCTGAGCAAGTTCAGAAGGATCCTGCAGGAAGACTGGGGAAAGAAAGATTAAGTTTATCCTCTTTGCAAGCTGCCCCCTTGCCTTTGCAAATGTCAAACAAACGTGATAGGGCACAGCCTATACCCACGCTAGGCTCCCTCTTCACCTCCCACTGCTCACATAAACCTGCTATGAGGGAGTCTTGCAGTTCTGGTGAGCAGATTTCTGCCCGTCACAAACATTTAACTTGTCAGAGCGCACCTCTATATCCCACCTCACCAGCCCTTATCGTCCTTGCTTTTGTTAACAGCCTTATTTTAAGGTATCTTGCCAAGTCCTATGAACAGCTTCATCACTGCCTGATCAAGAGTTGTAGGATAAAGTGGAGAGAATGATCCAACACAGCAGACCAGTTCTCAGTCAACCAGTGCTTAAGCCTGAATCAAATCTGTTCTTGCCAAGTTTGTGGGTAATCTGGGCTGTGCTTTTTGCTCTTTCTAGGGCGAGCCAAGCCATAGGTGATATGTCTGATGGGAGAGGAATTAGTCCCATGCTGATCAAACACAGCCCTTGATTTGAGAACAAAGCCATACACGTTCACATGCAAAGGTCTACCTAATCCAGCGCCCTGCCTGACAGCAGTCAGTGATGGGTGCTCAGGAAAGCAGCACAGGAACATCCAGCAGAGAACCACCCTTCTCCTGCTCCAGATGGTCAGTTCTTGGGGGCTTCCTGAGCTGTAGGCTACATCCGGACTATTGTGTTTGATGGCAGATGAATCCACCACTCATGGACTTGTCCAGTTCAGTCTATCATCTCCACAAAAGCAGAACACCCAAGTGCTAAATAATTAAGGGGACATTTAGGTTGTCTGGAAACAATGCTTTATTTTACTAGTCGCCTGAGCAATATTATACAGCAACTCGTGAAGTAACTGAAAGGTTAAAAGAACATCACCATTCAAGTCTTAATTAAAAGAAAAATCACGTTCAGTCTGCCCACGCAGGCTAATTGTAATATGGGAAGTGCTGGTCTATGGGGCTACTATTAAACTTCAGGTCTCTAATCCCTCTGAAACAGCACAAATTATGCATGAGAACTTCACACATCTTCCAGTAATTTGCCTGTCACTTTCTGAAGTGACAGCTCTTATTTGGGTTTAAATACTGCTGTTTGCATTAGAAGTGTATAATAGCTGATATTACTGCTCTGGAGACAATCTCCCACTATAACAGTCACCTGCCTGTGCGTGGGGGGAACATCCACCTCAGCTGGCAGATCAACACTGCCGCTAGCTACTGCTAGAAGAGCACCTCGCACCAGCGCAAGCACGTGCACGCCCAGGGAAATGACGCTGCCCACGGGATGCAGCCCCTGCTACCTATGGCGGTAGGAGGCCCAAGAGCTGATACCAACATTTGAAGAGCAGGAAGATGTTCTCTTCACTCACTGCTCACGTGGGCACACAGTCCACTCCGTGCAGAGGGCTCAACACCAATTCTCACTTGACTGGAAAAAGGATCCCACACACCCTGCTATTCTTCTTCAAAGAAACTGCAGAGCAGGGTGTTTTTCCCCAAACGCAAAGGTAACATGCAACAGCCAGCTGCAGCGCCACAGGCCAGAGACCCTCACCAGCAAGCAGAACAGACATAATCTCCCTCCTGGGCCTGCTGGACACATGATCACTCGTTAAAGTTGGAAGTCTGCCTAAGTTTTCATCTTTTATCACACTGAAGTGCATAAATCAGGCAGCAGGCTAATCACTAGTAGAAAGAGTCAAAAAGAAACCAAACATTTTAACTAGAGTGAGAACAGTCAGGAACACATCTTCTGGGTGAAATCATTCTGTGTGGCAGGACCGCAGGAATGGGCTGGATTACACAGGCAGAGTAACCCACCCTAAAAGGGATGAGTTAGAGATTGGCAATAGTTTGAGCTACTTGACAAGTGTCACAAGCTGTGCTTCTTCCTCGGCAGCATGCTGGACCCCTACAACCAGGCTTTGCTTGAAAATACAAAGCCCAAAAAAATAAAGAAAGATTCCCTTGCAGAACAGAATTATCTGCTTTTGAAATAATACAACTGTCTTGGCAATAGGAAGCATCTTGAAGCTTGGGGAAAGCAAGGAGATGATTCTGCACTCTCCAGTCTCTGCCATTAGCTCAGGCCACAGGAAGCACAAGAGGGCAGTGGCTCTCAAACCTAGGCTAAGTTTGCCACTCCTCTTCTGTGCTCATGGCTGATGGGAGCACAGCTTCCTCTCCAAACAGCTCGGCTGGTCTGCTCAGTGCTCTAAGCCCTGCCTCAGCTTCCTCCTCTGCAGCTGGGAACGTACAGGAAAGCAACAGAGCACGGTTAGAGTCATGCATATGCTTATTCTCCAGACTGATGCCAAAGAAGCAATAACAGACTGTCCTGTGGGTTCTTGGGTTTGGCTGCTAGGTAGTCAAACACTATGTGCAAGAGATCTACTCTTACAAATCTCCTCATACAGCACAGTTTCAGAGGAGTTTAAACCATGTATTTAAAAACCTCAATTTAAAAGATGCTATAAGCACTAGAGTAGAAGCAGGATAAAGTCTGGGCTCCCATTCCCACCAGAACTCTCACTTGGTCCTTCAAGGGATGCTATAGGCACACACAGACCAGCCACACCTTCCTTCTGCCTCTTGAAACCAGTTCAGAAAGGAAACATAGCATTAGAAAGGGATAAAAGTTATGCTAGTTATAGATTTTAAACCTGGCAGCCTCATGATTACACTGAAACTCCACTGCCTTTGATGGACCCTGCAGTTCCCTGACACTTCTGCAGAATCATATCTTGGGTGCTTACACGAGCTGTTCTTGTCAGGAACATTTGCAGAGGAAGACTACCCTCGGACAGCATGGAAGGCATCTGGCAAGTTCTCTTTCCTGCTCCTGTGCTTAGATAAGCCCTAGCAATCAAGTATTTGCTTCAATGAGTCTATCACATTTTTAAAAGGAATTCTCCTTTTAAAAAGCCTCCATGAGGCTATGAGGAAAAGCTCTGGCCCTGGTCAAAAAAAAAAAGTCTGTGGGACATAAGAAGACAGCAAAGAAGAGCGAGCTCTGCAGGTCACCCAGCTGGCACTGGGACATCAGTTCTATTAGAAAAGGTTATGAATTATCCGACTGTCACCAGTGAATCAGCACTTGGAATAATCTATTTCATTTGATGAGGCTCCCTTCATCTTGGCAGGCTCCACCTCCGACCCACCTACATATCCGTTTGGCTGAACATTTGTACAGACTCCTTGTTGGGGACTGTTACCCGAGGATGCCACACAGCATGGAGCTAAGACTCTGCTGGCCTAGTTGGCTTGACTCGCTCAAAGCGGTCTCTCCCCACTTCTGTCCCTTGAAAAGAGCTACCTGGAAGGCCAATCTTGGTTCAAGTTGTTGCTCAAGGGAATTTTGGACATCAGGTACAACTCAAGGCTAGTATCTGCCTGACACTTTATTCTTCTATGATGATCACGGTCAGTCAGGAAGCAGTTTAAGAAAACTTTCCATCTAACGAGGAAACCACGAGCAAGACAAGATCTTCAGGTAAAACATTTTGCACAGGTGAAACCAGACCTTGCCCATACTCAGACCCACAGAATCCCACCTGGCTATCAGTAAAGAAGAAACTAAAGCTAGTTTGGTGAGTCCTGCACTACAGACATTAGGGCTTTCCCCTTATCAACTGGGAAAGCTCAGTCCCAGATACTTCAAATCACACTGTGGTAAGGTATATCAGTACCCCTACAAATAGTACTTAAAACCTTCCCTCCAAAAAAACCCCTGCAAAACAACAACAACAACAAAACTAGGGTAGAACACACTGAAGACTTCAGAGCAATTAATAAACTTATGATGTGTGGATTTAGGAAATGGGAGTATAGACAGGGAGACAAAAAACACTGCCTCAGTTGGCTAGTACCACTGCTAGCAATGACTGCAAAGACGACCAGTCTTTGTCCTTATGTCTTCCCAAGGACATGCCCTTCAGTCCTCTCCTCACAAGTTAACGTGGCTTATAGATACAGAGAGGCCAGAAAAAACACACACCCACACAACTGATTTTCACCACTTTGCAAAAAATGCATGGTTAAATCCACATACCTATCCTTCCACCCCAAATTCTGTACTTACCAGTTGGCTTACTTTAAAAACAATTGGAAAACCCAAATAAAGAAAGAAGCAATTCTGTAAGAAGTAGCTACAAAGACTGGAGCAGAAAAAATAAGTCTCAACCAAAGTGCAAGGCTATAAGCACCCTTCTTCCCCAGATGTGCCATCTACTCTGAACACTGAGTCATTTTAGGGCTGTGATCCAAAATAACTCAGAGATAGTATAGTAAAACTGGCCAAAAGAATTAAGTGTGCTGAACAACAGAATCCAGCAGGAAAAAAGCTATTACTGGATGCAAGGAAGGAAATTGGCATGTGGGTAACACAGGAAGGGGCATCCTGTTTGATCAAATAAAGAACCAAGACATCCGGAGCATCATGGCTCACTCAAACACTGTGCGTCACTCACACCACTTAATAATCAATAGTCTCCTCAACTGCTGAAAGGATTTGCTCAAATCACACAGCCTTTCCTAAAAACTTTAAGCAGGCATGAAGGAAAGACAAAACAAAATAAATGCTCCCTTGCCCTGTCTATCCCAGCATCCTTCTCTCCTACCTGGTACTGTGAAGTCCTGAGTGTAGATGATATCATCTTCAATGTCATACAAGTCATCATCTTCTTCCTCGTTGTAGCCATGCAGATCTTCCAGATAAGGCACCGCCGTCATACTCCTCCACCTGTCCTTTGTCTCCGGGCTGGGAGGTATGGGGACCAGAGCCTCTGCCTGAGCATGTTTCTTACGAAACCAACTGCAAAGAGTCCAAGAGCAGAGTTTCATCAGTACAGCTTCACTTTTAGAAGGTATAAGGAAATCCTTGTTAGTATGAGATGGTTCCCATTCCACCCCAACATTCAAAGCTACATGGAGCTTTCATTTGTAGAAAATTTCCTAGACAGTTTTATGCCACTGCAGGTTTTTATTGTATAATAACCTACGGAGGCAAATTTCAAGAAAGGCAAGCCTCGGTCTTGCTGACTATACCGCAGGGACACTAACAGCTCTGCAAGCCACTCCTCAAGGTTTTCCAACTAGTGGGTGCTTTGCCATTTAAGAAACTCTAACGGGTCCGCCCAGCTGTTGGCATACTGGTTTCTACTGCAAGACACCCTCGAGCGTGTGCCATCCACAAAAGCATGGCTCAGGATCTGGAAACAGAGCGCTGGAACATTTTACCCATCACCAATTCAAGCCCAAACCAGAGAGACAAAGAAAAACTACTGTTCCCTACCTCTAGGTCATAACATATTAGCAGAGCTGCCACAGCTCCTTCAGTTGTATCGTCAAAGCAAACAGAAAAGGAGAAAATTCTGCTTCTACCCTAAAGTTGAGGATAATGCAGCATGAGAAGACAGAAGAAAACCTGGAGAATGCAAGTCTAAGGAGAATGGTATCTACCCCCAAACTCTTTTGAAAAGGCAGTTCTCAGCAAGATGACAGCAAAGATGCTTTATACTTTATCTTTTTATCCCACCTCTGCCTCAAGGGACTTCTATTACCATTAAAACCAGTATCCATAGCACTGCCATCTGCCCAGTAAAGGAGCTCAGTACTGAAAGCTTTTCTTAATTAGATCAAGAATCCAACAGGCTCGCATCATGTCAGTATCTCGGGAGCCAGATGGGCGGCCATTCACATTTTTATTGTGCTTTCATATCTGGGTTCCAACACGAGCCTGTCCCTGGGACATTTATTAGTGCTGGATGCTGGCACTGAAACAGTTTCCCAGATGTACTGCTGGAGCCTCTGCACCCCTGGCAACCCTCTCTTGAATGCAGGTGCAACATTCCTCCAGGACCCAGATACCTGACATGCCTTTCCATCCCACACACCTTCCCCTCACCATAACAAGGCCTAGCTTCCCCTGCAACACATCCTGATCTCCCACCAGCAGGGAGAATCAGCTGCCTATAGCTAAAGAATTAAAAGCTCAGGCTTTGGCCATCCAATTGCTCCCTCCCCTCCTAGAGGAACTGTGCTGTGCTAGCCTTTGCGTCTGCCCTGCTGAGCAGCCGACTGTCCTTGCTACCAGGGGGGCTGTTGCGCAGAAGCACTTCATCATCAGGCTGTTTCTTATGTCTTGCCCTGGAGGGTCATCCCAAATGAAGGAAGGGGACAGAAAGTATCAAAGCTCTCACAGCCAGGACCATCTTCTGAATAGCAGCCTGATATTGGCACAGATACTAAAACCCTACTTCTATGCTGTGGATTGGATGTCAGTTAAGTCACATTAAGACATATTCTTCCCGGTCTTTGCATAGTAACAAAGGAAGCAAACCTCACCAGACCAACTGCACTATTTACTAACGTGAGTGCAACACTAAGTGGGTGCCACTTACGTGCATGAAGGGACATTCAGACTCTTTCACTGCAGCAGTTAGCCTAGGAAGTCTAAGGCTTTTCCCTCTCCTGAATTTTATTTCAGACCACAAAAGGGTGCAGCTTTAGGAATCAGCTTAAGGTCTCTGAAAACCCACCTCAAAAGCAGAGTGAGAAGATCTAAAAATATGACCTCACTGCACATTTACTTCTTGACCTATCTCCAACTGCTGCCCTAAATAAGCCTGATATGAGACGAATGTTCCCCCCCTCAATAGTTCACAGGGACATCAAGTAACTTCTAGCTAGTAACCACAGAGGAGAGGTTGAAGCCAGTCACCAGAGAGCTCTTATAAACCTGAGCCATCTGTTTTTTATCACTCTAGCTCCAAATTCATTTTAGGAAGTAAGGGTTGGATGCACCTCCTGCACAGAAGAGTTATAATTATCATTTTGTTCTAGTCTTGCATTGCTTTGACAGTAGGCCTAAAAAAAAGTAGCATTCTAATAAAACTATCCAGTAAAAGCAAGGAGTTAGGAGCTAAATGAAAAATGTAACTAGGAGGAGTCAACCCTTATTCAGAAGCCCTGCTTCACAATTAGCAAATATGATTTCAAAGTAAAATGGGTTAGCTTCAAGTCTGTCTGGGAAGACTCTTTGCTTGCCTTTCCCCAGTCTGAAGTGGGCTTTGAAAAAAGGTGTTCCTCCCTACCACACGCACATGGAAAAAAGCTATTGTTCATACCCTTTCAGTTTAAAAAAAAAAGTTGCATTTCTATGCCAGCCCTTGTTCAATGGCAGACTTATATTTCTTGTCTCCTTTTTGAAGGGTTTCAGGTGGACAGTTGGTGGCATCTATGCTTTTGGTACGACAGCTCAGTTTTGTAAGTGCTAAGCAGTGGTAACTCTCCCAGAAGACAGTCTGAAGCTGGTCCTTAGAGGAGCAGTGGCAGCTGTGGAGTTTCCCACATGGACTGCAAAGTCAGTGCTCCAACCCATGGCATTTGAGCTCCACAACCATGCAGCAGCACTGCAATAGTTCATTCCAGTGCTAACTGCACTGGATGCTAACCTTCCTGCTTTGGGAAGTTACACTGGCTGGTCAGGTTGTCACTGAGGTTCTCTAGGAGGGATGCGCTGAAATGTGAACACCTCCAGAGAAGCTAAAGGGGACTTGGAGACTTGTGGGTAGGCATAGGTTCTATGATCATACAAAGGCTTGAGAAACCCACACTCCTCAAAATTCAGATCTCTTGCATGGGAATGACAATAGCCTTCCTGCTGTCTCACACTAAATTCTCAGCAAGATCTGAGAACACATCCTCAGGGCGTTTTCTCTGGAGTGACTAAGTTTTTAAGTCCATCTACTGCTCTGTGAGGAAGCCAGCATCTTGCCACTTGCAGCAAGGAAGAGTCAGTGATGTGAAGTGGTCCCTACATCCTAAAATTTTAAACAGGAAATTTATTTTGGTTAATCATAGAGCATGTCAATGTCATGCAAGGAATCGTGTTCAGCCCCTTCCATGCTTATAGTCTGAATGGATAGACAACATCTCAAAGAGCTATAAGGTTAGCATGTTCCACTTATGCATTGATGCAGGTCTACTGGTATTTCTTCCGTGGCCCTACCATGGCAATACTGGAAGCCATGGTGAAAGAAACATATTTTAGGAAGTGACAGGAAACTGAATGCAGATCTAATTTGTCAAGTATGGCCTCTAGCCCATGAAGATGGCAATACAAAAGTCAAATAAGAGGTCATCCTAGCTACTAGACTAGCAGGAAGTCAGCATGTCCAACGTAACTAGATTTTGGCCAATAGTTTTAGCAAATCCTGCTGATTGCTTCCTCAAACTGGTTCTTTAGCAGCTAAGATGTGCATGGCACACAACACTTAATTTGATCATTTGATTTCCTTTCCTTGAGAGACTGCTTTCATCAGGGAAATGACTGTCAAGACAGCAAATTCAGCCTAGGCTCATCTAGCTTGGCAGGATTATCTAGCACAGGAATAGAAGACCCAACACAGCCACCAGCTATTTTTGCCAGGGGCACTGGAGCTAGATGGAACTAAACTAAATACTAGGAACTTCAGGAGAATGAAATACATGAGATAAATAAGATCAGAACAACTGCCATTAAAAACCACATTTTAAAGGAAAACAGACTAGAAGCTCTAGTAACTAGTGTTTTTATTTTGCTGTATTTTAGCTCAGCCTTGTTCTTTCCTTCTGTCCTACTTACCAAGAGAGTAAAAATAGATTTTATTAACAGCTGAAACCTGAATCACTATACTCTAGTCATAGATGATTCCATCCTCTGGGAGGTGATTTCAAATACTTGCATATGCATATATGGTAATGAGGATGTAGAGTGAGAAGAGAAATTCATTGAAGTTCTAAGAAAAAAATCAAAGACCTCTTGGAAGGAGCCTCAAGCAATTCTGTATGGAGTAGCAGAGTATTTCCTGGCAAGCATTTCTCCAGCAGGGACAGGGATTCTGCTTTCTACACTGGTGCTGGAGACATTATTAATGAAGAAAAGATTTGCTGTTCGGCTGAGGACCACTGGCTCCATCAAATGCCCTAAATCAGCTCAAGATGCTACTGGATACTGGCTATGCTAAAAAGCAGCTACTCTCCCACAGTGTAACTATTCCACTGGACAGTGATGTAGAGAAGATGAATGTCCCTCCCTCACCTTGCCTTTATCACCGACATTAAAGCACAGGCTGGACTGGAATACTTCTAACAAAGCACCCTATTTGACCATTTATTCACAAACAATTTCACTGCTGATTTCCGAGCAAACTGCATTGGAACAGCAAACATAGCAATTTACTTGGTACTAACAGACTGGTTCTTTAGCAGCTAAGGGGGAGAAAAGGTTTCCGCAGATCTCAGAAGTGCCACTTGCACAGAACACAGCCTCTGGAAGAGGTAGATTCCTCTGTGGTCTGTGAAGCATTTCTTTGCCACTCCCAGCAATTTGAAACAGACTGAAGGGAACAATAGCAGGGGAAAGAGTATTTCCTACTACTCTGCAAGCTTGTTGAGAATGCTGTGAAGCACAGAAGCTCTAGGCAGCAGTAGCAGGAGCATTAATAGTTAAACTGCCAGTTAAGAAGCAGCATCCAGAAGGGTTGCCATAACCTACAGGGAGTTAAAACAGCAAGGGTCAAGGACTGAATGACAAAAGTGAATCTAGGCAGACCAGGGCCTAATGAGCCTGTCTGGTTTGCAGCTTCTAAGCTCAAACATTACATTAGAAGTCATCACTCTGCTCTTTTCAAGTTCTGGTATAAGTGAGGTTAAAATAAGAATCAGTAAGCACAGCTGCAGCTTCCAAATACTTATGGCTAATTCACTTCCCATTCTAGGTCACAAATATTTCAGTTTGCTTGTTTTGGATATGAATGATTTTCTCTGAAACCAGATGCCAAGTTGCAGGTCTCCATCCTGCCAGAAAGGATAGATTATGAATGATTTTCCACCTCTCATCACATCATGTAAGGGGCTTCAAGCTTACTGGAAGGGCACAATCACCACATCAACGACTAGCAGCATTCTAATTTCATTCAGCTGTTCTCAGGCAGACAGATGTGGAAGGCACACAACAGTATGCCTGGGAAAGACAACACATGCTAGTAATAAATGCATAGAGCAGTCATTGCTCCAACTCCTATAAGAACCTGAATGTGTCTTGATGTTAAGTCAGGTTCATCAAAAACTAGAAATAATTAAGAAAAAGACAGTTTTCCCCTAGCTGATGCTAGACCCAGAGGTCACAGTTCAGACTCCCACACAAGAGAAGTGCGGTGTTCTGTGCACAGATGGAGGTACTGAATCCTTTAACACACCATACATAGTTGCATTATGAAATTAATTTGCAAAACGTGGGTAGAAGAACTAAAGATTCCTTCCCATGGGCCTACCACAGAGAAATAAGCAAAACCCAGGTGCCTAAACAAGAAAGGAAAGGAGGAGAGTTTGTGCTTTCCCCTCTGTCATCTTGCACTGAGGAGAGATTCTTGCACGACACCATGACACCACTAATACAGGAGAGATGGGAAAAGCCTATCAGTACACATGCTCCAGCAGCAGTGAAGGGAAACCCCTCTCATTCCCAGGAATCCAGGCACACAAGTCAACAAGCATGCACAGCACCTGCAAAGGAATCTACAGGGGCAACACAAAGGTAGATTCCAAGTGCTTCAGTGCACAGGATTTGAACACGGAAAAGCATCCAGTTGTCACCCTCTGAATCTCTTAGGTGAGCATGAGCATCTGGGAAGCTGGCACTGCACCCTCCAGGAGGTCAGGAGGAGGCACTAGCCTAGAAGGCTAATTTGCACCTCCCACCAATAAAAGGTGGAAGTGTCTCCCCTTTCTTGCTATGAACTCTTGGAACCGTATCTATGACTGAACAAATTAAGTGTGACACTTCTGGAGAAAGAAGGCAAGATGGTTGCCTTGGAAACAAGGGACAGAGGTAGAATTCTGCATCCACTTCATCACTTCAGCTTCAAGTGCTGCAGCAGGGTCAGTGAATTAGTTACAAAATGCAGTTTACGAGCATTAAGCCCTTCAGCAAAAGCACAAGGTAGAGAGGAGACAGTGAATAACCTGTAGGGAAAGGTTGCTGAGTCCCCAGCTCTTGGCAGCACCTCTCTACTGTCCCCAAAACCAGGAGTACAAAATATTCGGGCAAATGACCGAGAAGTGTTGGTTTCTCAGTGAGCATCCTCCTATGCAGCTCCTCCTGGGAAGAGCAGCTTTCAAGGCTCTTTCATTATAATTCAGGAGTCAGCTTCTAGCAGTTCATAACTTCTCTTCGATGACAGGCTGAGAGTTTTAATTCGTTCCATTTCGATTTACAACTAGTAAGTCTGCACTGCACAAACTGACCAGGCTTGAAAAGCCTTTGAAAGCAAAGAATGGGCTAAGCAAAGTTAGCTTGGTCCTGCTGAATTATAACAAAATGCAGAAACATGGAATTGATGCCAGAGTTTAGCTGTACAGATGAAGAAAAGAGGAAGGCAGCTGGCAGACATAAAACTAAGCAGACTTCCTACAGAATTCTTCAAATGAGGCTGCTGCTATATGGGGGAAGGGGGGAAATAAAGAATTTGGAGTAGCTGACAGAAGTATAGAGGAAGGAATGGCAGAATCAAATAGCCGAGGAATAACTACGCACTCTGCCATACCAGGCCTTCTCTGTCTCCAGCAGCTCTGTTGCTCACTGGAGCAATACTCAGTACTTCCTCACTGTTTTACCTGATCTGCTGATTAAGTCTTTTATGCTTGCTGCCACTACCAGAGCAAGAAATATCATTTTATGGAAGATGAAACAAGAGCCGTTTATCCAACATGCGTGCAGCAGAGCTGGGAATGGATCCTGAGCTCCAGGCTCCACAGCTGGGTAACACCTGCTTATTGATGCTTCCCTTGGTAGGGCATTGCCCTTCACCACAGGACGGGAATGCAACCCCTTCTCGCAGCACTGACACAAGCCTTGTTCTAGCGCTGTTTGGCTCCAGGACGAAGAGCGCTGCCCAAGACTGTTCCCACTGATTTCTCAGTGCACTTTGAGAACCATGAGCTCCCATATGAGCAAATCACCAGTAACATCAGCTCAAAAACATACAGAAACTTCTAGCAGTATGGAAGGGCACCAGGTAATTCTGGTTTGAGCCAGGTTCTATATCCATCTCAGCAGGGCAACCTGGGGAAATCACTTGATATTTCTATAGTCTAGTATCCATGTCTCAACACAGGGAGGAGGGCGGAGAAACCTTAAATCATTAATAACTACCCCCCACCCCCATTAATCTAAGGAGTCTAGAAATCAAGTCTCTTACTAAAACACTCCCAAAAAAGCCCTCTAACAATATCTGGATGGCTACCTGCTGTCCCTTTAACTGCTTTGTTCAGTTTTAAATAAATCAGAGTCAGGGTAAGAGTTAAGGACAAAGCTTCTCTTCTATTTAAAGAAAAGCCAAGAGAATTGAACACTGGATTCTTTAGCACAATGCTCCTCCACAAGGAGGAGATGGACAGACCTATCCAGAGCCCGAGGCTGCAAGCTCTGCTGTGCTTGATGTAATTATTAGGATGCCGCAGCAGGAGGAAGGAGGCAATTACTAATAGGGGAGAAAAGCCTGTTAAGAAGCACTGGCTAAGCTCACAGAAAACTAATAAGAGACTAAGCCTTGGAAACACTTCTGTACTGGCAGGTAGAGTCTCTCTTCAACCCTTTTCTTGGTGCTTTGATGTTAAAAGCCACACCACTAGCAGCCATGCCCAATTAGAAAGAAAGTTGTGGCTATATAGCATGGGATATTTGTGACTGCCCTCCATGCTAGAAGCATGCTCTAGTTTTTCCTGCTCTCTAACTGCATGCAGAGTCTCTAGAGAAACCTCTCTGCTTCCAGCTGGGCAAAGCTGACGCAAAAGCTCATTGCCACGTGCGAGAAGTAAAAAAAAAAAAAAAAATCAAGTATATACAGAATTGGATAACTAGCTCAAATACCTAGCAGATAGTGACACTTAAACACCCGCACTGCCTGAAGCTTAGGGGTAATTCATTGCTGTGTCTGGACCCACAGTATGGATAGGAAATTAAGTGCTTTTAGTATTTTCTTGATACCTACCAATCCGCTCTATAGGCTAACTCCTGCCATGCTTCTTTACAGTGCTTACTGACAAAGCACTAGTTTGACTGTGTATAAGCTGATCACCACCCTACTCCTAGCTGTAACAAACAGGAGAACTAGTCATTTACCGAGAAGTACAACAAAAGCATACAGTGCTTTGCTGTCTGACTTGGAGCACTCTAGTCCTCAGTGGTAGATGGGAAAACAGTCAATAACAGCAGGAGCCATTGTCCCAAAGACCAGCTCTCTACAGTGTTTTAAATGCCGTGCAGCATTTAAGAGGCCATCCCCAAAGCAGTCTCTTTCATGAAACACTATTACTGGGAAGCGTGTGCGTGGGGAAAAGGCGCTCTTGTAAAGCAAGTGCCTGCTCCTATCACCTCCCAGACCCAGTGAAACAACCAAGGCACAGTGTTTGGCTACTATTAAAAGAGTCAGCATGGCTGCTTAACTAATTAACCAGGCAGCTAAGACCTGTGCTGCCCCGGCTTTGATGTTAGTTGGGGTAGGTTGAAGTTGCATCTCTGCAGAATGGCAGTGCAGTTCAA
Organism: Apteryx rowi; assembly: GCF_003343035.1. Taxonomy (NCBI): domain Eukaryota; kingdom Metazoa; phylum Chordata; class Aves; order Apterygiformes; family Apterygidae; genus Apteryx; species Apteryx rowi. Next base: position 1,142,767 of record NW_020448531.1, read on the forward strand.
GCCTGTCTGGTTTTGTTCTGTGGCTCCTGCAGATGCCATAACATCTACCAGGGATCATCATCTGGCAGCACATGGCTACCACTGCCCTTTTTTTTTTTTTAAACAAAGACAAGACAAGAAAATAGTGCTCTTGCTGCCTGCAGGCAGCACAAGCAAAGCAGACCCATCACCTTACAGGATCAGAGCCTTGGGTTGTTTTTTTTTTTTTTTTTTTTTTTTTTTTTTTTTTTTTTTTTTTTTACAGGGTTCCCAAAAGCTTTCTGGGCAAGCTTGTAGGCAGGACCTCTGCCGAGCAGCTGCAGTCCAGCAGGCAGCTCTGCGTGTCCTCAGAAGCACTTCCTATTCAAATAGGAGATAAGCTAATGCAGCCTCCGCGCTGAAGCATCCTTATAATGCTTTTTGTTCTTGTACTTTTATCCGCCCAGGAAATCTCTGCTCAGAGGCAGCATGTTCAAAAAAAAATCCTCAGAGATAACGGGGCCTTTCCCCCTCTGACAATGGCAAGGATAAAGGGGGAGGATGTGGGGGAGGGAGCAGTATGACATTAAAGAGATGAAGAAAAATTTTCTCATTGTCCTAGAAGACTTCTCCACATACTGATCCCACATGGAGCAAATACCAAGGGATTTCTCTCAGACTGTCCAGAAAGAAAAACCCTAAACTAAAAAAAAAAAAAAAAAAAGACACACTAAAAAAAAAATCCTACTTCAATAACTCAGCCTTAAAGGAACCTCTGTTCCTCTGCTCCATTAGTACTAGCTGGCCCCTGAAACAAAGTTATCCCAAACCCTTAATTATCAAGAACCAGTCACACCAGAAACATATTTTCAACACATTCATTATTTACCGGTTAGCAATTCAAATGCTTTAACCGGATGCTCTAATAGGAGGAAAAAAAAGCCAAGTAGAGGCTGCCAGAGCTCCAGCAGAGCTGGAGGAAGGGTATCTAGTGACTTCCATGTGTCTGCTGTCAAAAAGAAAAATGAGTGAGAGCAATAGCACAGGTACATTAGCATAAGAAGCAGAAAGAGAATGACTAATAGGAAGAAGCTGAACACTCACTTGTGCTGCCTTATCTGCTGTATTGAAAATCTCTTGGCTGGGTCGTATTCAAGCATCCCTGAAAAGAAGGAAAAAAAAAAGTCCAGGTGTGATCACAGATGCTCTCAGCCAAGTTGAAGACAGGAAGCATAAAGCTCTGCCCTGCCCCCCTCCCCTCCAACAGCGCTGGGGGTGTCCAGCCCTTCTGGCAGCCTCAGGAGCCTTTACCTCCAGGAAGAGTCTGCTGCATCGGCCAACAGGACAGAAAGTCCAGCACAAAATCCCAACTGCACTGCTGACCATCTGAGCAGATTTGAACAAGTCTGTTCCTCAGTTTCCCCACCTGCCAAGTGGATATGATGCTTCCTTCCTTCACACTGCAGGGACAGAGGCTTGTACAGCCCTGGGTCATCAACTCAAGCATGTCTCCAGGCAAAGAACAGCAAGATTTCTCTCATTTCACAGATAACGCTATTCAACTTTCTCCATGCAGGAGTCAAAGCCTTGGGCATGGCATATGTCCAGCTGCTCAGCATCCCAGAAACTCCTTTCTAGTGACATTCTCTTTAGAAAGTACAACTGGAGAACTAAAAAAAATTAATCCTAGTGCCCACCTTTTTGCCCTAGAATTTTGAATTCTGGCATCAGCTGCTAAGAAAACTGGGGTTGGGGGGGGAAGAGAGAAAAAAGAAAGAAAGAAAGAAAAAAAAAAAAAGAGTGGCTTATCTATATTCTCTCACCAGACTATCTTGGAGAGAGGAAGGTGGATTGCTTAAAAAAGAAAAACAGATGAGATGCTCACTCTGCTTCACTGGCTTTAAAAATCTTCACAACTCAGATAAACTAGGACATCTTGCCCTATTCTTCAGAAACTAGCCAATGGGACCTAACAAGTCTTATTTAGCAGCATCCAAGATATCCTCCAATGAAATGTCCAAGAACGTATTCATCTACTGAATGTTAACAGAGTCTGGATGCTGTACACTACAAGAAGTTTTGCTTTTACTGGATGATAACCCCCTGCTGTTGAAGCACTAACGATGTTGAGTCTTGCAGAGGCAGCATGAAGAGCAAGGATTTGGAAAGAGGTGAGAGGGTGAGAGAACAGGAAGACACCGTCTCCAGCAACCAGAAGAGAAGGCAGGCAAGGGAGCAGAACACAACTGTCAAATAGGATTAAAAGAAAGTCAGGACAAGGAATAACCAGTGCAGAATGCTTGGGAGAGCCAGTGTAAGGACACAGTGAAAAGACAAGGACAGAAAATATCTTTGTATGGACTCTTGGGAATAGAGGGCTGGAAAAGAGACACTGTAGTTCAATTAAGAAGTTGCAAGGGCCTGGCAGATGAGTTTATGCAGTACTGTTGAACAAAGTTATTAGAAGAAATAAAACCGCAACAGCTTATATGATAGCAAAAGCAGATCCAGAATATCTTCCTTGTCAGGTCAGTTTGTATTACATTAACAGTAATGATCCAGGGACTACTGTAAAAACAGAAAGCCTCTGCTGTGTGTCCCTCCAGACACATGTACGCCAGATTCAGTTGCTCCAAACATGTGCACACTTAGGAAAAGAGCTTATGAGAGTAGGGTTTTTTTGTCCTTAAAGCCAATTACATTTTTTCAGCCAATAGGCTAAAACTGACCCCAAAAAAACTTTGTATCACTGAATGTTTAGCAAGGAGGCAGATGTACACAACCTGCTCCTAAAAATAAGAAGCTGAGTCTCAGTTCCGAGTTTGAGAGCAGTCAAACACCTTATAAGGCACTCTTGGCTCCCAAAGCCGCCACTTCTGGAGAGGATGTGAAAAGGTTAGGAAAATGCACAGTGAAAGCTTGATCTACTGCTTCACAGTAAGTTAATGGGATTTTAGAAAATTCACAAATGGGCAACCAATCCCATTGCCATATTTGACATGTCTAAGAAGAGTTAAAGTTTATAGAACATGGGCAAGAAAAGGTACAAGGTGGAAGGACTAAATTTATTTTCCCCCTCAGAAACCAAAATATAGTTTATCACAGCAATTTTAAAAGGTATATGGGGTGACCACTGATCCACAGGAACATTATATCACTGTGAAGTAAGTTAAAAAACACATCGGAAGTCTCCTCCAGGTTAGAGAAGCTCATGTGCATCACAAATATCTGGCCACAGGACCTCAAGCCACTAGAGTTGGCAGAGTTCAAGGCTTTAGATAGAATATATCAGAAATTTATACTTGCCTTGCTGACACCTTAAAAAAACCCACCACATGGCTATGCTGGAGTTATCTGACTGAGCTACAGACACAGCTTGCTACTCAAGAGCCCAAACTCTACCTTGTAAGGGGCATTTTCCCCCATGAACAGCCTAAAGCCATACAACCAAACAGCCAGAAGCCCAGGGTGCAGCTCCAGACAGAAACTGGGAGTGTATGGCAGGAGGTGATTAATTCTAGTGACAGTGCTAAAAGCTAAACAGCTCAGCTGCTAAGTCTGCTACTGAGGAACATCACTGAAGCATATTTTGAGATGGTCTTACAGTAAAGGTGAGAGATGGGGAAGATTTTGAACCACCTTGAGCAGAGAAGGGATTTGATCCTGAGCCTCCCTGGCCTGCAAAGTGCTGCAACACTCCGCATTACAACGTCTAGGTGCTCTGGTAGGTCTAATCCAACTCATTTACCCACCTTAGCCATTGCTATTGCAGAGGGCAACAATGCTAGAGAAAGCCCTTGTCTTGATGAGTACTATGAAGTGAACTCACTGTTTTACCTACAGTCAAAAAATGTATTAGCTTGATACTGAACATAGCCTTTATCAGGGGACTTCTGCCACAATGAAGCTCCTTGCAATGTATGTTCCTCATTTCTTCTATATTCCAACATGTCTGTAAGAGCCTCTTCCCCATCTTACAGAAAAGGGATTGGAAAATAGCATGAGAAAGTGGTTCCAAAAAAATCCCACACTTAAATGTTCTATTAGTAAGATTATTAAACAGCAACTTCACAACCCCCCCCCCTTTTTTTTTCTTTAATAGAAACAGTACTACAGCAGAGAGCTTTTACATTAAGTCTAGGTAATATCTTATTAATGCAACTGGAAACAGGTAGGTCAGGAAAGCACCTCTGCATTAGACTTTGTTTAAGATCACATTTCAGGAAGGTGCTTTTGGAATCCAGCTTGTTATCAATCTCAGGATGAACTTTTGCAAACCCAAGCAGACAAAACTGCACAAACTCTTCGTAAAAGGGACTGTCTGGAGGCTTTTGTTCTTTCAGTTTGTGTGCACACACCTGGGATTAATTTTGCTAGGGTGTTGCAGAACAGGAGTTGGAGCACTCTCATAAACAGCTTGTATTGGCCAAAAGAAAAATAAACACGCATCCATTCAAATACTATCTGAGGAATGACAGGGCTAACAGATTCAAGATATTTACCAGATGAAACAGTATGAGCAGAGGATAAGGTTCTAAGGCAAGTTATTAAAAGGGGAACAACAGCACCAGTTACAAATAGCTACGGTGCAGCAGAGACCTGCATTGTTCTCAGACAGACAATTAAAAGGGCACAGAGAAGGTAACTAAGCAAAAAGAAGATTTACTTTCAGCAATGGGATTATGTTTTGGGCAATGCTTGCAAGAAAATGGGAAATCCAGTCACTGAAAATGTACATTCATGTATTCAGCTGTATGACTCATTCATGGCAGTTCTGTGGCTGAAGTCCTGTACTGAAAAGAGATTTCATAAAGACAAAACATCATGTACTATCCACCAGTCAAGTCATCTAAGAGTGTCTGCCCACAGTAACCACACATACTCTCTACCATTTACGGTAAAGATTTCCATGCAGTTTATCTGGGAGTAGAGATGAGACACACTGCAACAGTGAGATTCTTCAGAAGGATGCCTAACTCACAAACCTCTACTCCCATGGTATTTCAGAAGGATTCACTGTGCCCATACATGGGATATTATACCCGTTACTGTACTTTGGCAGTCTCAACCTCCTTTCAAATTATGTCAAGTGGCAACTGGGAAAATGGAAACCACAAATCTGCCTTGAGCTCCCATCACAGACTCCAGCCCACGTGCTTTTATAGTCCTGAACAAGCATAGTCTATCATATGTATGGTAGAATATCTAATTTTTAGCACACAGGACAACCTTAGGTATGGCTTTACAAGAGGCAGGAAGAAATCTCTTAACTACAAGAGCTGAATGAATTCAACCTGTATTTCATGTCAGAGTCTCCAACTCCAGAGAGCACTGAAAACAACTGATATAAAGCAAAGTAAGCCCAATCTGTAAAACGAAGCAGGAAGCTCTCCTTCTCCTTCATCCTCTACAAGCATAGCCAAGTATTCTGACTGGAAACCTCCCTCTGCAGGAGAATCTGAATCTCTGATCAAACACAACTCAGAAGACTTCCTGGGTTGTAGACACCAGTCTGCTGACTAATGGCTCTGGGGCCTCCCTGCCACTACAGCATTAAAGCATCCCACTGTCATCAGGGTACACACACCCTCACCACCCCCATAATGAAAGGTCACAGCACTTATACACAATGAGAAAACAAAACACTGAGAAATTAAGCAACTTGTCCCAGGTCACAAAATAAGTCTGCACCAGAGCCTGGAAATAAATCCAGATGTCCAACACAGACTTCAGACTCAAAACTTTCTCTTTCAGTGGAAGTGCATCAAAAAAGAAGGAGGAAGAAAAGCTGACCTTGTGCATTTTTCTTGTCCAGAAATAAACTGCATATGAGTTGATAAGTCACACAGATGGTGACAGCAGAACCTTAAGGCTATTTGTAAATGCTTTCATTCTGACACATCTTTACTGGCTGTACACACAGCAGCCAGAGCAGTACTCTAGCCTTATTTCCATCACTGAAGAGTATAAATAAAGCTTCATCCCTGATTAGGGATGCAAAAAGAGGAGCAGCATCTCAACTAATCTGCTGAAATACATCATAATGCAAGTCTCTATAAGTTAAATAACATAGAATCTTTGGGTCCTCTAAATTCTGCTTCCTCTGGAAAGAGGGACAAAGAAGTAAAAGCAAGCTCAAGGGGAAAAAGTATGAAAAACAGCTTAAAAAGTAGTCAAAAGGAGAACAGAAAGCTTTAAAAAGTGTATTCTAGGTTTGCTTCACAGCTGAACTGGCACTATGGTCAACACAGCACTTATAGCCAGAGAGGAAACAAGCACTTCACAATGTACTGAATCCTTCCTTACACTAAAAACAGAACAAATGCTTGCAGCACTGAAGAGTGCTGTAAGAGTCTTAAAAGCAATGCAAAGGCAAAACAAAGTCTCCAGTGAGACAGAGCTGAGGATATCTATGTTGCTCATATAAAAGCATCAGACAACCATTGACAATATCTGGTCTTCAGGCTTTTGATTCAATTGCAACCAGCCACAGAAGTAGCAGGCACCTACCAGGAAATGCAGATGTTCTGGAGGAAAAAACAGGAAGGAAATAAAACATTCAGGTTTTTGTCACCATAGCTACCTAGTATCACCCTCGTCTTCAACCTATACCTTGCTATCAGCTGGTCTGTGGAGGCACTTAGGCCTCCACAGAGTTAAGCGGGTTGGGGAAATCCCAATCTAGAATTTAATCGCCCCAGGTCCACTGGGTACTCTAACCTCTAGAAAGAGGGAAGGGTGCCAAACCAAACAAGGAGAATGTCAGGATTTTTTTGCCAGCTTTTAGCATGTAGCTGATAAAAGTAACAAGAGGAGGGGTGAGAGAATGTTCTCAGATGGGACTGAGGGAACGGGAGAAGAGTAAAAGGAGTCCTCAGGACCTCTCACTGCCCTGGGAGAAACAGTCAGTTTGATAGACACAGACACCTCCCGCCAAGCAAGCTCCTCTGCACTTCCAAACGCATCCTGACTTGCATCTCTGTAGCGTCCAAACATAGAAGGGATGAAGACAGACAGCAGCTAAGACGAAGGAAGTCAGACAGGCTGGAAAAGGTAGCTTTGGGCATAAGGAGGACTCAGGTGCAGGACTCCTGTTTAAAATGAGGCAGAAGGAGAAGCAGAAAATTCTGACTCCAGGTCTCGTCCAGGGACGAGAAAAGAACTAAAGGGAGCTATTCTTCTAATGAAGCATAAGGTTTGAAGCTATCAATATCCCGAGGACAAGAAAAGAAAAACAATTGCTACACATTTCCCTGGGGGTCAACAGTAAATGCAGTAGAGAGGCTTATCACAAACCTCAAATGATTTCTGCTGGATGCTTTAGGAGACTGGCTGCCAGTCTAGATGGACCACTGGATTTACTCCATTTGGGCAGTTCCCAAGCTCATACGGAAAAGGCTGTGTTTTGAGTCAGCATTTGCAAACCAAACACCACACGTAGATTAGAACAGCGTTCCCTGGGGCATGCGAATGTGACATGACACACACATCAGTCAGAAGCGCTGGGCCTAAGCAGCGGCCACATTAGCCTCAGCAGAGCAGCCAAGATACCAGCCGTGCCCGAGCGCAGTTCGTAGCTATGCCTTACGTAATGTTTTCTGAAAGCTGTTAAAGCTAGTTAGTGCTTTTTGAAACATATAGAAATAAGTTCTTTCTTAACCGGGATGGAGCCAGATAAGCTAAAATGCTCTCAGATGTCCGGGAAGGTGCGGGGGTCCGCCACCTCCTCGGAGGCGGGGGCCGGGGGAGCCCCGCAGCGCAGCGCCGGGCCGGCAGCGGCAGACAGACTCCGGACAGACAGCACCACCTGCCGCCGCAGCCCGGGGACACAGCCAAGCGCCGCGAGGACCCGCGTCGCCGGCGCAGCGCCCGCGCCCTGCCCGCAGCAGGGGCGAAGGCAACGCGGGGCAAGAAACCCACCCCAGGCTGCAGCTCCGGCTCCCTGCAGCCGCCCACGCAGAAGCCGGGCACCGCAGGCCAACGCGGTCTTCCCCGCGCAGTTACAACAGCTGCAATCTGTAGCATAAACTATAGCTATAAAAATGCTTCAAAGCCATTAACGTTTTGAGTAGCCACAAAGTGCAACAGCACCTTAACCATGTAGGAGGACACAGCACAGCAAGACAATCCTCCGGTTTAGCAATAACACCCGAGCATCGTGAGCAGGCCCAATGACATTGCTGACAGAGGAAGCTGACTCAGTTTCCTTACAGAGCTCCAAAGCCCTTCACCCACACTTTTACCTCCTAACTACTTCTAGTAGAACTACTTGTAGTAGAACCACCAGAAAAACAAACTTGAAACAAGACAAAAGCCTCATTTCGTATTTGTAGTCTGTGATCTTTCTCAAACAGCTGAAGACAAAAGTACCCAAGCCCATGCTGAGGCCTGGGGAGCATCAGAGCAGCCTGGCTGCCTCACTGCTGATGAGTTGGTAGAAGCTCTGGTCTCAGGTCAAGATCTCCCAGGTGCTAGGACCACATCACATCTGTGACCATACAGGCATCCCCAAGTTAGCTGCTATACAGAACATAACTACAGCCCCAACTATTAAAATTTAAAACACAAGCAGAGATATATTCAACACCAAACCTCAAGCTATTGCAACAAGTGACTGAGACAAAAAGACAAAAAACCCCCACCCAAACAAACAAAAAAACCTCTCCTACCTAGCAAGTGCTATTCTTGTTTCTACCACCGACCTGCTGTGTAAAACGGGCACGAGGCACTTTGTTTCAATCTCCTTGCAACAATAAATTGGGGCTGGGGGGTGGAAAAGGGGCAGACCGAGGCAAATAAGTTTTGACCAGAGACCAGTGAGGAATGACAGCAGAACCTGAGTACTCACTATTTTGCATTAGAGAAGGCTTGGGTAAAGACTTTAATCCTGAGTGTTCTCACTTGCAAGACTCACATCAATGCTATGATGTTGTTTTAAATTTAACCTCTTTGAGTTTTGCCTTTAGGTTTAAAAACTTCAGAGAAGAAACAATGCAAGAAATGATTCTATAAAGAGTAGCAACTGCAACCCATCAAGTGTATCTCAGGAAAATATCACATCAGAGAGCCTTCAAAGTCTTATCATAAGCTTCATAAGCCTCTTTCCCTTTCTAATAGGATCCCATACCTTCACAGAAGGAAGGTCTTTCCCAGTGCTGTGCAAACCGAGCATTTGTTGCATCTATAGATTTTACTCAATCTTTTATTTGAAGTCAGTTGGAAGACTCACCTCTCAGTAAGTCTGAGAGTGGAGGACCACAATCCTCTGGAATTGTGTAGTCACCTTTCCCGATGTTTTCAAATAACTTATAGATATTATCCCCTTCAAAGGGGTAAAGACCCGTTGTAATGTTGTATCTGTAAAGGCAGAAGGAGAAGCTGTATGAGGAAAAAGCGCACAACACAGGTGCTCAATTCTTAAAGCGATGAGGTAAACCAAAGGAAACCAAGAGGAAACGCAAAGATGAGAATTAGACTGTGTCCAGAATGCCTCTTAACTTAGTCTTCCTTTATCACAGCCTCTTCAGTCACATGTGTGTTAAAACCACCAAGGCATTTCCCTGACAGGCTGGGACAGAAGAAACTTAAAAACAAATACTGGAGATACTCAGCTACTGTAACAATGGAAACCATAAAGTGCTTGTATCCTGGACACCGAGAAGTAGCTGGCATAGACTTATTCACAGGGAGTTAGGACCACTTTCTTTGGAATACTGAGCACTCACTTTGAGGAATATCCACCCATCAGGGAGGGTGGAAGGGGGGGGACACACCAAAACAGAGTCAGACAAACACACACACACACACACACCAGCAGCACAAGTTTGAACTATTTGGGGGCTTATAATTTCTTACTGCGATTCCTGGATGCTGCATAGACACTTACAGTGTGACCCCTGCCGACCAGATGTCTACTTTAAAGCCTGAAAAGGTATCAAGGCCATTGGCAATTTCTGGTGGCTGGAATGCTGGCGACCCTTGGCTCGTTCTGCATGTGTCATCCTCTGCAAACGGATGCAATGCCTGCAACAGAAGAGACTGATTACTTTCAAACTCAAGGCACAAAAGTTATAACTGCTAGAAAAGATTCACCTGAGAAACAAAAGGGAGAAAACTCTGCTACTGAACATCCACCTATAAAGCATGAGAATATGCCACCGTAACAACTGCATGCCATCAGTGATGCTTCCCTGCGCCACTCCTAGCTACGATAGCCTTATAACTCTCATTATATGAGCACTATGTAGTTAAGTATAATTTCACCACAGTTTTGGGTCTTGAGGTGTCTAAGATAAATATCTTTCTCTATGCGCTTCCGGGGGGGGGAGGGGGGAGTTTTGTGCTGTTTTCAACAATAAGATAAAAATGTTTTGCTGAATATTCATAGGTTGCAATTGGCAAAGTCATCCTAGAGTCATAGCAAGCTTAAAAGAAAACAAAAGCCTAGTATAAACACACCATAGATCAATTATCACAAAGGTGACCTAATTCTAAAGTGCCATACTTCCCACATTCTTGACACTGCTGCAATTTTCACATACCTCTGCTACGCCTAAATCAGATATTTTTAGTGTCCCATTGGTTGTTAGCAGGAGGTTCCCCGGTTTTATATCCTTGTGGACAATCCCTTGGCTGTGCAAATATTCTAAGCCATCTATAAGCTGACAAAAGTACCTGCAAAGAAAAAGAAATCAAGCACTTCCAGAAACTAAGACTCTCAATGAACTACCAATAATACATGAGAGCACTGTTATTGCATACAGTTTGGAAATACATGAACCTTTAGGGCTGAGGAACTTGAGACTGAACTGTGGTGTGTATGTAGTAAGCAGTACTTAATAAGTTTCTGGCAAAGTAGTCAGAAGTTACCTGCTAGAGCTCTGCACTGGTGTGATAACCACTTGGGACTCTAGGCTCTTCTACACCAAAGAACTCTTTGCAAATCTGCATATTTTGTAAGCTCAGAGAACTAAGCTGGCACAGATCTGATAGCTCATGCAGACCGTTGCTTTAGTCTAGGCTAAATAAAACTAGTAAAAGATGCACTTCCAGTGGCATAGCTTGCTCTGCTAGGGGGTGAAAGTTTTCCTCAGCCTGTAGGAAGGAGTGTTTTGCTGGTACAGCTTACTGGCTGGGCAAAGTTAACATGGACACAGTCAAAGGCTATGGACAGGTCATTACTATAGTGTAACAAGCATTATTTATTGACAGTCTGACAATAATTGAGCATGCGCATGCTTTATCTCATGGTAGCCAGAAAGACTATTTGACTTAATGTACATGTATTTCACTTAGACACCCTGCATTCAAGAACATACAAATGTGTAGTTACTACAGATCTGCTGGTTAGCACTGATTTGTTAAACATAACCTTTGTGTATCTCTATCCAGAATACTAAGGTTCCTTTAGTTGCACAGTGGAAGGGTCTACGGATCAGCCTGTCTACCGCCTAAACAAGCTAACAGATCATGCTAAATATTACTGATCCTTAATCCCACCCAAAGACCTTTAATCTCTTTTCTGATACTGAACTGTATAGCTTGCCTCCATTTAGACAGGGCAAGTCCTCCAGAGATTCTTCCACTGCACCCATCTTTACTGCAGCTCTGCTGTTCAGCTAAGAGGTTAAGAAGGGTCCCTGTGTGTCTCATGCACCAAAACAAAAGTGACAAAGACAACTGCATAGAAAGATGCTTTTGTTTTCCAGAATCCCTGATGGCTCTTCTTGCCACCACTCCATTAGTTTCATTTTTTCTGTGGATGGTAAATGATGTAGTTTTTATACAAAGCAAGTTTTACTTTAAAGCACAGACAGCAGATTAAGTGACAGAGTAGAACATACTCCTGAATTCAATAGAGGTAGCAGTGCTGAGAGAGACTGATGCAGTTTAAGAAACAAAACTGCACTTACCCGTGAGCCTGAAAAACTGGAAACCTCTTTTCTGGGACACTGTCCAGCATTTCCTGCATCCCACACACACAGTACTCCATCACCATATACGTGAAGGCAGAGTTAAGGAAGCTTCCAGGTTAGACACTTTTCAGGTACATCCTCCATGAAGACTGCTGCCCTGTTTCGGTGCAACTGGAGAGCTGCTGCACAGGCAGTTCTGTTACCTGCTATACACACATTATTGAGAAGCAGAACCTGAGCTGTGCTGCACCTTCTGAGGAAGAATAGGAAGGGGTCAAAGAACCCAAAAGAAAACAGTTTTCCTGCTTTATCACCAGCAGTAACTCAGTTGTCAGAGCTGAAGCAGGATGTGACCTCAATAGAAATCAAGTTTGAGAGCGTACATCTCACAAGCATGACAAAAATGTGACAATGCTCTGGAAGGGACCAGAAAAGTTAGGAAACCACTGGCAAAAAAGCTTTGGATTGCATGGGACTTCCTGAAATCCTCCCTTGTCAGTCACTGAACCTTTGATTAGCTCTGCACATCTTCCATGACCCTATGCTCTAAGGCAGAACACCTCCCTTTCCCATGTCACAGCAATAGCGTCCATCGCTTTTTCGGCAGTAAGATTTTGTAATGGGGACAATGTCACCCTGTATATCAGTAGATGAAGCAAAACTAGCAGAAAGAGCTCCCAAATTTCATTCCTACCATTTTTAACTCCTGAAGAAACATGAGAACTACTTACATCGCAGTGATACGGAAGACAGCAACTCTGCTACTACCTTTAGGAGACTGATGCTAACAGTAGGCTAGTTCCTAGGAAGCAAAATTCAGCTCTCATTCCTTCTTGCAAAGGACAACCGATTTTGGTTTCATTAGCTGCCAGACTGTTTTTCCACCTCTTCTTTTGTAGCTGATCAATCTGTTTGATTAGCCAGATTAGAGTATAGGCTGGAAGGTTTTACCAGGCAGATCTATTAAATACGACCCAAGAACACTGAAGCTCTCAAATCTCCTGATCAATAGGGTTTGGCTCCCATGCGCAGTTGTACATACTGGTAACAGACGCTGTCAAGAGAAGGTACCAGCTGGGATGCTGCTTCCCTCCCCTATAGCCACTCAACTTCCATCTGGCATTGCTTCCTGCAAGGCATCAATACAAACGTTTGCATGACCACAGAGTAAAACAGATATGGGAACTGACCTAAGGGAAAAGCTAACATGAAAAGGAAAGTCACTTTTCAGCCGGATCTCTTCCCAAACCTGTTTAGTTTACTATGCAGCTGCACAAGTGCTTGTACCACCACATCCTAGAACATGATGCACAGGCATAATGGTGCCAATGAGAAGCTGGAGTAAGGTTAAGCAAGAACATGATCACAGATAAATTCTCCCTACCCCAGTGAAAGCAGATTTCTCCAATGACTGCCACTTATGTGCACAGAACAAGCAGTTATAGGAAAAAACTTAAGTTTTCTCAGAGTGTGGAAGCAGGTGATGACAAAAATAGCAGAGTCAACATATCCTCACAAGCGGAAAGTACTGGTAAAACAATCAGTTCTTTTTCAAACACCACTGTTCAGGATAGTAAAACAAGGAATATCTTTCCTTGCTTACAGGAGTCAAAACACATTTCTGCATGACCATTTTATGTTGTCATCACCTGTTACCAACACACGAGGTCTCTCTTGGGCTCTTTTTCCCCCCCTCACTTCTCCTTTAGCATCCCAGTTTTTTACTAATTAAATAGTATCTTTCTACAGACTGCAATTGAATTACAGTCCCCTTGGTCTGTTCAGGCTACAAAATATAAGTGAAAGTTGTGATGCTTTTTTAATACTAATGATTATGTGGCAGAGTATTTAATCTAATTAAAGCACACAATTAAGTTACCCATTTTCTGAAGTACTGCAAGTAGAACACTGTATATAGAAGCCATTGTCAAAAATAAAAGCAACCATTTAACATGTACTGTAACAACAGATCAACTGAGTAACTTCACAGACTGGTTCAAGTGAAAATGCACTTCCTCTGAGTGTGGCAGACATTAGAAACCATCCAGCTCCTCACTTCTTCATTTCACCTGCAAGTTAAGGCATATAAAGCTCATTGGTTAGTGCCTATGCATGCTTGGGGGACACAGTACAAGGTGCAATTCCATTTTGAAGTCTGAAAGATGCACTGAGATCACAAGCCACAGCTTAGTTTTAAAACTTGTGCAGCCCAGCTTTTTCAAACTAAACTGTTCATCTCATGGGAGCAGCAGGCTTCCAATCTCTCATGACTATTACAAGCTTTAGGTCACTTAAAGAACTATCACAAGGGACCTTCACACAAACAACAAAAAACATGGGAGGCTGGGATACACTTAGGAGTTTGCCCTATCTTGTTAAAGATAACTAGCAGCAAAGCATACTAACTGCCTACAGAAAAGGCAGCACGGCAGTGGTACGCAGCCCCTCCAAACAGAAGGGAGAAAGAGTTGCCAGAGATCCGTATGCTGGAGAACAAGTGGATTTTTTTTTTTTTTTTTGAGGGAAAGGAAAGAAAAAAAACCCACCTAAACCATTACCAAAGGCCTCAAAGGAAAAACATTACAAGAAGAATAGATTTCACATAGCAAAAACAAAGGAACCATCTTTAAGAAAATAAAGCACTAATATATACCAGTAGGACAGGAGGTTAGAAACTACAGCTCCACAGCTCTATTTTCATACCCAAGTTGCTGAAGATCACACAATAAAACATAGTATTTGAGGGTCAGTTCTCCCCTGCTCTAGTCCTGCATCTATAACCTAGGGACAATACTTCATTTCCTAACAGGGAAGTCAGGAAACTTAAGAAAATGTACTTGCGTGGAAAGTATTCCAGACACGCGGAATGTTTGTTAATAAGAGTGAAAGTAATTTGAAGCTTAAGAAACATTCAAAAGGGCCTTAACTACAACAAAAGCAGCACTCTAATGATTCAGCACTATAGCAGAAAACAAGAATTCAAACCTTTGTATTGACAACTGTGCAAAAATAAAAGGATATATTTTCTGCTTTTCTTCATTATATAACACATCTACCAATTGGATGACATTTTTGTGCCGTAATCGTCGCAGGAGCTGAATTTCCCTGCAGGAAAAGAAAGGGAGAAATTTACATTTAAAAAGTCTATTTCCTTACTATGGAATGAAAATAATGTTTTCCTAAATTCACTTGGATTTTAAAGACATTTCAGACTGCACTAGTCCCAGCTGCTTCACCTAAGATTACCTACAAATTCTGGTTGACAGAAGGCCTTGTGATCATTTGAGTTCACTAGCCCAAGATTAGACCCTGAAAATACTTACTGGTCACTGACTAGGAAAAAAGACAAATACCCTTTCAGTTAGTACTGCACAGCCACTCAGTCTTCTTTAGACAAGAATTCGAGTTCATTGGTAAACAAAAGATGGACAGTTGTGCTCAGAGAGCAATTTACCTTTGTGCAGCAAACCCATTTGGGTGCTAGATATAATCCTACCACAATAGCCAGAGCAGGGTTGAGATTAAAGCACCGACAATGGAGCCTAGTCCTAGGAAGTGTACAGCTAGAAACAGATGATTGTGTGTGTATTCTGGTTTCTTTTATATCTAAAAAATACTACAATCACATATTAAGACCTGGATCCAAGTCCCCTGTGACTCCGGGCTTTACAAAAGCATGGATACCCCACACCCGTCTTCCTTCAAAATCACCTCATAGCATCTTATATTAAAACAAACA
The DNA here is from genome assembly GCF_003343035.1 of Apteryx rowi. Lineage (NCBI taxonomy): Eukaryota > Metazoa > Chordata > Aves > Apterygiformes > Apterygidae > Apteryx > Apteryx rowi. The sequence continues at coordinate 1,158,379 of NW_020448531.1, forward strand.
AGCTAAAAAACAACACTTCCATCCAAATACTTATGACTCCACATTCTCTTTAAACCCCCAAATAAACTACACCTTGTGTTTCCAGCAATCAGATGGCACATGAAATTAGTCCTAACAATCTCCTGTGCCAACATTGTGGTTCTATCCAACACACATTCGGTTATTTGTGAATACAAAATCTTATTTCGCCCTCCCAGGTAAATTTTATTCCCATTTTACCTATAAAAATCTACGTAGTGCTCCCCTTTAGATATTTGATGGGTCAACAAGAGGTTGCTGATAACCGGACACCCTCATACAAAGTGAAGAAGAACAAGACAAAGGCAAACTGAAATGGGAAGCAGTATACCATGCTGATTCAACCCACAGAGGAAACAACTCATCATAAATTCCTGCTGGACACCTTCATACACCATGCTGTTTGTGAAAAGAGAAAGCAGCCTGGGGACACATCATGCGCTGCAAACTCCCTACCTTCACAAGCATTTGACTTGCAAGGGCCTGGTGCAGGGGCTTACAGTGCTCTGCAGTCCTCTGCTCACATCCTTCCCTATGGCCTTAGCAATTGCCTCACTATTCCTAGTTAAAACTATTGCTGACTAAAAGGAAATTTCTTTCTTCCACAAGAGAACCATAATCAGAACTGAAACACCATCCTGTCAACAGTTCAGGCAAGTCACAAGGCTTATCCCTATTTGCTCTGCATGTAGAAGATGCAGCTTTATCAGCTCCCCTCCAATTAAAGCTTTTTACCAAAGAAGGTTGGGCTGTGGGGAGCTTAACTCGCAGTCAGTCCCTTTAGTTAAACCCCTAGAGATGCACTAGATGTATATCTACCATAATAACTAGGACAGTCACTTCCAAGACAAACTTTTTATGTTTGTACTTTGTACTTCTTTATGTGTCAGTGTCATCTGTAGTTACAGGAGCTGAAATAAGTTTGCTTGGGCTATTAGTCTTCATGCTTCAGGGTATGTGTTTATCAGCAGCACGAGCAGAACAACCCCCACAGATGTCACAGTATAACGCAGCACTGTGCGGTTAGGTGCACTCCTCTTGCTGTCACAGACTGCTACGAGTCACCTCCTCCCCTCCCCAGCCAAAAGAAGAAAAAAAAAGTCTATACCTTACCATCAACTCCTCCTGACAGTTTGGTTGTATTGTGAAAAATCACCTCCACATGAAGAGAGGTCACATTTAAACGCAAGTATAAAAACATCAGAACCTGACTAACCTACTGGGGACAAGAACAAAGGAAACTAACGGCATAGTACAAGGACAAAATCAACATGAAATTCACCCGAAGAGAGGCCATTCCACAGAACCTGATCTCCCAGAAAACACAAAATAAACAATGGGAAAGGTACCTTACTGACAACAAAACAGAGAAGGCAGCCAGGTCGCCCAGTAGCACTACATCTTACATGATGCATTCAACCAGCAGCCATAAAAGGGAAGATAGTCAACATGCAGAGAGGCTGCCAAAGGAGCAGTGAATCGCCAGCTTTCCTGACCCGAGAAGCCCTGCACCAAAATCTTCCTATGGCCAGAAGATGCACATGACAGATGTCAGAGAGCCGAGGGGATGGAAGAGCTCCAAGAGAAGCTCACAGGGGAAAGAGGACAACAGCTTCCCAGAGGTCCCATCACTCCCTTGATGAGCAGGCCTTGGCTGGGTACCAGAACAACCCCAAACTCTGCTTCAGCAGCCCCTCCGGCTCACCTCTCCCCCACTCCTGGACGTGAACTATCCAGAGATCTCCCGCAACAACATAACCCTGCTCCCGGCACTTGACACAGCCCCAGCACACAAGCCTCACTTGAGCTGATGCAAAGCCACAGAGGTTAACAGCTATAGGCTGCGCACCCCTGAACACCAAATAAAATGATATGACAAACTACTCAGTGTTGTGGTTCCAGGCCGTGGAAATGGCCAGTCTATTAGTCCATTACTGTCGCAGCATTAAAACCAATGATGCAAAAATAAGTACAGACAAATCATCTTGAAGAAAAAACAAATTCCTCATATGCAATAGCCAATATTTAGGCAGTTTTAGTGGCCTATATTAATACTAGAGCTAGATCCAAATTGATCTAGAAATTCACATGGCTTTAAGAATCAGTCGCAAGACAAACTAGTGTCATCTCAAGATGCGACAGTAATTCCTAATTTCAGTTAAATCATACAAAACAGACTGTTTCAATTCAAACCTACCTTCAAGAATCACACACGAGTACACAAAAGCCTAAACAGTGAAAATGAGGAGTGAAGGAAGACACAGTTCATTTAGTTTGCTTGCTAATGATGTGTTAGGAACACAGGAAGGAAAGGAAAAACACCGACTGATTATAGTTACTTCATCCATTACACAGGCTGCCCTCAGTTACAGGTTAAAGGAAGCAACATACAACACCAATTAAATGCTGCACTCCCTCTGCATACAGTGCCTAGCACAAGGGCGCCTGTTAGGACGTGTAGACAACACTAATAAAGTTGCCTGGTTTCTTCCTATGCAGCATGCTAGACTTCATTTTTATACCATTCCACATAAATGACTTTAATTAAAGCTAACAAATGGGACTGCTGAGAGAGGCACCGATCTTGTCCTTGGTAGGAGAGGACACTGAACTATTTCCAAACGTTTGCATTGCAATGTCACAAAAATCTTACTTTGATTATCAGGTTCCAGAGTTAGATGCTGCATGTGTAACTCAAGTAACTTGAATTAGATGCTCTGTGTGTACACGCACACGCGCATGTGTGTGTGTGTACACACATACACCCACACAACACATCTTGCTAGATTTTAAACACAGGCAAAATCTCCAGATAGAGGTGGTTGTTCCTGAAACAGCAGAAGTTTAAGCTGAGAAGAAAGTATAGGTTCAGGTGTGTGGTGTGTGATGCACCACACAAAGTCGATTTCCTGCTACTCTACCTCCCTCCCTCCCCCTGTTTCCACCCTTCCAGACCTCCACGTGCTCGCAACACATACAGACCTCCGAGCAAGCATGCTGTGATTTAGAGATGAAACCAAAAGACAACTGAACCTGGTGCAGGGGAAGAGTTCTACAAAAGACAACAACTGCAGCTCCGAGCTCAGTTTCCCTTTTCTCCATCACTGCTCCCTCCTGTTCCTACAACCAGAATCCAATTACCAATAAGGAAAAGGCAGATCAGACAAGGCCCCGTAGGGTGAGGCAGGAACAGGGCCGTCTGGCAGGCACACACTAGTAACTGGCCAGCTGGAACAGGCTCTCAGGTGTACCTCTGCTCAGCTGATTATCTTGGTCTATGAATTCTTCACATATATCTTCCAAGGGAGGCTTGGTTTCCAGGAGGATTCAGAAATGAAGTGTCCAAAGAAAGAATGACAACATTTAGTCTAAAGAATGTGTGGAAAAAAGGAGTTCCAGTTAATTCCATTTCTTCCAAACTTTAATCTTAACTTTAATCTGACTGAAGTATTAAGAGATCTGAACTGCATCCTCTGTTTGTGGAAAATAAATAAGGTAAAATGAGTGAAGAGACACTTCACCTGCCTTCCCTATGAAAATGAAGCCTTACTATGTCTTCTCATACCCCTCACTTTGATTTTTGCCTCTTGGGATTTTGTACTTTTCCTCAAGCTACCACATTTCAGCATCTTTTACATTAAACTTAGCCTGTAAAATTCTCCTAGATACCAGTGGTAAAGTAGAGAAACAGGAGGATCAGGATAGTCAGGTTAGGGTGGTTCTGTTCACATTTGGAAGATTCTTTGCTTTGCTTTGTTCCTTTGCTACTCAATTCTGGGCTCACATTAAGCTATATATAAACTCTTCTATTAGCTTCTCTTGCCCTTTGGTAAATTGCTTTAAAAAGCATGGTTAAAATTCAAGTTAGGACTCCTGGAATCAGTATTACAAGGAATTAAAAACACAGCTTCAGAAGCATAAGCCTCTGCTCAAACACATGACGCACTGAGCTTAGAAAGCCACTTTCTCCTCTCTTTCACAATTAGCCAGTCTCTAATAATGAGCTGTGGCCAGTACAAAGGTTTGTTGATGCATCATAGCCGATTAAAAAAAACTTTTTGCATTCCTGCATCTTATGAGCATTTTGAAAGAGCAGTTACAGGTTTGTTAAGATCTCCTTTCCTGAGCAGTACTATTAGTTATTTTGCTACCAAAGTTTAGTCCAGGAACTCTTCCTTCATCACTATATGTCTTAAAAAAAAAAAAAAAAAAAAAAAAAAAAAAAAAAAAGCTAAATAGAAACCTAGGATAACAAGACAAAGCTCAGAAGAGTGTTTAGTTTAAATGGCAGACAGATTTGCAAAGTGATGCAGCAGCTCTAATTATAGTAATGACCAAAAGGCTGAAGTGGATTAAATTAGCATAGAAACTGCACCCAGCATTAGTGTAGGTCTAAGAAGTTTCCGCATAATGAAGGGAGACAGGTTGAGTTGTTAGAAAGAACCAGTGAGAGAGGCAGTGAACACACATTTATTTAAAAGACTGCTTTGCTGTGAAGGCAAAAAAAGCTGCCAATACTAGGAACACATTTTAAAAACCTGATCCCAACAGTTCATTCCCTTGTAATACTGCTTCAGAGCACAAATATTAACTCCTTTCACCTTTATCAGGCTAATAAATATTTCATGTTTCTGCAATGATTTTTATCCAAAAGGACATTGTGAACCACCAATCTAAAATGCCACTGAAGTGCACCCACCTCTGGGGCAGAGGCCAACAGCCCATTTCCCAGAGGAAAGATTATTTCTATTTTTAGCTACTCTTGCATTCTAAAATGACTAAGGAATGAAGACAGCCAGACCACAACCACCTCCAATTCCATTTCAGTTTTCAAACTGAAACTTATAAACGAACATAAGGGCACATCTTTGTCAGCAGGTGCCTAAATTTACTTTCTTTTTTTTTAATTAACAACAACAATCTACCCCAGCCCACTGCTTTCCTTGCAATGTGCCTATAAAATATTGTCTGAAATAGCAGCACTGGGTGTGTGTGGGGGAAACGACACTTACAATCCAGCAGCCAAGGCCTACATTCTGCAACCTTTCTGGTGGATCAAGGCAAGACGGCTTCCTGCATTTTGCCTTTCTCATACTAGTCCGGTGAATCTGTTCTGACTTTTAAGATGCCTTCTGAGTTGCTCCAGCCTTGCCTCCTTGTTTGCTACCTCCAGAATTTAAATATGAAATTTAAATTGCAACAATTGCTTTTGAGATCAGACTTCTCTCCAACACTCAGGGAAAGGGGGAACCGCAAACACTCGGGAAGCCTCATCTAATGGAGAGCAAGGGCATTTTGGCCCCTTCACTGTACTGCATGCAATTTCACAGCTATAGACAACATTGTTAGCCCATCTTTTAGTTAGGCCCCTTCACTTCACCCAGTGAAGTGGCTAAGCTATGTTCTCTCTGCGATATGACAATCACTTCCATACGCATCCTACTATCACTGCCATTATCTGGCGAGAATAGTTTGCATTATGGAATTTTGTTCTTAGTTCTCCAGACTAGAAAACCCTAAGGCTGCGAAATGACTGTTCACCACATTATAGTGAAGATCGCCTCATGCCCATTGGTGAACCAGCTCTGCTCACTGGCTGCCTTGACTAGGCAGACTGCAGGAATACAGGGGTAGTTCCAAAGTATAATTGGTTTGGAGAGAGAAAGGGAAGGAGAAGAAAGAAGAGGTCTGCAAGCATTTGCAAAGATGAAATTTGCTAGGTAACCAACACATAATTTTAAAGAGAAGGGTTAGTCTGCTGTAGACCCCTTATTGATTAAGCAGAGAGAAAAGATACTGGCATAGCAGTGTCACTTACAGCTGATGGCCTAGCCCAATTAGTCTGTTTCTCGAAAACTTTCAGAAAATGTTTAAGTCTGCAGTAAAAGTCTTGAGCCCAGGGAAGGCTTATCCTCACCCACCCCATTACCCACTTTCTTATTCTTCAGCACATAACTGGAGCCCCCCTCAACCTCTCTAGATCCAGCACATGGCACAGAGGAACCAGACACAAGGATCTGGCAAACTTCCGCTGCAGAGCTGGTGCCACAGCAAAGGGCTAGGAGATGCGCACTGAGAACAGCACCATATGCCACTTCTGGCACATGCCATAAATTCACTAACACCATTCTAGCTAATTGCTACAAAAGGACTCAAGAATAATTCAACCGATCTGTACACAAATGAACTGCTACATTATGTATTTCTCTAGATTGATTCTTTAATCTTGTATAGGCAAATAAAATTTTAATTACATGTTAGTATGCCCGATATGCCACAAAGCAGATTAACTTATTCAAGGTCTAGTTTGTGAACAGTTTCTCCTCCCCCCATTTGTTTATTTTACCTCAGAACTTGCCATCCGTTTACAAGGATGTGATATGTCATTTTTATCCATGTGAGAACCTGCACCACTTCCCTCTTGCCATGAGTACAAGTAGTATTTCAGATAAATAAGAGATTGAGCGCTTCACTATTCCTACCTTTGACACCAGTTTCCCAGAAATGAAGAGTCTGAACTGTGCCACTCACTATAAATCTTTCAGTGATGCTGAACTGTTCCCCCTTGCCCTAGGTAAGGCACCCTGTCCTAATACCAAATTCTTACAAGGTACGGAGCAAGCACCACAGGGTCATTTCCTTCACAAAGGCTACGGAGCAGCAGTCATCTAGTGTTAAGTCTGTGCAAGTGGTTGTCAGTGCCTGAAATGATCACCTACATCATATGAAGAATTTTCCCTCCGACTAAAGTGCTCTGCTCTTAAGTGTCAGCGAGGAGAACATCACCCTGAGAAGCAATGGAACTTTAAGTCCTTGTAGATACTGATGTTAACAACTCTTCTGGGTTCCTGTATTGTTTTGCCAAATGAGTTACAAACAAAGGAGCATCAAGACTTCTTCTCAAGCTCAAGAGTTTTTCCATTCTGCAGCTCACTACCCTTGTTTTTGGATTGTGTTATTTATACTGCATTTTTATTTGCCTGCTTTGGCTATATTTAATATTTGCATAGGAAGGATCTGATGACATGATTATTCAGTAAACAAGGAGCCCAGCCTGAGAAGCGACACTAACAATGTATCACTGTCTGCAATAGCTGAGGTTCAGAGTTCTGCAGTTACAGGTACACTTATCCATCAGCAAGTACCGACGAGGCCCTGCTCCGTGACCAGTTTGCAGCAGCAGCAGGGCCCCCAGGAGCAGCTGTCAGTCTTTTCAGGCCCCTGGAACATACTGCAGATCATTGCTGATGCACTGGGTGAAGGGAGAGGGAGAAAGACCATGAGGAGAGACACTATGAGCAGTGAAGATGTGAGAAGTGCAGTGGGAAGTTTGAATTATTGGCTCCACTTTGAAGATGGCAGCTCCACACAAAGCAGTTCTGATGAGAGAGAGGGGGGACAACCTAAGTTTTACACACTTGAATGTGTACCTGGTATGGGGGGGGGGCATAATTCTGTGTTCACAAATCCAGTGCCAATATCCATCTTTCCAAGTTTTAGTATCCAATGGTTCCTTCTCCAGCAGCTACCCAAAATTATGATGGTAGCATTATTCCATCTCCACCACGTCCCCACCACCTCTCCTTCCCTTAATGCCAGTGTGTCAAGATCAATACAGAAAGAAACATCCATTGTGGTCAACACTTAAGGAAATAAGTGTATTCAGAAGCCCCTGAGGGGTTAAAGGCTGCAGGAACAAAGTGTACTCTCAGCCACTACTAAACAAAGCGATTCAATCCCTGACAGCTCTCACCTTCCCAGAAGCTTAAAACATCGGAAACAGTCTAGCAAGCGAGCACACCTTCACAGGCAGGCACCTACTCCAGAACTGCACTTTCACTTGTGTGCCTCAGGGACTCCTACGGGAGGTTAAGACCCCAGTATTACCTTTTCTCTTTACTAATTCCAGGACTCCATACACGCTGCATTCTTAACACAGCTGTCGGCTATTACAAGCCCTGTATCCACTACAGTACCACTACCTGAGCTCTTTTACAGATTAGTTTCCAGCATTTCACCACTGAATCTAAGCAAGTATCCAGCTTGACAAAGAAAGTAGCACACTCACTCAGGTGACATACTGCAGAGCTTTGAGTTAGGAGTGAGGGACAGGAAATCAAATGAGTCAGCTTAAGACTGTCTTCATCCAAAATGTGCCTCTCCATGGCTTACAAGTCTCTCCTTCAGCAGAGCTGTCCATGCTTTGATTTGCAAGACTCCGATTTGTAGACCAAGTAGCAAACTGCCAAATTACAGGCCTACTACCCATTTTAAACCTCATAGGAATTCTAATGAGCATGATATTCAAATCTAAGTAATCACTGAACATGGTAAGTACAGTACAGGACACCTGGGATATGCACAGAAAATTCCAAACACTTAATTAAAAATGTGAGGCTATTAGTACTCAGTTTTAATAAAACTGTGCTGCTAGAGACAAATAGCCTTCCAAATTTTCTTTCATCTTTTTGGCAATCCTACTAAACTCACTTTTTGTATCAACTGGAAGCAATAATTAGCCACAGCACTGTCTGGTTGAACAAACCAGTTCCTTCAGAGAAGGGTTGGGGTGAAGACATCTGAAGACATAGGGAGATTCCCTATATTGATTCAGAGAAACCTCTGTCTTGCACAGAAGAGTTCAACCCTCAACATCTTCACCAGGTTTTACAGATCCCTTGAGAGTTCATTTTTCAGGAGCAGAACTGGAGCATTTGGGGATAGAAGACAATCATTCACTTTTCTAAAGTAGAATTCTCAAATATTCCAGTCAATTTCTAAATTTCGAGGTCCACAAAACTCTGCTACTGCACAAGGAGACAGGGTTGAGGCAACCCACATATACATTCAGGAGGAGACTGCAGTCTTGAAGATTAGTAAGAAGTAACAAAAATTGCACAATCAGAGCTCCCTGAGCTGCAGTATCAGCCCCACATACCCAAGGTCCCCAACACATGGAAAAGACCTGTAAAATCCTCCACAGCTGATTATTTTGCTTTCCCTTTTTGCCATTAATCCCTGTATATTACTTGCTCATGTAATTACCCAAAGGTCAGAGGTCTAGGAACTGTTTTCTAGGGAGTTTCTTTGATGATGCACTATCAACGGAAGCTTCATCTTCACCACAACAGCAGCAGTACTGAGGCATCCGGTGATAACAGCAAAGGCACAAACCTATTTTTATATAATTTGATCATATCTCTGTCAAATCAAGTTGCAATACAGGAAAAAGCTTCAGACACAAGAAGTCAAGACTGGAGATCAGACTTTAGTATAAAGAGGCACTGTCTTTTCAGTCAAGAGAAACCACACAATAAGGTATTTTGAGACTGAAACATTAAAGGGTTACTTCCATGAGATAAGTACACTTAAACGAAGAAAACTGAAAACACAACCAGTGCTAATTGCTCAGACCCTCCACCAATACACTTCTAACATGTTCGCGGCACTATATGCAAAAATCACCCCCAGAGCAAAGACTAAGAGTTAAGATGGTATGCAGTGATTCTACAGCAGAAAACAGATCCATTAGAGATTCATAAGGTCATTACTCCTGACCATTTCATTTACAGCAAATGGAAATGTCTATCTGTCTCCTGCTTTGGAGAAGACTTCTACTTGCACATACCACTGGGGTCATTAGAAGGGAGAGGGAGAATTAAGCGGTGGTCTGGTTCTGATGGCAGATGAAAGAAGAGATTTTAGTCTCAAAGGACACCAACTGAATTTGGGATGTTTACAAAGTCGAAACAATTAGTCACAATCATCTCACACGTACTGAGCAGCAGACATCCTTGTACAGATAAGGACACAAAAAAAATGGGAGCTTAAAGAAAGATTCACAGCTTGACCTGACCATCTTTGTTGTCTTTCTCTATCACCTCCCCTCCCCTGCCCAAAGGAATGGCACAAGAAGCAATACTGCAAAGAACAGCACCGGGGTCAAACTGTGCACACTTCTGATCACAGGTTGATCTCAAAAACAAAACAGCCTTCAGGATTAGCAGCTCACCATCTTCTTGGCCTTACAGAATCAAATCTATAGTTGCTTTGAATGACCTTTTGAAAACTGATTTCTGATTTTTACACTCTTGGAATCTACTCTTCTCTGAAAAAAGTCAGTGCCTTTTCATATCACCAAAATCACAGCAGACTTGCACCTCCCAGCCCCCCCCCCTTTTTTTTGGTAAGGTCAGAACTATACACTCAAATGTATTTGACTACTGCTTTTAACCAGAATTAAACAGCCAACGCTAAGATGCAACAGCTTGAATTCTTCCCTTTATCGCTCATTCTCCATCACACATACAGTTGTGTCTCAGCTTTATCTAGAAAAAAAAATCATATTGCTAGGGATAAGAAGGGAATTCAGTCTCTGTGGCCCACTCTGTTCTTCAGCTCATGGACTGGGGGAAGTTGAAGGCAGCAGCAAGAAGTGATACAGTAAGACCAGTCACAGTAGTGAATTTTGAGAGGGAACATCTACTCACTGAATTGAGAGCTAAACACTTCAGCTAAAGATAAACCAAGCTGAAGGGGCAAATCCACAGATTACAAGCTGTGTCCCATATTCAACCCCTGAAATAACATACTGTTTTCCATATGATAAATGAAGTTATTAATAGAATACATCAGAAAGGACAATAACACCACAACTCCATGGTAACTGATGTCCCTTCCAGTTACTTAGAAGCTAATCAGTGGTTCCATGGAACACACAATTTCACGGGTTTCGGGTATGAAACTAATCACATACCCACAGAAATAAGGAGAAGCAGGATTGGAAGTAGGGCTCACTAACACAGGAACTACATTGTATTTACTCATTACTTCAGGTATTAACAACTTTCAAGTGACAAAATAGAACCTAATGGTGAGCTTTAGTTCAGAAAGTGATCTTCTTGCTGTTCTACTATATGTGAAGAGCTTGCTGGGTATAAACCCTTTAGCAAAGCTGCTCAAATCTAGTTGTAGAAAGTGAAATTTTAATGGAGTCTGGGCAAGCAATATGACCGCAGTCAAAAAACGTCAGAACAGTACTCCGTTCCAGTGCTACCTGGAAATAAAGCCTTACTGTGGTCACAGTGGTATTTGCATACACGACAGTTTGTGTTCCCCTCTCCTCTCCCTGCCTACTGCCCAGTCACACTATACAGGTTTGATTATATATCCTGCTACATCAGGTTCGCTTAAAGTGGAGACAACTTTTATTGCGTATAGCAGTTTTGCCAAAGGGTTTTGACTAGGTCAGAGTTTCATTGTACCAGGGTACCATACAAACACATGACATTTTGCCAAATAAATAAACAAACAAATCCACCACTGAGCAAGCAGATAAAGCAAACAAGCGTGTGGACAACAAAAGAGACAAGGTGACAAAAACAGGAACTTGAACTAAACCAAACCCTTGTTAGAAGGCCACATCTCAAATCCACCTCAGACAGTGTTTGGAAGCAGGTGCTGCTAAATCAGAAAAATATCCGTAGCAAGATGAGGTATTGCTTGGCTAGTCTGCTTTAATAACTAAAGTCAGTGAAACCAAAGGCATTCACAGAAAGGTTAGGTACATGAATAAGATTTCTGAAGAGTTCACTTCAGGGCATAGGACCATTACCATAGTTTCAATACCAGGAAACTGTCAGGCAAGTTCTTTTTCACTGAGAGGGGGAGGATTTTAAAAATGTAAAATTCCAGTACAGTGGAAACAGCCTTCCCCTTGTTTGGCGAAGGGCTTGATGTAACCCGGGGAGGGGAGTGATGAAAAGGGGCACTCCTGCTTCTACTAGAAAAACAAGAAACATTTTATTACACATTAACCAGCAGTTTACTCTTATTCTGAACTTGAGCCAGCAAAGGAGAGAACTGCCACGAAGACTTGTTACTATTCTGTAGCTAAGTGTGTCCACTGAAGGTTAGAAGGGAAATTTAAACAGCTAGCTGTCAGAAGTGCCAGTACAGGATGTGAAATATCTTGCAGCTGAGCTCGGAAACTCAAACCAAACTGAGAAACAGAAACAAGACTCTACTAGGTCAGGGCTCTACACTCAGCACGCCACAGCAAAAGACGTAACACAAGAGTCTTCTAAACATCTCGTAAGTTTTCCCTCCCACTACGAGATAAACTGTTGCAAATAATTTGTTTTGGCTGCAGAAGGCTCCCCTTCACACCAGATAAACAACTCTATCTCGCAGGGCTGTAACAAACAGCTTGCTGTGGAAAACACAGCTGGCTGTTAGGTCCTCACATGTAGAGCACAAACCCAAGAAAAGGGAAAGTTTCAGATAATAACAACTCCTACAAATGAAGCATAACACCAGGTTTCTCCCCACAGCATATTTTAATTAGTTACTTGTGCACTGACTAATCAGTATGTAACTGGCACTTGAAATACCTTCCAAGCACAAATCTTGAGTCACTGAAAAGAGGAGCTTGACAACCCTTGTCCCCATTTTACAGCTGGAGAAATCAACTGAAAAGAGCCTTGAATTATTTCCCAAACTCATTAGTCAGACGTGAAACCAAGAATAAAACCCAAGACTTCCTATGCCCATTGGGTGCATAATACATTGGATCATGCATTCCAGGCACTTATTTCATGGGTGGTAGTAATAATTACCACCCTAAAGAGCTTAAGAACCACACACACTTGTATGGATACACAATAATAGAGAGCAACAATACAAAGTGTATTTCTGCACTCTCAGCTATACCACCCCTCATCTTCCTTAGTTTACAATGCATTTGTGACATGAAATCTTAGAAATAGAGATTCTCTCTTACGTTATAATAATACTAAGAAAGGGCGTGTGTTACACAATTTTTTTTGTTCGGGTGGACAGATCTGCTTCCCATGCCCTTGAGAATAAGTTTCCTCTCACTGTTCCCCACCATCGGGCAGCATTTAGAAGAAGCGCTCTTCACCTTACAGTTGGCTGTGTTTCAGTGGTAAAGAGATTCCCAAATACATATGGTTTAGAAAGTACTTCCAGAACACAAAGCTATGCCGTTATTTTAAATGATACGGAACATCAGTTGGAAAATAAAGATAAAATTTAACCCCTGGATTCCCAGCCACTGGAAATATTTACTTACTTTTTCACATTTGCCTCCCCGTTGGGAATTCTGCGTAGCTTCTTCTTCTTCAGTATTTTGACAGCTCTCCTACAGAGGGTTTCAGAGTCCAACATCTCCTTGACTTTGCCATAAGACCCTTCTCCAAGTAAGTCTCCCATCAGGTATTTGCCAATGAGCTTGGCCCTTTTTCGCCGTGGCTGGTAGATGACCTCCGTGGAGTCGATGCGATGGATAAAAGTGTCCATCCCCACAGACATCAGCTCACTCTCTGCAAACATACCCAGCTGCTGTGGCTCCTGCATATCCATCCTGGATTAAGTTCCTTAACCTGTTTTCCTTAAGCGCTCAGGGTTTTAATCCTGTTTGTTAGTTTCCAACACTCCCTTTTACTCCTTCTTGAAAAAAAATATCCAGAAGATTGTACAAACATGAATAAAAAAACAAAACAAAAAATAACTATGAGCTGCTTCCAGCTCAGTTGGATGCTAAAAGATCCAGGCCTGGCTCCAGTAACACAATGTCTTTTAAAAAGAATATATCTTTGACCAGATACACTCAGTTTGGGATTTGCTTCACTTCTGACCTGGTCCCACCACTAGGGTTCTTTCAAGTCAGCTTGGCCTTTAACTTGGCCCAGTTTGATTCTTAAGTGCTAGGTCATCCTCTGGGACTTTAGGCCACCACATAAAAACAGACAACAGCCAAGTCTCTTTCATGACTTTCCATTACTAGCAGATCATAGTGACCAACTCCAAACTGTGAATCGCAGGGGAAGCGTTTCTGCCCTGCTGCCCTCACCTTCCAGGTACAAGTATTGAAGATTTTTTTTTCAGCCGTTTGGAAGCTGGAACCAAGTTTCTTTGAAGGAGTTTTCAGAATCAATTCTAATTTCTTCGCTTTTCACGCCTACAAAAGTTTGAGGCCTTCGGTGCCTATCAAGATCTCCCAGGGGCATCCTTCAACCACTTGGATTCCGCCTGACACATGATGTGTCACCACCACTGGTCCAGGTGTCAGCTGGTGTCAGACAACGCAAAAACCTACTAGAGCTTTACTGACCCACCTTAAAACAGGAACAACCAGGAGGAAGTAATTCTCTCCGTCCAGTACCCACAACACCCCATTCCCTGTCCAACAAAGGAAGGTCAATGAGGAGATGCTAACCTTGCCTGGGCTTTTCTCCCCCTCTACAAGCCCCTTCCACAGGTGTCAGCCGGGGGGAGAAGGGGGGGGGGGAAATGGAAAACGAGCAATACTGTACCCACCCCTCGGGAAGGGGGGAGAAAGGGGATAAACCACTCAAAGTGCAACCAAGCCACCACGGGCAGGCCGGGAGGGAGGGAGGGAGGAGACCCCGGGGGGGGGGTGACCTTTGGCTCCTGCCAGGCCGCAGCCAAACCCCCCCCACCGCAGCAAGGGGGCAGCGGGGGGAGCCCTCCCGGGAAGGGCCCGTCCCCTGCGGGCCGGGGGCGAGCCCCGGAGGCAGCCTCAGCCGC
>NW_020448531.1:1173793-1181389 GCF_003343035.1 Apteryx rowi
GCCCTCTGCCCGGGGGCCGCCCGCCGTGGCGCCAGTCCAGCGCGGCGGCTCTGGGCCCTCCCCGCGGCCGCGGCTCCCCGCACCGCGCCCGGACCGGGACCGGCACCGGGACCGGCCGCGTCCGGCGGGCCCGGCTGCGAGGAGCCGGGTCGAGTGTAGAGGGCGGCGGCGCTCCATCCCCGCGCACCCCCGGGAGCCCCTGCGAGGGGGCTCTGCCCCTTTTTAAGTGCAGCACGAACTCTCCTGTCCAACCGCATCTTTCCCGGGAGCCTTTTCCGCTGATCTGAACGTTTCCTGCTAAATCCGGCGCGTTCGACCTTGGCGGTGCGTGCGGGGAGTTGTGCTGCGGCAGCTCTCTTGCAGCGGAGAGGTCCTTTGCCTCCTCCGGGATAGCTGCTGGCCTGCCCCACCGTTTCTGCCAGCTCCGTCCCCTTTTCCCCCCTCCGTTCGTCCCTCCGCTGAAGGCTCCCGATGGGCCCGCTGCAAGTCCAGCACACTTACGTATTCTGATTAGGGCGTTTTGTCCCAAAACGTATTTTCATGCTCCAGGATAATAATAATAAATAATGGATGGCAAATAAAATAGAACGCTGCCTTTTATCTGCAGTCCCCCAGGGGGTGGCCGTGCGCCGGGGCGGCTTCAGCGGCCTCTGAGGGGAAGCCAGCTCTGGGCTGGACGGCAGCGTCTGTGTTCTCCTGTGCGATGTCAACACACACACACTGAAGAATTACTCCATTTCTGATCAAGAACACGGGTGGGGAAAGGTTTAGATCAAGTCTGGAATGAGGTTAGCAGAGTTCGTGCTCCTGCTGATCCTAAAACCTGCAGACGATCTTTACGGCCCATCTTTAAAAACGCCACGGTGTCCCTTAGCCACATGCCCCGTTGCTTCTGCAGCTGGGGGAAAGAATACTGTATTTTGAGTCCCTTCCGCTGCTGCTTCTGTCCTGTTTTAAGAATCATCTGGCCCGACCCTTCAGGACTGGCGTGACAGGGGATGTTCCTGCAGCAGGATCAGGTTATGGAAGATGGATTTCCCGGAAAACTTAGAGAAATCGTTTGTATTTTTCATTGCAGACGTTCCCTCGTACAACCCCCTGACCCTTTCACCATTCTCTCACCTCAATAAATATTTATTTGCCTTACTATTTACAGTGTTTCACCAGTAGCGCCTAGAGCCCACCCCACCGCGGGCCCCCAGCTCTGGGAGGCATATGGCGCGCTGCGCTAGATAATCCCTGACCGGCAGTTTATCTGCTAAGCAGACGGGACAGACCAGCGCAGAGGCACAGGCTCCTCCGCCAGCACAACCAGGCGCGGAAACGTGGGGCTGAAAAGCACTGCCGCAGCCCTCCAGCCTGTCTGTCTCCTCCGAGACAGGCTCAGGCGTACGCGCTTCCTGGCAGGTGTTTATCTAACCTTTAGAAATCTTCCCACCCTCCCAGCGTATCTTACATCAGTGCTGAACCCTGGCTATCTTCAGGCTGATTTTTCCTAAGATGTAATCCAAGCCTTCTTGAGGCAATAGATTGCACATTTCCTCAATTTTCTCACTCTCTCTACCATCACTGAACGTAGTATCCGACTCAGTCCAGTATATCTGTACTCTATGCTTTAGAAAGCTTTTTTGACAGTTGTCCTTATTTTGTGTTTGCTGCCTGGTGCTTTTTAACAATATTTAGACAGCTACTGGCAGGCACACAGATTTCTCAAAATCACCCGTGATCTGGATTCTCCACTAAAATCTCTGCGTAAAATTTGTTCTTCTCTGCTTGGATTTCAGCAAGAACATTTACACCCAGGCAAAGCGCGGAGCCACAACCCTGCCCTCTCCTGGGCTGAGCCTGTAAAACGACCACGCGTGGCCCGCGCTGCTCCGCGGCATCGCTGCGTTCCCGCCAGCGGAGCGGCACCAAGCAGGGCCGGGGCATCTTCGGTGTCGGCTTTTAAAAGCTCTGTTATTTATCTGACCTTCTTTCCAGCTGCTGCTGTTTGCTTTTGGTCAGCGGGTTACCAAAGGAGAGGAAGAAACTGGAGAAAACATCACTGCTTTGACATGCAAAATAGTTCCATTTGAATAAATTGTGATTTTCTTTATTTTATTATGTGTTTTGCATTAACTGATATTTTAAACCCTTGTTCTGGAAGTGATTTGATTACATGGGAATCTCTACTTTTAATAAAAGGTAAAAACAGACTGCTAGCCCTCGTGGTCATGCACAAGAGCTTGGAAAAGCTAGAAAAATAAGAGGGCAATTAAAGAAATCCCTGCCATAGTAGTTCTGGAAAGAGCCAGATGTTCTGTAAGGCCATTTCAGGACTCGGGCGCTGGGAGCGTTTCCTCCTCACCATCCCGGCTGGGTGGGGGTGATGCTGCGGGCGCTGTGACGCGCTGGAAGCCAGGACGGAGCTAGATGAGGCCAAGCAGCTGTGAGAGCATCCTCTGAAGCAGCGCCACGGCCCCCGGCAGCTCTGGATGGGAGCTGGCACCGCACGGAGAAGCCCTGGGAATGCCACGACGTCCCCTGGGGGGGGATTCTCTAGTGTCTGATAAGGGTTGAATCGGGGCAAGGGCTTGCCGCGCGCCCGCGGCGGCGATGTTAGCGAGGACATAGCCGGTCACACGCATCCATCAGTGACAGGTTGGCACAGGGAGAGATTGCACACGGAGGAACCAAGGCGTTTGCAGCCACCGCTTCCTCCCAGGCCTTGCTGTAGAGTAATATCAGAGATAAAAAAGCAGCAGCCCTTTAGCAACGAGATGGACTCGGCTCAGCTGGGATCACGCACTCGGGGCAGCGCCTCCAGGAGTTGAGCAGTTATTTTGAGGAGGGTCCAGACAAACCCCCGAGTGCTCCGCGGAGCCCAGGGCAAAGCAGCGCCCCACGTCTCGCCCTGGCCCCGCTGCCGGTTGTCCGGGGACAAGGCGTCCCGCACGGCACAGGCGGCTGAGAGCTCGCAGCCGGCGCTTCTCCCCCCACCCCAGGCCCTTCCCACGACGGCACCCAGCCGCATGTGATTTACTTCGATCTTGGCACCGCGTCCGCAGTGCTGGAAAGCGATCGGCCAAATTCTGGTAAGCGCCGTGCTTCCCCTTCCCGAGGGGCCGGGTTCCCAGCAGCCGGAGGGCAGGATCGATTGGAAGCCGTCGACCGCAAAGAAACCCGGGCGGGAGGCAGCTCTCCCACCGCTTTGGTGGCAGCGGGGTTGCATCAGCTGCACTCTGCTCCCCGCCGGCCGCGGGAAAACAGGCTTCCCCGGAGGCAAAATCCTCCCTCCCGCTAGGAACAGGCAGCGGGATCGGGTAAAGCCAGGTGTCCCCCCAGCACCGTCCCTCTCGGGGGTCTCGCAGTTGCACTGGCGGCTTCGCCTCCGGACAGGTCAGTCTGCCCAGCCGGTTCCAACAGGAACCAAAGGGCATCGGGCTGAGAGCTGCAAAACTCGGTGCATGTGGGCCTCTGCTGAGGTGCTGCATCCCCTGGGCGGGCAGCCGGGGCCGGGAGCCGGCGTCCCCGAGCTGGCCAGGGCGATCGGCCCGGCGCGGAGCCCTCGGCCCCGCTTCCCTGGCCAGGGAGCGTCTCCCCGATGCCAAGACGTTCCCGGCGCCTGAAGGAACCTGCCGAGATGGTTTTGCACCACCATCCCGGCACCCGCTCCAAGGAAGCTGCCGCTTGCAGGTATCGGAGCGGCCGGGTCCCATCCCAGCCTCCCAGACGGGACCCCCATTTCCGTCGGAGCTCCTTGTCCCTGCGGACACCTCTTCCCACATCTGCGGGGAGGCCAGGGAGGAACGGAGCCAGCTGGGCCCAGGGCTCTTCACCCCAGCGGAAAGTCAGGGGATTTCCAGGCTGTGGGGGAAAAACAGGAACTGCCTGCGTGCGACAGTGGCTGGGGTCACCCCGCCATGGCCGGCGAGAAGCTGCTCCTGCAACGCACCCGCAGGGCCAGGCCGTCAGGATCGGGCCCTGCCAGCCCAGTCTGTGACCCCGCTTCCTCGGGAGCAGGGTGTCCCCGAGGGACCTGGCCATCGGTAAGGGCTTTTCCTGGGGAAGACAGGCCATTTCCCAGGGACATCGCTCCCCCCAAAGGGCCGAAGCATCAAGGCACCGTCAGGCTGCTTCCCCGGCCCGAAAGACCCCGCGCCTCCATCCGCACCCGCCGAGCGGGACGGGGGCACCCCACCACCCCAGTCCTGCCATCGGGGTGGATTTCCCAGCCGCCAGCAGACCGGCATCGCTTCTGCTCGGTGCCCTCGTCAGGGCTGTCCTCTCCGGCCGTTTGCAGCCGCACAGCTCTGCCCGGCAGGGACACGGGTGCCACGCAGGGAAGGCACAGTGGGAACACCCCGGCACATCCCTCCTCCTCCTCCTCCCCAGCCCTCAGGGCTGCTGCTGAAGGCAGCCGAGCCTCAACCTGCAGCCGTCCGCAGCAGGGGTTGCTTTGCAGCCTCGAGGTTTTGCCTGGGAAACACCTGACTTGGAGCACAGCAGCAGCAGGTTCAGCAAGGAAACTTGTGCCCGGGTCCCTCAGGCCCAGGCAACTGCCTTCCCCATGCGCTGCTCCTGGGGCCGGGTTGGGCTCAGGAGCCAGCAATGCTCGTTAGCAGACCCCAGAGCTGCAGAGCAGCAGGAGCCAAGTGCTGGAGCTGCCCCATCCGCAGGGTGCCCACCCGGAGCAGGGTGCTTTGCTCTCCTCCTCGCAGAGCCTCCCTGGCCCCCGCTCCCTCCCCTGCCCTCCGGGCACCCTCCGTGGCTCAGGCACTGCTGTCCGTCCTCGCAGCTCCCCCGGAGCAGCACCAGCAGCCACCAAGCTGGGCCCCTGCCCGGCTCTCAGCCTGCTCATGCAGATTGCAGCCCCTCCAGGTCAGCCCTGCAGCCAGCCTGCTCCTCACCTGCCCCTGCTCCACCTCCAGCAGCCCAGAGCAAGAATGAGCCTGCAAAGACAGCTGCCACCTCACCCCCCTCTTATTAACGGGTGCCAATTAGGGCAGAGGCTTTAAATTCCTCCTCGCCTGTTGCAGAGGGGAAGGAAGGTTGTAAAGTTGCTTGTTCCTGGTGTGGATGGCAGCAACCCTGCGATGCACCTAGTACTGGATGGGGAAGGGACACCCCAAGCGCCCGGCAGCCCCACGCAGCAGGGCACGGCGCCTGCGCTCGTGGCCTCGGAGACACGGCCAAAACCTGAAGCTGCAGGAGGCAACAGCTCGAAGCCATGCAGCGGCCTCAGTCTGCGCGTGAGGGGCTGCGCAGGCAGAGGACTGACAAGTTCATTGCTTAAAATAGGAACCGGGGATGGGATGCGGGGGAGGAGGTGATCATGCTAAGTGAAATAAGTGGTTGTGGCCCCAGCTGCAGAGGCGTTGGTGGTTACAGGAGGAGTCTGGTTAATTGCTGAATGGATCAGTTCTTGTTCTTCCAGTGTATTTATTTATTCATATTTGTATTTTGCTAAATAAATAGCTCTAGGGGATTTTAAACCCTTAAAATGCATGACTAACTAGACTCCAGCAATTGCTCTCAGATAAGATAACTTGTCATCTTAAAGGAGATGAAGGCAGTCTGGCAGTCTAGTCCAGGGGGAAAACGCCAGTTCGTGGGAGGAAGCCCACTGCGAATGCTGTCAGCGCGCCCGCGGTGCTGGTATGGCGAGAGCTGGTGGGATGATTTATTAAGGGGATGTGATTTAGAAGAGCCAGAGCCTTTGGCACGAAGCTCCGAAGAAAGAATATTGCAGAAAGCGTGACACAATTGCTCTGATTAATTAATGTGTGTGAATGAATGAAGTCATCTGAGATCAGTGCTCATTGACAGGATTAAAAGCCCAAACATGACAAATCCTGTGCTTGGGTCTAAGCAACAGAAAGGGAAGCTTGCTGGCACCCAGTGGGGCTGTGAAACCCCGCGGGTGCGGGGAGGCTGGCGGTGCCTTTCCACGCTGGCACTGTGTGCCTGGTGCTCGCGCCGAGCGGGAGGCAGGCTGGTTTCCTCCAGGGCTGCTGTGAGAAACCCCAAATCTTTTGTTCTCCTCGTCTCCTTTGAAGAGGACTGCTTTGATGGGCACGGAGCTGCTCGCGGGTGGCAGCCGAGCGGACTCGGTCCTGGCAGCGCTTGTGCCTCTGGGGTTCCCACCCTAACGCAGGAGGCTTCCTTGCACGCGGGGGTCTGAGACCTTGGAGCCTTCTGGAGGCTCCCGCGGTGGGAACGTGGCTCAGACCCACGCTAACCCCCAAGGGCCTTCGTCCCGGCTGCTTCACCCGAGCCTCACCAGACCTTGTCCTCCAGGAGCTGCTAAGCCTGGACTAGTCGAACTGTGTCGGGCTCAGCCCTGTTTTAGTGCCATATGTTGGGGTTTTGCTGTGAGTGAAAAGTTTCCTGTTTGCAAACTGCTTCCCTTGCTGATTAATGGGTGGTTGCTGCTGTATCAAAATCAAGAGCCTGGGGGTCAAATCTGCTCTCAGGACTCTGAAATGAGCAGGTTACACAGCCGGGACCAGTGCGCCAAACGCACACGCTGGCACTGTTGGGGTGAAAACCCTTCGGTCTCCCAGCGTGGCAAATTAATCCCATCCCTGCTCGGGCCCACAGCGCACTGGTGCTCGGACGCGGTGCCGGAGACCTCTCTGGCTCACGGTCGAGGCCTCCTCCCCGCCCCGACCCTCCTGCCGGCGCTTTTGGCAAGACGCGGCTGTTTAAAAGGCCAAGCAGATAGTGGCGGTTCTGGTCTGCCGGTAGTTTCCTTCTTGGGAAATAAATCAAAACTTACAGCTATCTGCGCTGCTGTTGTTGTTGCACTAGAGCGGGAGATGACAATGTAAAAATAGACCTATCTGGAATGCTTTTTTTTTTAAAATGAGCCCATTGGGATTTTTCTTCGTTATTCTGGGACTTAGAAGGGACAAGATTCAACACAAGCAATGGGAAGTTAAAAAAGAAAAATAAATACATAAAAGAATGGGTGGGAGGGAGAAGAAAGCGATGAACACAGGGTGATTTGCCAAAACAGCTTATTTTGCCTCAGCTCCGTGATTCAGCCTTCCAGTCGCTTCACAGTTAATTCTTAGAGTAAGGCTCCTGTGGGACGGCAGCAGATGGACATTCCTGGGAAGCCGGTCAGGATTTAAGTGCTTCCCTTCCCAACCTCCCCGCGTCCCTCTGGGGGCGGATAACTATTGCCCCCACTTTGCAGGTAGGAAAACTGAGGCTTTCCCTCTCCTTTGGCAAAGATCTGCCTGGAGCTGGCGAGAGCCGAGGCGACGCACCGGGGAGAGGCTCTGCGGCCCGGCCCCGACTCCCGGTGCCGGGGGCCTCCGCCGGGCTCGGCCGGTCCCTCGGGCCTGCTCCTTCCCCCCCCCCCCTTTAGGCCCGGTCCCGGGATCCCCCCCCCGCTGCCGCTGCCCCTCAGCGCGAGCGCGGCCCCTCCCGCCGCCGCCGCCGGTGCCGCCCCCCGCCCACTTCCGCCCCGGAAGTCCGTGTCCTCCCCCCAAAATGGCGGCGGCGGCGCGGAACCCGGAAGCAGGGAGAGGTGGCGGCGGCCGCCGGGAGGGAGCTTGAGCCCCCCCGCGACGCAGGTAAGGGCCGCCCGCGCCCCGCCGCCCC
>NW_020448531.1:1181739-1256456 GCF_003343035.1 Apteryx rowi
TTTTTCCGCACGTTTTGTAAACCGAGTGCCGTAAAAATGTACACGGGAATCCAGCCCGGGCCAAAGCCTCGGCTGCCAAGTTTCTGCCTGTTGTGGTGGTGTTCTTAATGGCCCAATTAAGAGCCTCTGAAAAATAGAGCTTATGCTAACAGGCTCTTAACTCTAGTGCTGTTAGCGGTCACTTGTATACTTGGTTCTTAACATAATTAAGTGCTAATGCAAAGTTTAAAAAGAAAAAAGGAGTTCTCTTCTGGGAAGTAACCATAAGCATCAGCATAAGGGGCCTGCTCTCACCGTGACTTCAAACGAGCACCCTCGGCTTGCAGTTAAAATAAGATGGTGTTCGGAAGGGCAAGTTCTGCAAGCACATTGCTGGGATCCCAAAGCCTCTAAGGGTTTTTCTGGTTTGTGCATTATTACTGTTGTAAAACTAGTGGGGAAAAAAGATATCTGTTATATCTGGGCTGTCCTGTTGTCTTCTGCAGATTATCTGGATGTCATCTGAAATGCTGAGCTCTCTTGCCTGTGTGGGTACTGCTAAACTAAACTACAGTTGATGGTGGAAATGTATTTTTAAAGTGGAAAACTAGGTACTAATATGTTTGCCCTGAGTACAGGGTACATTGTTCATCCCATAAAGTGGTAAAACTTTTGCGGGAATCATAGGCAGGATGCCAGCTGGGGCGCTCGGATTCTCTTCTTGTCTCTGGCTTGCCTAGTATGAAATGTTGATATTTAGAGAACTGACTGGCACTAGAGGGTCTTTGTCTGATTAGAGAGGAGCATTTTTGTCTAGATGGTGTTTTCTCTGGAGTTGTTCTGTGTAGCAGCTAGGATGACTGGCTGATGTCGAAAAAGAAAGGTATGTTTCCTCCAGCTGTTTCCTTTGATGGTGTTTTGGCCATTCTTGGAATCATATATTTGCTTATGCAGGGCTTTCAGACAGCAAATGAAAGAGAACTTTTTTTTTCTTAATGAAGAAAAAGGTAATAGTAAACCCACAGAGCTTGGCGGGAGATGGCATAGCCAGTGAATTTTGTAACTCTTTTTCATTGACAGTTTGTTTCTTTGCTTTTAAAAGTATTCTGAAAGATTTTGCTGGGTCCCGTATGTGGAATTTTTCCTATTATGTATTTACTCACCCCCTTTTTCACCCCAGTTGTTCTCAGTGCTTTGCTAACTGCAGAGGTTTCTCCCACCCTTAATGTTTTTCAAGGCCTTACATCCTCATCCTTCCACAGGAACAGACTTCTCTTGGAAACTCATTTGCCTTTTCCTTTAACTGTCTGGATTGTTTGCTGTGGAGTGTTGATGTTTTGCTTTTGTGCTTGCTGAGCACTTCCCGTAGTGGATCCCTGCCCTAGTCCATGCTGACTTGGGAATAGGAAACAGCGGGACCAAGAGTCATGTTTTGTCATGTATCAGACCTGGGACAGACTGCATCTGCCAAACAGGTCACTCATTGGAAAGTTACAGCCACTTCCATCTCAGATTTTTTTTAACACTAAGGTATACATGGACAGGGAAAAAAAAAAAATTAAGTTTTGTGTTTAAAATAGTGACCACGTGACATGTTTGAGGATTATATTTCCTGACTGAATAGGCCTTTTTAATGGTTAAGTTATAGATCCCCAAAATGGAGGGTTTCAAATGAAAATGCTGACACGCACTTGAAGCTTTTTGAATAGTGACACTGTAATAAAGAGCAAACTGTGCAGACACTGAATACTGTGCTGTAATTTTTAATCATGAGAGTCTGGAGCTCTCAGGAAAGCCTGCTAGGCTTAATTAAGAGTTTTATATTCTTTTGAAACAAATTTTTCAGCTTAAAACTTAAAACTCTTCAGTCTTTTTTAGTAACATGATCTAGATTTGTAAACATGTAGCTATGAAAGAGGCCAATATATACCTCTTTCACAGAGAAAGTATATGGAGAGCCAGGCTGAAGGCTGGTTGGTTTGAAATGGTGTTTATGTGCCTATGATCAATAAGGAAGCCGGCTTTGATGTCTGGGAGTATTTTTTCCGCCGTGAGTGGCTGTATGGCGAAACAGGACGTGCATAGGCTGAACGGGAGCGCTGCGCGTGGTGTCAGGACCGGCTCAGCTCGCCCGGAGAGCATTTCCTCCAACACATTTCGTGACCGAGTCCCTGGGGAGACTGGGGCTAGGGGCAAAGCGGAGGGGATCTGGAGACCCGTGTTTTCTTGGCTTCTGATCTTACTCGGCTAAGTTATTTCGGCTCCTCTCCTTCCCTTTAATTACATAGCAGAACAGTGCATTCCTACCTTGCAGGTGTGTTTTTGAGGCTGACTTCCTAAGTATTTGTATAGGACTTGTATTACAGCTGCGTCCAGGTGTCCTTTGTTGCTGCTGGAGCTGCTCTGTGCTGAGCACTGTGGCTCCTGTGTCAGGTAGCAATAAGCATTAGTTATACTCTCAGTGCTTTTTTTTTTTTCCCCCCCCCTTTCAGGACCACTTTCGCGACAGGCATGTGATGGGGGAGCTGTGCCGACATTCCAGGTGCCCTGACTAGTTTTTGTTTGCCAGAGCTGGTTCTGTCGGGGCTGCCTGAGCAGGCCGCTGCTGTAAAGAACTGTTTCAGGCATTAGTTGCCCGAGTTGTAAGACTGCCTCAACCTTAGATCTGGCTTTTAGGGCTTGATTGTTTATACTTTGGAAATTTCAGTGTGTGGCTGTGTGTGTATGGTGCTGGATAGGTTTCCACAAAAGGTGCTGAGTGTTTCTTGGCAAAAGTGGGTGTAGTGCATAGGGAGGCGTTTTTGCTCTATCCGGAAATGGTCGTACCTATTCTCCCAGGTGAAAGAGCAGTGACAGGTGGAATCCATCTTTGCCCCACAGCGAGCTTTACTTCAAGTCTGTTTGGGTCCCTGTTAGAGCAATATTTTGTTACTCACAGCAGAATATTTGAATTTGGAGACAGGCCGTCAGACTGAAAGCAGTCTGTGAGTGGAGAGAACGACTGTGTGCTTTACAGCAGCTTCATTGTGGGGAAGTAACATGAAACTTTGAACCGTGAAGTAGGAATCTGACAGTTCTGCTGGTGGAGAAATAGACTCTGGGGAAGCAGGAATGATAATGTTCTGGAGTTATCGTGAACTGAATGAATAAAAAGTGAGGTCAGCATTACAGTAGCACCAGCAGTGCTACTGTAACAGTGCTACAGCAGTAACTTTACTTGTGCTGCCTTGAAACAAAAGTATCTCTAGAAGATTTAATACAGTTTATATCAATGGATAGATTAACGAACCTTTTTCTTCTGTCTGTGTTGTTGCTAAAGCTGCTGTGCCATTTAACTGCTTAATCTCAGGAAATTTAGGGAATGGCGTGTTGTGGCAGACTCCAGCAACAAGACTCCACATTAAACTTTCCCCCCTCCCAGGATTTAGTTTTGCATTTCTGTTGCTCTTTTCTTTTGAGGATTAAGGCCATTATGACTCTCACTGAAGCATCCGGACAGCGCTGAGGAGCGTTGCAGGGGTTAGCAGTACGCTGCGTGCAGCACAGGCTGTGGTTGGTGCAAAGGTGCTTTATACCAGTGTTGGTCCCTCCAGCATCCATGCTGGATGGATGATGGGGGATGAGCCTCCTTGTCCCTTCTAGCAGCGCTTGCTCTGGGGCCTGAGCCCGTTACCGGGTGAGGGGGTAGCAGCCACCGGCCAGGGCACTTCCCCTGTCCGTACTGCAGACGCACTCAGCCTTAGCATAAGCCCTTCTTCTACACTATTTCCGTGGCAGACCTGGATGGTTTAAGCAGAGCCGCTGTGCTCTTCCCCTGCTCCCGTGGTTATGCCACCATAACTTCAAGGAGTCGAACAGGCCTAGTGAAAGCTCGAGAGAACTCGGGGTCCACAATTGCTCAGGGAGACTCAGCAGTGACCCCTGCTTTGTGCTCTTCCTCCCACCCCTCCAAATTCGCTTTCTTCTCCCTCTTGAGCATGATAGCTGCTGAACCTGTGGCCTACCAGTGATAAATGCATTCAGGCATACCTTGTGGAGGTACCTGGCTGTGATCTGGGTTACTATGTTTTCTAATGAAGGAAGTTCGGTGGAAGAAATGGATGGAATTATTGGAGCTGTTGGAGATCCAAGGGCAACCAGAATGCATCTGCTGGTCTTGTGCAAGGCTGACATTTAGTACTATCTACGGTAGGGGTGGAAAACTGTTTCCTTCTGGAAGGCAGAGTGGGCCTTTCGGACACTTTTGACAGGGCCTCGTTTCACAGGCACCTTCATGTAGGTCTAAGAGTATAGATAAAAATCCCTCGGTCCCAGACCACATAAAATGAAATAGCAGACCATATCTGGCCCCAGACTGCAGGCTGTCAACCTTTGGTGCAGAGTAACGTGAAATACTACAGATCCGTGAGGAAGGATGCTATTTTTGCAAAATGCCTGTGCTTATGTTTCCTGATGCTTGTGTATTGAAGCTTCCAACTACAATGTTGCTTTCTGCACTGAATGAGAATAGTGTACTTCTTAGAGCGATTTCTTCAGTGTCCTCCAACAGTGCGGATTTTGCCCTTTGTCGACTATGGTTCCTTGTTCCGTATGTCTCTGTTCTTGTAATTCTTGCAAACTGTCTCTGGGTGTGTTGTTTTTCAACTTTGATTTTTTTTTTTTTTTCCCTGGCACTTATAATTAAGTCTGTTACACCATTAATTTAAACCTAACCTGACTGACTTTAAGTCTACCTGTGTGGGAGAGGAGATATTTTCTAGTAAAGAGAACGTTTCCTTCCCCAAAGCTGCCTTTGATTTTTTTTTTTTTTCTTCTGTATGGTCTGAGCTTCAAATGAGGAGGGGCTAGCGCTGCTTAAAAGGTAAAGCTCTTCCTTTTCATTCCTTTAAATGCCAGTCTTTAGAAGGCAAGTTTGGTCTTTCGCCTTCACCACTGTATTGCTTGCACGGATCTGGCAAGAAGCTTGGAAATGATCTCAACTCTTCTTCCCTTTGTTTACAGACTGCATAATTCCAGCAGTTAATCTGTCAAATAGGTTGTTTTCAGGCACACTGCAGCTCTGTATTGACTTGCATAGCTTATGCAGGTAAGTAGCAAGGAGGGTTTCCCCGTTTCTTTCTCAGTCTTGCTCACAGGCCTGTAATGCTGTGAATACAGGCTTATAGTTTTGAGTTTGTGTAAACCAAATGCACCCACAGTGCATTCTTTCTTGCTGAAAGCATTCAAGAGATCAAGGTGGCTTAAAGTGCTTGGGTTAGCATGCCCTAAAGTGATTCCATTTTCATCGCAGATATTTATTATCTTTTAGGTTGATATTATCCTATGCTTTTGTAACTGGACTGAGTTGTCTTCCTCATCTGCCTAAGGTTAATTTTTTTTTCTCTTTTCTGTAGCTTTTTCTATTAGATGAAGTTGTCTGCATCAGGCTCTATTGTTTTCCATGTTTTTTTGTATGCAAGGCTGGAGACAGATTCTTCCTTTCTACCTTTTTGTTCAGATGCAACCAGTCAGTGTAACTTTATCTCCTAAGTGGGTAGGGAGCAAGCTCTGGATTCTTTGGCTTTCAAATATAAATTCACCAATCTTTTCCTTAAGAATTGTAAAGAGCTACAGTGAGTCACCCTACAGTATTTCTGCATTAAGTTCTGTCTTTTCTGTAAATCGATTTGAAATCCCTTTTCCAAGAATGTTTCAGATACAGAAACGAGTAGTACTGTATTTA
Source organism: Apteryx rowi (assembly GCF_003343035.1). NCBI lineage: Eukaryota > Metazoa > Chordata > Aves > Apterygiformes > Apterygidae > Apteryx > Apteryx rowi. The sequence goes on from NW_020448531.1 coordinate 1,187,441, forward strand.
ATTTTGCTCTGTAAGGAACTGAATTTGCCTAATAAAAAAGAGCTAAGCTTTAAATAGTAGAGAGAATGAAAAAAGTGATATTTCCATTTATATTTTGAATCATCTGTAGGGAAAAGATCTGATACTTCTGTTCATGTTGAACTTTTATAGTCAGTATCTTTCATCTGCCAGTATCTTTCATCTGCCAGTCTCTTTTCTGTATGTAATGAAGTCTGAGTAGCCTTGTGAGGGGATTATGAATGTATCGGATAGGGAGATCCTAACTTCTCTTCCTTGGTTTTCCTGTTTCATGAAGTGAATCACTGCCGGTGCTGGTGAATCAGGGCTGATTCCAACTTTTCTTCTTATTGCTCAAGGCAAAATGTTGTTCGATATAAACTCTGTCCAAAGAATATGGTGAGAAGAAACATTAAAGAGGAACTTGAAGCTGGTTTGTCTATTGAGACAGAAAATTGCTTTTAAGAGTTCCATAATATTAAGTTCCCATTTCTTTGGGGAGTTTATGTGAACTGTATTCTTATAAGAGTCCCGTTTAATTCCAGATCTCACAGTGTGTCTGAAAGCCCACCACGGTGGGCTGCTGTTGGCAGCTGTGTGCTTTGGTAGAAGGAATCGATTGGAGCAGGGTAGGGGGTGACCGGCTTCAGTCTCCCTTTCTGCTGTCTGTGTGGGTGGGCGGATGGGAAGGGAATACTCGTGATTAACCTGCAAGCAGGACAAGGAACTAGATCAAATTTGAGGTCCTTTTGTCATTACCATGGTAACTTATGATCAACAGATTTAGCTCTGACTGTTGCATACCTGTGGTTTCCTAGCTATCTTCCTTTAATGGAGATGATCTGAAATACACTAACGAGGACTGAAACGCAGCAGGGAGGAAGTGCTTGTGTTCCCTGAATGTACAAATGGTTGTTTGCACCTTTCTTGGCTACAGATGCCCGTGAACCGGGCTGTTACCCATGGCTCTATTGATCCTGATTATTGCAGAACAGTTCATTGCTTTTCAAATCAGAAATTCCCTGATATGGTACCGGTCCCACAAATTCCAGCTACTATCTAAAAAGCTCAAGCTGTTAAAAAAGCAAAATTTGTGCTCATAACCTCTAGGCATGGTAAATTCCATAGGAATTCTAGACTAAAGCTGCCCATTATGGCCTAGACTGGTAGGAAACCTTTAAGTGAATGACTATTAATACTGAAACTATTCATATAGCTTAATCAAAATGACTCGTGATCTAATCAGATTGCTCACAGGGCTTTATCACGCTATGTAGGAAACCAGTTTCATTATTAAACGTAGGCTGCCTGGCCATAAAGGAGCAAGTCCAATGTTTGTTTTTTCATGGTTGTGTAATCCTTGCTTGAGCACTGTCACTCTTCATCTGAAAGAACAATTTGTTGTTTTAGTGATGCTTGCAGAAGGAAGTTACTATTTTTGAAGTTAGAAGCTTTATCCTCATGTTGTTGGGGTTCCCCTTCTGTTCTATCACAGCTACCAACTGTACTAGCTGCTGGTCTGTAAAACTAGTGTTCTTCTATCCACCCCCCCCGCCCCCGGGTCTTCTGTAACACGACTGCGGGGTACAGGAATCTCGTCTTGCGGAGTCTGGAAAACTTCTCTGCTTGGTGGTAATTTGTGGTCACCAACTTTACAGGTTGTGCTTTGAGCTCACTTTTTCTGTAGTGAACTATATCGGTTTTGTGACAGGGAAATGAAAAACAAATGTATTATCACTAGGATGGAGCTTGCTTTGAATTTTTGTAACGTTGTTCATCCGTGCACTGTTTTGTGTGTGTTTTTTTTTTTTTCTTTTGGTCATATTGCTCCCTAAATAGTTGTAATGGAGCTGGCATGTTTCGACCAATTTTGTGTGACCAATTGCCCATCAGTAAAATTAGTCTAATTATTTTGCAGTTATGTGTTGAGGCACAATCCTTTTGGGAAGCTTTTTGAAATTCCTTCTTAGTGTTTAGTGCGTCCTAGTATTAATGGTCATTCACTGCACTGGCAGGTGATGCCTGCCACTTGCTGTAGTTTGTTCCAGTAAGACGTAGTAATACGACTTATGTCATTGAGGTCACCTGTTTTCCATGATTCTGCATTCTTGATTTTCTGCTTCTGTGAAAAATCTGAGTCAATCTGATTCTTGAATTTGATAGCAGCACTCTGCTTGTTTAGGTTTTCTCAAAAGAGAAATCATAAAGACTGAATAATAAGAAAAGATATTGAGTCTGGTTGTCAGAGGCTGGCAGGACAAGAGTTTTTTAAAGTTTTCTTTTTTTTTTTTTGTTCTCAGCTGTGACTCCTGCTAGAGAATTTAACTGTGCAGTTTGAATCTTTGAAAGTAACCTCTAATAATGTCCAACTTTAGAAAATAAGCATTAGCCTGTGTAAGGAGAATGCGGTACCTTTTTCCACCATCAAGATCAAAAGTCTGTATCAGTAATTAAATGTTTGTTCACTGCTGGCCTTGGAGTTTCCAATACTCCCAAGTCAAGCTAAGCTACTCAATGATAGGGTCCCACTCTTGGAAAGAAAGAAAAAAAAAAAAAAAAAAGTAATCCTGGTTTGCCACTTGTGTGGCTCTGTAATAGAAATGATCTTAAATTGAGAGCTCTGACTTATCTTGATGGTGGGAAATATTTGCTCTTGGTTGGAGTATGTTTGATAAGGGATGGAAAGATGTTTAAGAAAACACTTGCTGTAACATTTCATTTGCAAACTGTGGGCCTCTATGTGTTTATCAGCTTTTATTGTTAAAAAGACAGTGCAGGACACAGAAATGAGAGTGCTTTGACCTACAGGGAACTTGCTGTTTCTCATAGTTTTCTGCGATGAGCTGCTTGGAGGATGCTAAAACAGAAGCAGGTACTGAAGGCTGTTTTCAAGGACTGCAGAACAGCACCGTCAGGGATTCACACCGGATCTCCGAAACTGGCTTTAGTCCTGTCCTGGAATTTTAATGCGCAAGCCAGTCAGCAACTCTCTTATCAGAGTGTGAGCTTCTAGGGAGAGCTATTAAAAACTCCGTGTTAATCATCCTGGGAACCTGATGTAACTGCTGTCTTCCTGCACTTAGAATAGAAGATTATTTTGCAGTACTGAAGTTTTGGCAGAGTGGCAAATGTTGAGGTTTTGGTGACGTCCAGTGCATGTTCTGCTATCAGGTTGCTGGTGCTGTTCTGGTCAGAAAACCGGCATCTTCAGCAGAGTGTGGCATTGAGGCAATAGATTCAAAGGGTGCAGGATGTAGAGTGAATTCTTGATTCCTCTTACTTTCCTGTGTTGTTGATGTTGTGATGATGTTGTCCTGATATGCCCTAGACACCTCCAGTAAACCAGGGCAAGATAGTATTTCAGCTCTGATCTCCATGTTCGTTATTCAGACATTTGTAGTGGTTTGTTTTGCATAAATTGATGCTGACAGAGGGTGGCAGTTGTATGATTACATTTATCAGAACCATCAAGGAGCTTGCATGGATGGATGTTGTTAGCTGTTCTGTGACATTGTGCGTTAAGATGATGCTTCTTTAGCAGCGCGCTATTTTGTTTTGGGATGACTGGGAAATGTTCAGGGGGTTCATCCTCTTCCAGTGTGGCGTAGAGGTTAGAGCACAAGATCCAGAATTCATGGCATCTGGGTTTCATTCTTAACTGTGTTACTAACTTTCTTGGTGTCTCTGAACAAAAAGATCTCTAGCTTTTGGTGTCTCCGTCTATAAAACTGGGCTGCTGTTCACTTTGAGCTCTTCGGAGGAATTATGTTACGTAAGTTCAATGCTTTGTCTTTTACCATCTGACTGTTGCTCAAGCATAGGAGTTTACACTTCTTAAGCAGTTTTCCTTCATTTTGCTAATTGGCTACGGCCTGTTGTGCAAGGGTTTTCCTATGGAGCTAGTGCTGCGCAGGGAAGCACGTTCTACTCCGCGGAGAAACTGGCCGGTGAGAGCTGATGTTGCCAAGACGCGAGCTAATGCGGAGCAGGCCAGGAGAGGCTCTGGTATTGATTCTGCCCTTTGTGAGTCGCTCTGGATGTATGAGTAAGGCTGTATATTTGCTGCAGCCGTTACGGGAATAACTGCTTCTGATTTCCTATCAAAAGCTGTTACAAATGGTGGGGGGGGGACGAGACGAGGGGGACAAAAAACCAAACTCTGATGAAAAGAACAGATGCAGTATTTTAAAGGCACCAGAGGATATTGATATCTCTAAAACAGTCTGTGACTTTAACCCTTAGGCCAGCACACTTCTCCACATCTGTTCAGCTACAGCTGAGCTTTATTTAAAGGTGATCTGCAAAGAAAAACTATTTATGCTGTTTATAGCTCCCTGATAACATTCAAAGACAGCCTCATAAAGGTGTTATACGTTACGTTTTTCTGTTGCTCTGTCTTCCTCACAGCCTTGTATTGCCACTGTCTCTTGGATTGGAAGGCTGGAGGATCTTGGAGCAGGTTGATGGAGATGGAAAGCAAACTTAAGTTGTAGGCCTTGGCTCCACAGCGCTTCCTTTAGGGGTTAGGATGTTGCAGCACAGGTTTAATTTATAACTTATGTCCTTTTGTCAAATGCACTGAGAAGAGAAGAAAAGCCAGGATTTCTCTGATTGAGGGAGGGAATTGAGACACAGGCCTTTTTTTAAGCAAACCCTTCAATTTCATCTCTGCTCTGTACATTAGGGGTAAGTGGAATCATGCTAAACCTTTGTCTGTCTTTTATTCCTTTCTTCCTTACATGTAACTTAAAATTTTATAGGATCTCTCATGGACCACCAAGTGGCATCAGAGAACATCAACTTAAAGAAAAAGAAGAAAGCAGCCCTAAAACCCAGAGAAGTAAGCATCTCCTGGGGTGATTGTGTAACAGCCATGGCATAGATTATTTCATTTCTTGCTGATGAAGCTTTTTTCCTGCATCTCTTCACAATAGGCTTGGGGTCAAAGTATGCATTTATGTGTCCCTTTTCTGTTGCAATAAATCATGTGGCTTTGGAGGAAGAAGTCCTGTTGAATATTAGCATATTCGCAATCTTTTATGCGTAGAGCCACTCGATAGCTGGGACAGCGGTGGTGGGCTGCCTAAGGAAATTCATCTGCTGTCCTTTGTGTTCAGTAGCTTTAACATAATGTATGTTGTGCTTAAACGAGAGGACTTTAATATCAGTGCTTAATTCATGTGTGACTGGGACCAGGGCACCTACCAGCAATGCTGTTGCTTCTCTAGCTGTGGCTGGTGCACTGACTTTCTCAAGGAAGGTCACGGTTAAGCAGCCTCTTATGAGGCTTCAAGAATACAAATGCTCTACAGGCTGCGTTTTGGGAACCCTGGTGCTAGTGTTTGGCTAATAAATTAAGAGGCCTTAGGCCAGTAAAACAATATTAATTAGGATGCTGGGTACCAGCTAAATGTTTTTAGCTATTTGTGCTCCTGGGCTTATGGACTATAAAGACTGAGTGTGGATTTTATGGTGTAATAAAAAGAAACACATTCTGCTTGTAAAAGAATGAGACTGCAGTAAATCTCTGGCGAAATGAAGCCCATGAAAAGGATCTAACTGATTCTGGGCCCTTGTAAAGAGTATTTATTCTGTTAGCAATTAATTAAAATGGTCTGAGTTTTTATAGCTTAATAATCTTTTCAGATAGCCTAATGTTACTTTGTATAAAAGTGGTGTAAAAAAGCTGGTGTATAAACTTTGGTTTTTGGGAGTGTTGTTTCACTGTGCTTTCCTAAGGGAAACGCTTAAACCTAAAGAAATCTTCGTCAGTCAGTTGTTGAGGGGCGGGGGGGGTGGGGTGGTTCTGTTATTTATTTAAACTGGAGTCCAGGAGTAAATTTTTGACAGTTTGTCAGGCTGTGGGAAGAGACAAAGATTGGCTGAGCGAGCGCCGTTGCAGTCGGCTCAAACCCGTGCTGCTGGAGGAGAACCGGTCGGCCTCCCGCTGGGGAAGCTCCGCTCCGCTGGGGAAGCTCCTCGCGGCTCGGCTCCGCTCCCCACCCTGCTGAGCCACAGCTTTTACCCAGCCGGGGTTTGTAAGGTTACGTAAACCCTGTGCGCCCCGGTGTGACTGGCCCTTTATCTAAAAGAAAAGGAGGAATATATATATATATATATATATTTTTTTTTTTTTAAACCACAAAGTGCTTAGCCTCTGGCAAATGATTTAATTCTGCTCAGAAGTCTGTGTCTTGTGAAGGCATTTGCGTGCCCACATTGCAAATCTGTTAGCCTGCTTCAACCCAATTTGCGAGAGGAGCAGAGAGAGCTGGATTGTCAGTCTCCGCTGTTTCCCCATAAAGTCTCCTGAGTACAAGGGTTTTTGCCTTGTAACTCTTTACCAAATTATCAGTGTCAGTCTCCATCTCTGGGCTTGAAAGGAATATCACTTATTCCTCTTGCAGGTTCTGCATCCGTTCACGTGCAGGCCCTGTTCGGCGAGCGATCCTGACATGGCTGCTACCGCACAGCGAGCGAAATAAACAGTCGCTTTAATTTCACTTTCCATTACAAATGCACACATAATTTTGTCAGCTGAAAGGTCGCTTATTTTTAAAGGGACTCTGACTCAGAAATGACTTTTTGAAAATACTGCTCGTAGCCAATAGTGGCTGCTAAATGATCAAAGCTGGCATATTTTAAATTGCATCTTCATTTTGGTCTACTTAGTTTTTCTGCTTCAGTACCTTGCTCAATGAAAATACATTAGCTAGTTTAATTTCTTTGGCGCTCATGCTACAGGCTTCTGATGGCAAATAGTCATGGAAGGGAGAAGAGGGACCAGAAAAGGTAGGATGGAATTCAAAAGAAATTGTGGAAGCATCTCTTGCTCTTAACGTTTGTACAGATTGCTTTTACTGTCATTTCTCCTAATTAAATCCAACTGAAACTTGATGTCCCTTGGGGTTATGGAGAATTTAGCAGAAAAAAAGCTGTAAAGCACCTTTTTAGTTACTCTACAGGTGCTAGAAATGACTTTGATTCTGTTCAGCCATTAATGATTAGTTTCCCTTGGAGTGAGTCACAGTACCTGTGTCCTTGGAACTGAGCAGATGACAAGCAGAACAATAAAACTTCAATGATTAAATCCATTAACGAAGTTGAGATGTGGTCAGTATTTCCTGCCTCTACAGTGGGTAAGACTAATAGTAGAAGTCTCGGAGCTATTTTGCTGTTTTCCCCAAGTACCCATATGAAAGCAAATTGCAGGTTCTTGCAGCTATTCTGTTCATTGATTAACAGCTCAGTATTCAGAGGAAATCTGTCATTGTCAGTTTGGAGGCCAGTTAATAAAAATAATAATAAAAACCACAACAACTGTCCCTCTAGTACCTCCTCTCTGTTCTCTTTAGTCTAATGGTCCATGCAAGGGACATGAGTATGGCTCAGAATCACTGTGGCTGGGCTCTATGGGGAGCAGCGTGTTCGTGGGAGACTCCAGAAGTTGTGCGAAACATTAACAGGGCCCTTGTTAGATGCAGAGATTTTGCTGGCCAGGAAGTCTGCATGGTTCATGGCTCCAGACATCTTTGCAAACCTCCGAACAGCCTTTTCCTCAACCATTTGTTGTTCAAACTAGCTATTTCTTCATTAAGCAGGGCTTTGGGGAATGAGCGTATACCAGGCTTTCAGGCCTTTCAAGTGATTTTAAATGTTCCTTTTGGCATTTGGGTTTTCTTTTAAAACCAGTCACTTACTGAAATAATTATCTTCTGTGAAACTATCCTGGTTTTAAAGCATCATTAGTCAGGTTTCTTGATGCTCAAATCCTGAATTGATAAAACATCTGTGTAATGGTTTAGGAAGTTGTGACCGGTCATCTAGACAGAACATCTGTTTGTTCAGGTCATCTAAACACCGCTATCGAGATTAGTGAGAAATCAGTCTTGTGTTTCTCTGAGTCTCCCTACCCCTCTTCTTTCTGTAATTCTCCACCAGGTTTTTTCCACACCAGGCATAGGACTTGCTGGTGCTGTGCCTCTTGCACCACTCTTTTTCCATCAGCTTCCCATATAAAGGTGCAGTTTAGCGTTTTAGGGCGTGGGTTTGTGCTTCCAGACTTGCCCTTGGTGCTGCTCCTGCCCCGATCGTGACTCCCCATGGCTGCTCCAGTGAGGGGGGTTTATGAACCCTAGTTAAGCATGTCAGAAGTTACTTTGGGAGGCTTGACAGAAATGTGGCACTGAAAGCAATGTATTGTCGTGAGATTAATCCTCGTCAGAGCAATGCTCTTGTTCTATACTTTTCTGAAGAGTGAACTGGCAAAAATCCAGAAATGACAAAGATTCTGAAAGCCCATCTTGCTAGCAACAGGGAAAATGAAAGCCAGCTGATAAGTTCTTATATTTATTAGGTGAACAGTGTTAACGCTAAGAGTATACTACACAGTTTGATCTTTGTGCGTAGCAGTGGGGAAAACTATCAATGTATGGTGAACAGCCTCCATGAAATTAGGGAGACACCAAAGTACGGCAAGATCAGAGCGGTGAGATGCTCTGACCTCAGGCAGTGATTCGTTCATTACTCAGCCAAAGGAGGCAGCAGGCATTTCATAGTCTGACATCTATTCACTGCTTTCTTAGCTAAGTTTGGTCTTAGATGTGTTTTCTCCTTCTTCATAAAATTTAAATGTGCATTTCTTTTCTACCCTAGGACATGGTGCAGGGTGAAGAGCACAGATAAAGAACCTTCCACCACTCCATAGACTGTTCCACCAGCCCTGAGGACTACATGCAGCAGGACATAGGCTGATGCCCTCAGCACATCCTGCCATGGACGGGGGGAAGAACTATCCGCAGCATGAGCACCAGCAGTCAGGCAATACTCTATACAGCATCCCAAACTTCCAGTCCCAGCTCGCCGTACCAGCCATGGAGGTGAAGGCTCTGGCAGGTTGTCGCGGAAGTGTAGGGAGACACTGGCTTGAGAATGTAACCAGGAGGGGTCTGAGCAAAGCAGTCCAGCCTGTCAGATGCTGGGAGTCCCTGTGAATGTTTACCAGAGCTATTTACCAGCCTTTCTAGGCAGCTGTCCAGGGGCATGAAGTATTGATTGGTAATGCTGGAGGGTTGAGGGCTGTCACAGTCCATGCTGCCTTTGAAGTGGGAGGTGAAAAACAAGGTTGTGATTAAAATGATACCACTTTAAAAGCTGGCATATTGCAGGCTCCAAGGGAAAGAGCTGAAGAGATTACACAGAATTGCAAACTTTGTTTCTACCCTAGCTCGCCTCTCTGAGAGATGCGAAATCTGTTGCTAGTACCAGCTGTGTCTTTTTTGAGTTGCAGAGCTGAGATGGGATTGCGTTTGTCCTGATACGGCGCTAAAACAAGGCTTTATCCCTGATGCATTTGTTCTGAACAGGACAAAAAGCAAACTTCTACCCTCAAATAGCCTACAAGGTCCTGCGCTTCTCCATTTCTGTTCATGGCTCTAGTTTTGAGTTTTGGCACATGTAGGAATATAAAAGTTAAAAAACCCTAGTAGGCTCTTTCACCAAGTGCATGTTTCTTCCAACACGAGTTCTCACTTTAGACACAGGGGAAAAAAAGGACAAATGAAAGATTCATTTTTAGCTGAGAAATAAGATATTATATTCTTCCCATGACTGTAATGGTAAATGCTGAGCTAAAACTTTCCGGTTAATGCTGGCCACAGTTTAGGGGAGGTGGAAAGATAAAGAAGGTTTTGGGGCATTTATCTATGCAAGCTAATTTCAAATTAATAAGATTGCTACTCACTTTCCACAAAGACTGAGGTTAAAGGACTAGGAAAGGGGAATGATCCTGTTGTCTTTCTGGAGACAACAGCAAAGTAGATGTAAAAGTCCCACACTAGAGTGTGGGACTATATATCTCCTGCTATGAGAGACTAAAAATCACCACTGCTTCTGGCAGGCACTGGAGGGGGGAGAGGTCATAAACCTCGGACCTCAGGACCTAAGATTTGCAGCTGCAGGTAATTGTGCTAGTCCTCTGCTGTTGTAACTTTTTTTTGGTTTCTGCTTTCAGAATTCCATGCTGGTTGCCGATTCATGGAGTAACTGCTACCCTGCCTCTTTCCCAACTTCATCTTTCCCAAATGAAAACCAGTGAGTGCTGTTCTCCTTTATACAATACCCCTCTGCTCTTGCACGCCCCATGATTCAACTGTTTCTTTAGTGAAAGAAAGTAAACAAGGAAAGCACTAACTGATGGGGAAATAATTGCATCACACTGATCTTGTGGCATTTCATAAACTGCTACATCTTGGAAAAAGTAGCAAGTAGCTTTTGTTTAAAAAAAAAAAAAAAAAAAGTTTGATTTCTGGTAAACCTGGAGGCTGCTGCAAGGGAGGAACAGCCTTCGTTTAGCATGGATTTGTTACACTAATGGAGTTCATAAAACACCCCATTAGCACAGTGTAGCTGAACGAATATGTCATATAGTCTCTGGCCTGATACAGACAGTGCAGAGAAGAGATATTATTGGTACCAGGTGGCAGACTTATACTGTTACATAGCGTACAGCCCCTAACTGCACAAACCAGAGTTTATTGAGAGTTACGACTTTTTTTTCCTCTGATTATAACTGATGTTCTTCACTGATAAGCTCACTCTGCAAGGTGCGGGGTGATGAGTATGAGCTCGTGTGAGAAATTATGACTTCCTTCTAAGTAAAGCTCTCTAGTATACAGCATAGTTCAGTGCTATAAAGCACGGAGTTGCAGTGGGTTTTAGTGACCTTTGAATAGTAACGGTGGCACTGTCTGGTGGGGAGAAACATAAGCCATGTGTGTTCTGTTTTCAGTCCAGAAACTCATCTAGAAAATTATATGCCATAATTCTGGCATTTTTTGAGGGCTCTTTGTGTAACAATAGATATTGTTCTTCCTTCTCCCATTTTATGATGAACCTCCTTTCTGGGTAGGAAGGAAGGATGCTGGACATGACAGGAAACTTTTGGGGTACTAGAAAGTGCCACCACAAAGTGACTGGGATTAGAACCCTGATGTTGGGGCTGGCAGATGCTGGTTGTTGGGAAGAAGGGTTGAAGACTAGTTACTGCTGCTTTAGTCTCTCTGTGACTACAGGGAGTGGCACAGATATACAGGATGTGTTTTTATTTAGGTCAGAGGTGAAAGGAAGAAAAATAAGAGAAATAGAACTTAATATCATGAGCTAATAACTGTTCCAGGTGCTTAAGGATTTAGCTTAACCTCCTTCCTAAGAAGATTTTAGCATCTTAATGGAAAAGCAGAGATATCTGTTCTGATGAGTGTCTAAGTTCCAGCTGAACCATCAGCAGTAAGAATCAGCTCTTCTGTTCAGATGGACGAGACTCCTTTTATCTCAGTATTAGTTCTGCTTGCTTTCTTGTCTCTAGTCCACAGTCTGGAAAGTAAGTTAGCCAGTAATGATAGGGTGAATAGAATAAATTCCTTGTGTAGGAACACCAAGAACCTGTCACACTGCCGTTGAATGGAGTTCTGCCTCGTTAGTTGCTTCCCAAAGTGAGAATTTGAGAGGCATTATCAGATAAGTTCAGTCTCTTTGCTCTTAGCTAGTCTGTCTTTGATTGGAAGAGGGTGTACATTTTGAGCATGATTCCTGTAAATTACACTTTGTGAATCCTCAAGAGAGCTATAACAGAATTTCTGTTTTGCTGTATTGAACCACAAGATTAGATTGTGTTTATCTATTGTGTTGTTTTTTTCTTTTTTCCTTGACCATTTGTTCTTGTTTGGCCCCTCATTTTCTTCCCATTTAGTGCTTGTCTTTGCTGCTCGTGTCAACTCTGCTGGAAATGTTATAGCCTTGATCCTGCAAAGACATGCCTGCCTTTAACGCAAATGTAAACTTGTTGACTTTGGTATAGTTACTTTTGGGAATGAGGCTCATTGTAGTGTTTATTTGCTAGAGAATGATTTAGCCAAGGCTGCAGCTTTAGCTTCCTGTTTTTCATATCCTGATAATTCTAAAAATGACCTTTTAGGTGAGATTTTGTGTTTCACAGAAAATAAACAAGTCTGTCCTTTTATGTTTTAAAACTGCAGCTAGATCTTTTTAGGTGGGATTTAGGGTTAGGGCATTACAGCAGTAGTCCTGAAAGGGACAAAAAAAAAGTTAATGAAAAATGTAATTTTTAAAAGGAGTCGTAATTATAGACTGCATTATAAAATAGGGAAATGCAGATAGAAATAGTTAGTCCAAACTTCTCTTCAGAATCCTTGCAGAAGAAATCTCATTTGCAAGTGGCTGTGTTTGGACATGGCTTATTCTCATAGCAACCACTTTGTCCTGAAGCAGGTTTTTCCTGTTTCTTTTCAGTACTTTCATGCTAGAGAACTTATTTAAAAGATACTAAAGCTTCTGTCTTTGTTTCAGATTTTCTTAATCTGAAAAAGTAAACGGTATATTAAAACTTGCTGAAAGAACAAATGAAGTTCAGATCCCCTGCAGGGAAGAATTGGAGGGCAGTTAATTTCTGAGGCTGTTACCCCTAAAGAGCTGGGCTGCTTTTACAGCAGTAGGCTCAATACATTCCTGGCTTCAAGGGAGTCTGGATCAGTCCAGTTGTGCTGTTAGAAGTGGTGTCACACACATCCACAAAAAGTATTTCTCAAAACTTGGAGCAAAGCTTTCTTCCCCCAACCCTCGCCTTTTCCTGCCATTCTCCTGCCCTTTCCCACTTTCCCCCTGCCTGTGGAGTATTGCTTGCTATAATAATAAAGTAGGTTTTGAAAAGCATGAATTGGTCTAATGATGAGGAGGAAGAGTACCTAGATCAGTGCTAGGTAGCCTGTGACCTGGCCAGCCTGGCTCTGATCATCTGCAGACCTGAGATGTGAAGTTTGCATCTCTGGATAGAGGCTATAACATCAAAGCATAAAGCCTCGCCAAAATACACAAAGGTGGTCCACAGTGAAATTACAGCATAGCCCCAGAAGGGCTTCAGGTACATTGGACACATTTATGAGCAGCTGAGGTAAAGCGTGTGAGGCAGGCGCTGTACCGTGGTGGTTTAAACAAGTGCTGCTATAGCAGGCTTAAGCTGTGAAAGGATGGATACCCATCTCCTGGGAAGGACGTGCAGTGCATTGGCTCACTTATGAGATTTGGATTCTAGTAAGTGCTTGTCCCTAACGTTTTCCTGTGGGCTGTGCTGCTGAAAACGTGAGCTTCAGGAGAACTGGCTGAAATGATCAAATTCTGTACCAACCCCACCCCACAAAAAAACAAACAAAAACCAACAAAAAAAGAACCCCTCTTCTGGGTTGAATGAAATAAGCCTGCCATGAGACCCACAGGCTGGACTGACATCAAATCGTTTGCTCAAGTCAGATGTCAGCTCAGGTTTGCCTTACATCAAACTGTTCCACTGCTGCTATGTTTAGAGTGGGTGGCAGCAAAAAAAAGTCTTGCTCTTTAAAGCAATTGTCTGAACTTGATATAATGCAAGGATGCTCCCCACCCAGCTCATAATGTCACAGAACCGGGAGATGAAAGAGTTCCTGTGGGCCATCTGCTTTATTCCTTCGTTAAGTATAGGATACATCTCTGCAGTAGGACATCTAGTGCTCGGTGTGTTCTGAACTTTGCACAGCTTTGTGTACTTTCCTTCATGCTTTCTTAGAGGGAAATGTCCCTCTAGTTGGATTTCTAAATGTTCTTTTTCTTACAGCTGAATCTTTGGGCTTGGCTTTATTGGCTTGTTTTGTGTGGTGGGCAGGGAGTAGAAGCTTATTTTCTTAACCTGTACCTGTTGAAGGACATGTGTACCTGGGTCAGCAGGTGTAATCTCTTCTTTCACATAATCAAAGTCTAATTTCTCTGAACTTAGCTCTTGAGCTAGATTCTCTTTTCCTCTTTTGTGAAACACCACTTAAATAAAAGTGGGAGACCAGCATTCCGTCCTTTTTTGTCTGTTTGATTTCTTTGGGAATGATTAGCTTTTCAGAAAACGAAAGGGGATGTAGAAGCCGCCTGTGTTGTAATGGAGCATGCCTCTTCCAAGGGGCTGGTCGCAGATTCCTGTGTCAGGCCAAATGCAGCCTCTTCTGTCTGAGGAACACGGCACGTCCCCAAACTTAACTTTAGTTTCTCAGCGCAGAATAATTTCTCTAAGAATTTACAACTAAACGTTTAGTCATTTGTGTTAAGAGGTCTGTTTTTATTCAGGAAGATGATCAGCACTGGCTTTCTGTGGCCAAAAGAAGTAAAATAAGATGGCTCCAAACTCTCTAGCATTAACTCATTAAACTCTGATCTTGGCACTACGGTTAGAGATCAGTTTCACTAGACTAAATGATAAGCACATATATTTAATTATTATGAGGTTAGCAATCAATACAGGGCCTTGATTGCTTCAAGAGCCAACGTCAATGGTTAAAGTGAGTCAGTGGCCTGAAAGAGACTCATTAACACTTTTCATACAACTATTGTTGGATAAGCCCCAAATGTGCATGACCCTGGCTGGCTTCTGAGTTTAATCAGAGGGATTTTGGCTCTGGATGGGTCAGGTTAGCCAGAGTGTGGCTCTCCATGGGCAAGCTGAGTATTGCCGTGATGGGACATGGACTTGCAGTGTTGGAGTTGATGGTTGCAGGTGTTCTCTTCTAGTAGCCAGGACACCTGGATCCTTTCCTAGTGCTGCATCTTGATGTCAGATCTTAGTTTAAGTGTGCAAGGGGGCAGTCTTTTGTAAATCCAGTGTGAATAAATCCAACATGAATTTTCTGTCTAAAATGACCTTTAATCAGCCTCGGAGCGGAAGCTGTTGACTTCTGTGGAGAAGCATATCAGTAACTAAGTACCGAAAGGGTGAGCAGGCATGTACAGGGCAATCTTGCTGTGAGGTTATTTTCACACTTTTGCTTTGGCAATACAGCAAGGTTCGCATACTTGCCTCTTCCAGTTACCCTGTTTGTTGTGGTATAATTAAAGTTAACCTGTCAGTGGCTTTATGCCAGCTCTTCAAATGAGGGTGAATATTCTTAAGTTCTTACTGAATGAAAGGCAAAGCATAGTACCAAGGGTACTAAAAGGACTTTGGCAAGCACTGCGTACTTAGTGGCTTTCTTAAGAGGATCTCAAAGCAGTGCACTGAATTGCTATTTGCTCTTATTTCAAGACTCTGCAAGAAGAAAGTGCATCTGACATTCGCTGATCTGAAAACCAAGATTAAGGGATTCAGAATAACAGGCCAAAGCTAGCCATTCCACAACAGGTTAGGCCAGGCAGAACTGGGGCTACGTTGGTCATCTTCACGTTACCTCCACTGACTCGTCTGACTTTGGGAATCTCGTGAAATAGGTTATGCTTACTCTTTGGATACAAATAGTTTTCTCTTCTCCTGGTTAGTTCATGTTGGGGCTGGACAAACTCCAGTGCTCATGCAAAGGAGAGGGTGAGACCGCACCAGTTTCAACTTTAATGCAGTTTAAACAAGTTTTTCCTGTGTGTAACGCCATTAATTCCCAGAATTTGTCCATAGCTTTTAATTTGGCCAAGTAGATTAGGAGGAGCCAAGGGCCAGTTCTAGATAGAGCTATGAGATGCACAGTGTGCTAAATCCACACCTCTTTGCATTTGCACCCTGGTAATTACTTACTGTAGAGATATATTGAAAGAGCTAAAACAGTGGCAGCATTGATATAGAAAGGAAAAAAAAGAGGAGGAGGAGGGAGCTGGTACTTTTCCAGATTATTATCTTTAGTGATGCAAAAGAGAAATAAAAATGTATTTAGCGGAGGGAGATAACTGTGTATGTTTGCAGATAAATGCATATGTAAATGTAAGGCATGGTATGTTAAAGAACTGCTAGGCACATATGACATTTTAACTGCTTAATAATACTTTGGTGGTGCAGTCCTTCCCTAGCTCTGCTCCTGGATAGTATTTAAATTTTGTTCCCCCCCGCCTTCTCCAGTGACTTGTTAAAGTTTATTTGCTGTGGGTTCTGTAACCTTGGCATTACAAAAACGTGTAACTTGCCACAAGAGGAAACCAATCAGGGTGAAACGTTTTAATGGTTCCAACATGAAAACGTGTTGGGTGGCGATTGCCCAAGCAGTCTGAGTGCACAGCCCTTACGGGAAAGATTACGAAGCACATTCCTTGCTCCTGCAGGAGAGGGAAAGGGCTTGTGTGTGTAACAGCAAAACCAGAAGACAGTCATGTAATACAGGCCAGAGGCTACTCCTGAGGAGGAGGAGAGGGAATCGTCTTGTTTTGCAATTCTTACCTACTTTCTGTTCAGAGGCAGCTGGCTCTGGGGGAAGGGAGGCAGGAGGAAGTGCTGGCATGTGCCCTGCCCAGGAGAGAGTAATCAGAAGATCTTTGCTCTTTTTTTTTTTTTTTTTTCCATTTGTTAGTTTGACAGCAATCTTGCTTTGTAACTAGGTAGTAATTAATCAGTTACATCCATAATGCATCCCTACAAAGCCATGTCTGGGCTAATAATTCTAAT
Source organism: Apteryx rowi (assembly GCF_003343035.1). NCBI lineage: Eukaryota > Metazoa > Chordata > Aves > Apterygiformes > Apterygidae > Apteryx > Apteryx rowi. The sequence continues at coordinate 1,203,888 of NW_020448531.1, forward strand.
AATTCTGCATGTCCCTATCTCTTCTATTTTTATCTCTTTTTAAGATAAGATCACATATATCTGACTGGTGAAATCCCTTGTTAGGGGTGTAAGAAGGTGTTGTCTTTCCCTTTCCCGGTGTGCAGGCTTGTCTGTGCCAGTTTGTGGGGCTTCTTGAGTTCCTTGACCTGAGCTAGGGTCCATGTGTGATGTTTCTGTGAAGCTTAATGCTTGTGCTTATGTACAGTGTGATTGTCAGCTTCTATCACACCCGTCAAACACTTAGCACTGGAATATCTCAGAGGTTTAATTTTGCTTTGTTGTCAGGACTGAAACATTATTTAGTCCTTCAGACCCTTTCTGTCTGAGAAACCTTTCCCAGTTTACACAAATTGTTGAGAATTTAATTCTTAATCTAATGACTGTGTTACAGCTTTCCAGACTCTTACACTAGTGAGTCTGGGAAGTATGATATAATTTGTAGATTTATTATTTTGCCCTGTAGATATCTCTTCTGGATAAACACAGCTTTTTAAAATCAGTCTCTTGTATGTGTCATTCCATAGTAGCTGGTTCACCGCTGATGATGGGGTCTGAAGCAACCTGAGAAATTCTCAGGACTGACAGGAAATAACTGCTTTTCCCATTTCCTTACAGGCAATATTTTAATTCCTCTCACGATTTTTATATGAATTCCATCAGCAGACCGCATTTCTTGGAAACAAACTATGCATCTGTGGACCCCACTGACTTCTTACCAAAAAATGGTGATTTTCCTCAGGTAAGTACATAGCTACCGATGTCTTTGGGGAAAATTGGTGCTTTATGGTGATGGTCTTTGTTTTCTTTAGGATTGTGCTACAGAGGGAAAAGGAAGAGACTGTCAATGTTGTCTTACATTTGTCTAGCACATGATAGCAATTGTGTGTAATTGGGATAGACTCTCTGACAACAGTAATTCAGAAACTTTCCATTGCTTTAGTAGGAGCTTATTTGTGATAAATTCATTGCTTCTGTGTTTTAAAATTGTTTAACATAGACAATGAAAGTGCATGGGAGAATCCCATTTACAGGAGGGTATAGGTAAGTGTGAATCTGAAAATGCTTCGGTCAGTTAAATCATTCGACTCCTAGAACTCTGTTCGCTTGTGTATATTGCATGTGCTTTCACACTAATTAGAAGGGGTGGATTCTTGAATAGTGAATGCTTATGGACTCCATCAGCTCTGTGCCTAACAAATTGAGACTCAAGCCAGTTCATTTTTTTGTGGAGTTGGTGAGACGTGGGAGGAATAGTCACCCTGGTTCATTTGGTGGCTCTATTGACCAACAGAGTCTCATCTCGGGGATCTCACTGGGTTGGAAGGAACTCATTCCATAAAGTTTTTGAAATGTTACACTTGCCTCTGGCAGTGTCTTATAAGGTTGGCCAGTAAAGACTGGGAAGCAGCTTATTGTGTGACAGAGCTGACTTGGAATAAAGGAAGGACTAACTACATCCATTTCAGGAGTTAACTGAGATACTATCAGTGCCTGGCAGTGTGTTCCTTGCATTAGTTTCCTCTTTCCAGCACCTACAGATGCACAGTGAGCAAAACTGCAGAAAGTTACCCTCCTTTGACCTGTCAAGGCAACAGCCAAACTGAATGAACTCCATAGTCTCAGCCATCTTATGTCAGTAAGTTGCTGTCCCAGTTATCTGGGAAGCATGCAGGTGCCGAGCAGTCTGGCTTCCTGCCATGGCAGGCAGAGGTCCTCTGTGCTTCAAAACCCTGCTGGAAGGAACCAAGGTAAAGCAGTGCAGATTGAGTTAATGGAGGACCCCGTTACTTCCCATACTTGTATCCTGAGCATGACTCCCCAAACAGGAAAGGTGAGAAGGAGCAGAATTCTTGCAGTCCTTTGGGGCAGGTGCATACTTCAAGCCACATTCAGAATAGCTTTTCAAATTAGACAGTCCTGCAAGGAGCTTATGTTAGAAATTCTGGAGTGATTTTTTTTGTATGCTTGTGGTCTTCTAGTGAGGCATGACTTACAGGTAGGCTGGGGGCTCAGCAGTTGCTGGCAAGCTGGACTTTTAAGGTCTCATCTGAACTGCCCAGAATCATGGGCTCTTTTGAAAATGTTCATTTACATTATCTAAAAGTCAAACTTGTTTCATTAAAAGATTTTTTGTTTTGTTTTTTTTTCCTGGTCACAAAAAAAAGAAGCCAGTTTACTGGCAGAGCCAAGCTTCCTCTGAGTGAGGTAACTAGCTTAGCTGAACGTCACACCTGTCTACTTCAGGTTTATGATTTAGTTTGATCGATAAGCATGGGGACTCTATTCAGGTTTGTATGAAATAGAGCTGAGTTTGTTTTTTCCCTCTCTTCTGTGTTCAGGTGAAGATTGACATTTCTAGATGTTTCACTGTGAATTCTAAGCATGTCCTCCAATATAACCCCAGCTCACTGAAAACAGTGCAAGGGGGACACAAGGATACACTGGGACAGTATGTGTGTATTTTGTGCCAACATTATGCTTTGACACACTGAGAAATACTTCAGTAGACCCCATGAAGCTACTGTGTGCTTTTGAATGCTTTTTGTTTTCAGTAACTGCTGAATGTCAAGACACATGTGTAAACAGAAGCTTGTTGCTTCATAATCTGTCTCCTCTCCCTGCATGATTCATTCGGAGATGCCTCAGCTTCTTACTTTGTAGTGGATGCGATGTCAGGAGCACTGGATTAAATTGCTGATTACAAGCTTGATTACAAAGCAGAGAACATCCTTTTAGGAATGTTGTGTGAAATGCATTTATAGCAGCAGAGCAAATTAATACATTTTTCCTCTTTTTGATTAGCTATAGAGGGAGGTGTGTTAATTCTCTTTAGTCGTGCTTTTATTTTCTCAGCAGGCCTGAAAAGAGGTTTTGAACCACCTCGGGGCTCTGATTTCTGCAGCTTTGGATTTGCATACACTGGGAATTTGAGCCATTTGAGGTGAGCCACGGGTGTGGTAGCCCAAGTTCAACTCCTTGGGCAAAGCTGCTGGAATTGCCTCACTGGTCTAGTGCGCTTCACCCCCGCGGCAGGGCCGACTGCTCCGGGGAGGCTGCTGCGAGGTGGCTTTGCCTGTGTGCTTGCTGACACAGAGGCTCCAGTGATCGGTCACCAGGAGCTGTTGCTGGGACAGAATCCTGTTGTTGACTAGACTCTGACAACTGGATAAAACCAGATAAGTAAATGAATTGTAATAGCATTGATCCTTGCCTCCTGCAGAATTAATTGCAGGAGGAATGAGACAGAAATGTGATCTCATCAACCTGTGGAAGCCATTTAACAGGCTGCAATGGGGAGAGGGAGAAGGGTCCTCTCCATAGGTCTCAGCTTGCAGGTCTGGTGTAGCTTTGTTGATGGGTTTAACGGGAAAGGGGCTTAATTATTTCTTCAACTTATGTATTTTCTAGTATCTAAGTGGTCGATCAGCTTCCTTTCCCTGCTGCATCACGGAAATTGATCTTAGCCAGCTTGGCAAGAGCAGATTTTGGAGACTCTTTATGAGAAGGAGATGCATCTCTAAGTGTTGGCTCTGTAATATAAAAGCAGGAGGGCTCTGAGACAAACCAGACATAAATGACCTTAAATAATGTCCAGAACAAGAAACGATTCTTGTGCCGTGCTCATGCTTTCAGAGAAGTGATACAAGGGAGCGAGGCGATCGTAGGCAGTTACACTTTTGCTTTGACCCATTCCAAGGCAACTGTTGTGAGACTTTTCCTATTACACCACGTGTACGAGAGCTCTTCTAGTTCAAGAGTAGAAACAGTAAAGTGCCATCTCTGAATCTAACATTTACAGCCAGCCAGTTCTCTTGCTCATATATTACCTGCCATGTAATAGCAGATAGTGCCAGATATGTTCCCACAATGAATAAAACATTTGCATGGGTGCTTTTCTCTTGGTCTTTCTCTGTAAGCCCGTGCACTCAGCATTACTGCTTGGGACTTTCTGGAGATTCCCACAGATAACACAAGACAGTGGTGTCACCCTTCGTGCTCTGAAACTGAGAAACACTGAATAAGACTTTTGTTAGAGCTTTGTTTTCCAATATGAAACTAATCTGATAAAGTTACCACCTCAGAGGGGTGGTGTCTGTCTAGAGCTGTCACAGTGCAGTCTCACACAAGTGCTCGCTAGGTGTCTAGTATGACAGTGTCCATTAATGGGAAATAACACTAGTTTTGTCCTCCGTTGTCTCTCAAAGAAGCATTTCGATCTTTAGTCACCCTGCAGCTCAAACTGCTGGCTCTGCCTGCCGAAGTCCTGAGCCAGTGATGCCTTACTCCACGGATCAGCCTCTCTGAGCGCTCAGTTCCTCACTGAGCTCTCTACGTGGTTTGCTCCTAGTGCGCTGATATATTAGCATGTAATAAATTGTTAATGGTGACTGGAGACTGTCACAAACAGTTGTGAACAGACCTCATCTCTTCCCAGGGAGCCAGTGGGTTTGACTCAGCCCCTGTGTTAGGCTTTTTAAGATTAGGTCTGGAAGTGCTTTGCAGATAGCTTCCCTTGTAAAAGTGTTTGAAAGAGACTTGGATAGCTAATGCTGTTTTAATTTGTGTTTTTTTTCCCTTCTTTCCTGGACAGCTGTCAATAGAGCCAATCTTTCTGGTCCTGTGACCATTTCACGTAAGCACTAACATGGAAATCAGTTGATAAAACCTAGGGCTTTCTTAAACTACTAGTCACTGCTCATCCAAAGAAAAGCTGATGATTTTTTTCATAGGAGCCAGAATTAGAGCCTGGATCTGTTAGAGCATCAGGCAATTAACTGGAGGCAGTGGCATCAGTCTGGAGTCATCCGGGAGTGTCCTGGAGCTTTTCCATCTCTTGCTTCAACAATATTTTCCACTTTACTGATTTCTTGCTCTCCCAGATGCCAAACTGTTAAATATTAACACTCTGCCTAGAGACCTGAAACACGCTATTCGGGACATGTGGGAACCAGCTTGGGTAGTTACATCTTTCCAGGTGACTGTATAGGAAAGTACCTGTCTTTACTGCACTGCCCACGTGCGGTGGCAGGAGTGGCAAATCTCGTTAGACTTTGTGCTGTCATGACCATGCCGGGCAGGAGTGAAACGGAAGGGAGAACATGAGGAGCTCACTGCATGCTCTGGTAAGAGATTCTCGATTAAATCTGTGGTCAGTGGGCAGACAAGGTAGATTGGGTACTTATGTGAGAGCTGTGCTGCCTTCATACAGGAATATAGGCCATTCTCTCCTCTTTGCCTGGATAGCAAAATCCCATTTATGATAGCTGAGCCACATGGGAGCGCCCGCTATCCCTTTGGGTTCCACAGCTTGACTTGTCTCAACACATTGCCAGTGCCGGTTTGCCAGTCTGCAAACTGTCCTGGGGAGGTAGAGGAAGGCAATGAAAGCATCATCTCCGATTTGGAGTGAGGCTTCGCGGGTCTGAATGTGATCCCTGCGTGTGCTTTGACAGCGAGCTGGCGAGCACCCCCTCCCTGTAATGTACCTTCTGGGCTGCAGTGGGATTCCAGCCTGGCCTCGGACTGCATTAAACATGTAGGCGGTTTGTCTCTTTAAAGAGTTTTCCAGGAATGTGCATGATATTGAAAATGGATTTAAAAAGTCTAAAGAGCAAATGACTAATGATTTTGTTGAGGTATTCGTGCAGTAAACACTTTCTGCTGGTGGTGATGAGCTGAAACTGGTCATGCCTTAGATTTGGGGGCATGACAAGGGCGTTCAGAGAGCAGAAGTCTTTTCCTTCAGTGCTAGCATTTGATTCCCCCCATCTTCTCTCCCTGTTTTGTTTGGGAGGACCTTGGTTGGACCTTCAGAGTGTAACACAATCTTTGCTAGCCAGAGGGTACTATGAGTGAGAGTTGCCACACTTTTTAATTATCTTGGGAATTTCTTTTTAATTGAATCATTAACCGCTGCCACTTCAGTCTGGTGAAAAGTGATTTCTGTGCTTATCACAGCAGCCTTGTTGAATGCCTTCTGCATATTGGAAAAGATGCTTCATTTGCATGCTCAGAGCAGCCTAATGAGAAATTGAAATGTTTCCTCCACAACATTTTTGTTTTTTGGCCTGCTGCAGGGTGATTCATCCATGCTAGTCTGTTGGCATTCTTAATATAAACAAGTGGTTTAAATAAAGGTTTAGAAAATAGTTATATAAGGCTGTATTGGGATCTGATAGCATTTTTGGATCTTGGAAACTGTTGCCCTTAGTCAGTCTGGCCCGTACCACGTAGTGTGATCTCCTTATGGAAAGAGTCTGCTGACTGCAAATATGTCCTTAGAAATCAAAATCCTGAAGAGAAGCAGGATCTCAGTTTCTGTAGCTTTCCTCCCTTTCTGCTGTTTTTTTCCTCTGGCCTCAAAACCTGAAGTCTTGAGATGCTGGTAAGCCTAACTGACCCGCCATGTGCTGGAATTCAGTGTTAGCATGCAGTAGTTCTTCTGCACGGCCTTGTTGTGATAAAAATGTTTGCCTTGTGTTGCTGTTCATAAGAACTGTTAATTACCACAACAAAACACTAAATTTGGGAGGTTTCATCATACACATTGGGATCTAATGTTCCCCTGGCAAGTGCATGTTTTGAGCTGTAGTCTGCCCCTTGAGCCTTATCATAAAAGCAGAGCAACCTGTTCTAGAAAAGTATAATGTCACTTGAATATTTCCTGCTCTTGGCCACCACAGGTTTTTCTTTAGACTTCACTGTTCTATCCTGTTTAGAATTGTTTAAAACACATGACTCTGCCCATTTCCTCTGAGCCTTTTGTTATCTAAAATGATCTCACCCTTGGACTGTTTCTGATAGTCAACCCCTTTGCTCAGGTTCATTTGCCTTGTTCCTTGTATCTGTCGAAGCCAGGACTTCTCTCTGAGCACACAGAGGCCTCCTCTTATTGTTTCATTTGGCATAAATTACACTGAAAAATAAAGCTCCTGATTATTATTTTTTTTGCAGCAGCAGGACTGAGCAGCTCCTGTTGGCTTGTGTGGAAAGTATGGATGTTCAGCTGCAAGTGAGCTCTATAGAAACTTGTTCCTTTTCTCCCTCAGTGAAACACCCCTACTTATAACTGCTTTGGCAGGAAACTTAGTACCCGTTCTAAAATCTGAGTTGTGCTTGGACTGGAGGAAGGAGGTCGGTCAAGGTTGGTTTAGGTGAAGACAGGGAGGAATTGGCTACCGTTGGGTAGAGTCATTGCAATAACGCTGTGAAGATGCAGTTACAGCCTTGTTTGATCCCCTGTTCATAGGGTTTGTGGTGTGTAGGGGATGTGTTAATCATAAACAGACCCCCCCCCCTTTTTTTTTTGCTACCACCCTCTTGGAATGTCTTATTAATCTTTCTTGATAAAAAGGGAAAAAAATTCTCAACCTACTCTTAAAAAGATGATTTTTTAAAGTGCTTTGGTGCACACAGCTGTAGTGATTTAAGAGAAATCAATGTAACAGTTATTAAATTATATGAAAGACTTGGTTCTGAGTGAAATAAAGAGCTTCCTGGAATAAGAAACCACCTGGAATTTCCTATCGCTGTCCTGGAGTTATGTCTAGAGGGAATACAGATATTAAAATCAATTTGAAGACAATTAACTGGCTCTGGTGCCTTTGAAGTGTTTTGTGAATAAGTTGCTTTACATGCTCATGACTTTGTTTTTGCACTTCAGGGTTGGATTTTTGGCTTGACTTAATTGTGCTTTAAAAACACTTTCAGTGAGACACCTCACACTTCAGGCTTTGGTTTAGCAAAATCAAGGTGGCGATTAGAACAGCTCATCTGACCTAGTTAAGTAAATACGGTTAAGCTGCGTTTGTAATTATGGTGTGCATTCCCCCACAGGATAGCTATAAGCGAGGCTTTTGTGCGTCTGCAGCTGCCCTGCCGTCCTGTCCTGGGCTCCTGCGTTGTAGTAGCTCACCATGTGCAGAGCGCCCGGGTGATAACACGCCAGATAATGCACTTCGGGATGCTTCACCAGATAACAAGGCCACGCACCGGTCTGGTTTCCAAACTCAGAACCGAGTAAGTGTTGCAGTCAGTGTACGAAGAGATGATGGCATCAGGCTGGGCTGTCGGCAAGGCTAAAAGGTTTGGTTGCTTTGATCAGGACTGCGTGCAGTGCGAAGATAAGCTGCTCTTTGGAGCTAGCCACATCAGTAGCTGCTTAGTCCTTCTCAGTGCCTGAGCGTGGTATTCACAACTAAGGGCCAGTCCAGGCAGGTGCACACACAGGGGCTGCAGTCCTTTTCTGAACTGCAAGGCTTAGGCACCAGCATAAAATTCATCTGACCAAGTGTTTGGTTTGTTCTGACCATCTTATTTAGTCACCGAGGTGGTTACTGAGAAGGGAGGGGCACGTCTGGCATGCGGTTGATCTTATTCTGAGGCAGCATCCTTTTGGTTGGATGGACTGTACTTTAGGAATACGTCTTCCTCTTCCGTGCATAAAAGGAACTGTTGGGACTAACTCAGATGGGGATATCTGTGGCTGAGTGAGATGAATTCTGCTTTCAAGGCTGAATTTGTTGTTGGTTGCACTGGGCTGCTGATTGCAAGGGAGGCAGGAGCTGGCCCACATGCCTGTGGGCTGGGAAAAGGGGTACGAGGGCCTGGAGAAAGACCTGCCCTAGACAGCTCCTCTATTCCAGGCTTGTTAGTTTTCATCTATATTGTTAGCCTCAAATGTAAGTTATGTCCAGCTCCTAGGCGGCAGGGAAGGCAATAGAAGACTGCCTTCTGAAATTCTTGGTAAACAGTTTTCTACCTCCTCCCCTTTATAAAGCTAACAAAAGCGGGAAAAGCACTAGTCTGAAACATGGAGTGCTCTTAAAAAATGCCAGTAATATAACTTAATAGTGGAGCACTGGGAAATGTTTTAAAATAGATGTTTTAATTCAAAGCAGAATTGGTCTGAGTCAGTCGGATCAAGTGAGTCTCCCTGTCTCCATTTCTGCTGCTGGTGACTGTATCTCCTAATTTGTAACGCGTAAAGGTTTCTGTTCTTAGGGGTGCCTTGGAAACACTCTTTTGCATGCCCTTCACTTCTGCAAATTAAACCCTGACGCCAGTCGTCCTACCACACAGTCACAGTTGCCTCTGACAAGAACAGTTTCTTTCGTCATTTTGCTTCTCCTGGTCGCATATGTTTATTATTCCCCAAATTAAAGCATCTCACTGCCTACTGCCATGCACTGATTTCTTCCAGTTTTTCAATCACCTGCAAGAGTTTACACCTGCCCCTCTCCCCATTCCCTGACAAGTAGCAATTACCTCCCAAATTTCCGGTCCTTAAAGGAGCTAGGTCCTAACAGGGTTTGCTGATCCTAATCCCCCACACACTCCCATACACACACTGTATTTCAACTCAGATTATAAAATACCTACCAGCTGCTTTGTTATCCTTGCTTTAGTGTCAGCTTTAAAAATAAACCATTTGTGGTCTCAACTTGTCAAAGCCTCTCTGTGCGCTTACTCACCACACACCTTGCTTCCTCTCGCTCGCTTTTGAAACTAGAGCAGAGGGTGTCCTGTGCGTGGCAGTAATGGCTCTTTGGTTCTCAAAACAGCCAAAATGCAAAGCAAAGCCTTGCACCCAGCTGAGTAAAGCCAGTCATGTTGTGGAAACAGGAAAAGCAAGAGCCTGGTCTGTACGATACGTACACTCCCATCTTTCGTCCCTCTGAAAAAAACACTTATTAGGACAAACTGCAGTGTTTAAATATTCAGTACTCTTCCACCCATTAGTCACTCTTGCACTTATTTTTCCAAGACACTAAGGACCTGCTGTGATCGAATTAAATATCCTTTTCACTGCTCAAATGTCCACCCAGCCTGTGAACTTGCGTGTTTACAGTTTGTAGAGACATTCAGGGGCCTGATGTTTTATTCACTAGAATTCACTGAAGCGTGCTTGGACACTTCTGAAAGTCTCATCTTTAGGCAGCTAAATATTTCAGGAAATTTAGTTCCAGGCTCTTTGCTTGAGGGGACAAGCTACTAGGTCTGCTCTACAAGTGTGTTATTCTGTATTGATTTGTATGTATACTTTCCTAAAAGTTCAGCATATGCTTTCAAGAATCCAACAGCAAGTTCAGCAACCTGTCCTGTAGGTCAGTCATTAAAAGGTTGCCGCTGGAGTTGGCAGGGACCTCTGGAGATCAGCTGGTCCAACCCCCCTGCTCAAGCAGGGTCACTGAGAGCACGTTGCCCAGGCCATGGTAATGCCACGAAGGTTACATAACAGTTAATGCAGTTAACTGGATTTTACACTTCATTTTTTTTCTGGAAAATGGTAAGTCAAGTTAGTACTGTGAACACTAGAATAGTTCTGCTTTCCTATCCCTGTTTGTTAGCGTGCACCTTCATGGATTAACTATGGAGAACGGAAATGCTGTGGCATACCTTGTCCCCTAGGACAGGTTCTTAAAATAGCAGGTGGTAGTTTTTCAGTCGGTTATCTTATGTGATTATATTACTGTGGTATTATGAAATCAATTTAGCAGTCCTGGTGTCTGTAAAAGTGTGATATATCTTGCTTCCTCTTGGTGCTCCGGTTTTGTTGCCTATATTTTGCCATGGTTGTTCACTGAGAGAAAGGGAAGAGGAAATAAGCCACCTGCTTTATTAAGGCTGTATAAATAGCAAGACCTTGGTAGTCTTAGGCAAGAGTTGGTGGTTTGATCAAGTTTGGTCAGACAGCAAGTCAGTCACCAGCAAGTCGATAATTAAGATGTTTAAAAAAAAAAAAAAGTATCTGGCATCTTTACTTCGAACATATTAAAGCACCTATCCCAAGCTCCAGGGCAGTACCAGATAATTAAATACAATCAATTCAGATAAAAGCAGCAGTGAAAACCCACTGCCTTTCTCCACCCCAAACTAGCTGCCCACAGAAACCAAATTCTTCAGTTTGACCACAGTTCCTGCAGAATGCATCTCCTTTAGCAGCATGCATGAAATGCCTCTATCCACAGCTTTTATTCTTTAGTTAGAAAAGTGAAATATGCTCTAGTAACAGGAATAACCATAGAGCCTTCCAAAAGAATTGTCCCAACTTGTTGCAGGGGTGAGGGCTGCTCAGGCTGCTGTTTCCCAGCCTTCTCCTCTGCTGCTTCTCTGACTGTGGCATGGGGATCTCTGGCTCTAGTCTCAAAGCGCCTGGGGAAAAGCATTTTTCTTTCCCATTTACTTATTGAATAAAAGTCTTCTAGACTAGGTGTTTTGCATGGTGGACTTTGGATCCTCATCGTTATGAACTATCAATATATCCATCCCCATGGAAGCCCTGTGCCGCCGATGGGCTATGCCGTATGCCCAGGCACCGGACCCGGCTTTCCTTAGCAACAGTGAACCCTCATCTCAGATTTGCGTCCTGCATGTGCATGTTTCCAGGCCTGGCACCAAGCATGTTTTTCTTGCAGGGGACGGTCCTGCAAGGGCAATGATTTGTGACTTTAAATACTGTCTCCCCCATCATCCAAAGGCAGGATGTTGTAAAGCAAACAAAGCAAAACACCTCTAGTTGGTTTCCCCTAATTCTCAGTGTCATTAGAAAGCTCCTCACTTTCTACTCGGAAGCTTCTCTCATCTCCTTTAGGCCTTGTAAAGACTTCACTGTCTTCTGTAGCTCCTTGCTCCTAAATTCTTTGTTTTTCGAGAAGTCCTTACCTCTCGGGGTTTCCCAGCAGTTCTGGGCATGTGGTCCCAGGAGCACTTGCAACAGCCACGACGGCAGACACCAAGCTCTGGCTCTAATGCAGAGCAGTGACGAGCTGTGTTGCAGTTCGGAGAAGTGCCGTGTCCGCGTGGAAGGACGCGGAGCAGGAGATGAGGGGCGATCCTCACCAGAACGCCTCTTCCTGGCCCCAGTGCGGGCGCTGCTGGGCGCGCGCAGTCGTGGGTAAATGGTCAGGGTAAGCGCCCCTCTCCCTGTCCTCCTCTGATGGCACCACTGCCCGAGATGGTTAACGGAGAGCCTAACGAGTCCCTTTCAGGTGACCCCTCTTCGTGCCTTTTTCTCTTCTCCACACCGCCCCCCCCATCAGAAATTTTCCCTATTTCTGTTACCAAAACTGTTAAATAAAGTTAAAAATAAAGCCTTTGGAAAAAGAAAGCAGTGCTATTGGACACAGAAAAGTAGGAATCATCTAGAATAAAAAATTAAGAAATTGGCTACTCCTTTTTATTTTCTAATTACAATGTTTGAGGTAGGGCGGATATTGAAGACAAAAAAAAGCACGTGGCTCTTAAAAAAGAAAAAGAGGGAGAAAAGTTTTAAATACCTCTCAATCTCTTTCAGTTTGATTAGTTCATCTGAGCCCCCATAATCACCAATATAGGAGGGGGAAAAAAAAAAGCCTAACCCCCAAAGGAGAAGTTGCTGCGGAGAAAATGATAGCACACGAGCAAAGTCCTGGGGCAGGGAATAGCCGGGTTCTTGCATAGGCTGCTTCTGGCTGGAGTCGAACTGTGCTGCCGAGGAGCACAGCTTTGTTTACAGTGTATCTGTGGTTGAATTACACCACATACAGTAATTCTCATCGCATTGCCAGTAATTTCACTGACTTACCAAGCAGGCATCATTTCCTGAAAATCAGCCCTTGTACTTAGAGGAAGTAAGAGCACTCTCCTTCATGACTAAACAGTATATGCAAATTTCTACAGGCTCAGGACGGACGCGTTGTATGGCTGTCCTTCCCTCCTCCATTTTCACTCCTTTCTTCTGCATGTTAATTTTTAAAAACCCTTGATGAGCATTCTTTCTGTCTGCTGCTGCTGTCGCTGTCATGAATGAAGACCTTTCTCCATTATATATTGAAAAAGTTCACTTAACGGCTTCATCCGAGTCCTGCTCTTCACACAGCAAACTGAATGCTATTTTAAAATGTCCCAGATGCAGTTCTGGCTAAAGTTCCCATCTCTCTACAAGGTAATACTTTTCCTTTTTTATTTTCTTATTTCTTAGAATTCCTAGTTTGTGTTCTTTCAGCAAGGGTAGGCAGCTTCAGCTGCTCTCGTGGGCTTCTATGTCCTTTAACTTTTGCCACGGCAGAAGAATTTTCGGGGCAGCAGCTCTTGATGCAAGACAGTGAGAAGAGATTTTCTGTTCTGAAGATGTGATTTTACTATGCTGAAACTTCTGATACTTGAGACTATTCCTGTCAGTTAGAACTTAGTGACTAGCTGAGGAACGCTGAGCAAAAGGAGCTTTGTGGAGAATTGATCTGTCTTTAGTTGTAATGGCTTTCAGGAGTTTTATTTTTAAACCAGATGTGTACAGAAAAGCAAAGGAAATGCTTGCCAGCCATAGTACTGACCCCTCCAACTTTATTGACTGCAAGTTTATTGCCCCATATATAGAAAGACTTTGATTGTGGGGGCTAGAAAATTTCCTTTTAACAATTGACAGCTTACATTGCAGTTGTTAATTTTCTCTTCCTTGATTCTATCTTATCTGAAGCATAGTTTGCTTAATCTGTGATTGCTGAGAAACAAAATCTTTCCTGTCTGACTTTATAGATTTGTTTGCATATGTATATTTATCTGTGCGTATCTTTGAAATAATTCTTTTCGTTTGTATGTTCTTTTTAAACCCCAGTCAAGTGTGTGCTGTGTAGTAGAGTAACCAGTAACTGCTGTGCAGAAGGAGTATTTGTTTCCTCTGTGCCTGGATTGTTCTGGATTGTGAGCAAATAAACCATTTATATTGATGGCTTCATGGCCAAAAATATTTTTAGGGTGTATACTCCTTCTGTATTTAGACTTCACCTGTTCTTTCATTATTTTTAACAAAGAATTTGTTTTGATTAAAGAAGCTGAGCTGTTTCTGGTGGTTGGAAGAAAGAGGTATGAGTTTGGGTTTTGTTGCTCTTGATTTTTTTCTGATCTTTTCCAAGGAGTTAATTCTTGGTTTTGGTAACTTTTCTGTTTTGGGATAGTGTTGGAAACAGTTTGTGCCATAATAGCATCTATTGGTGATTATTTTGCCTTCACAGTTTAGAAGTCCAGCAAATGATTACTATCAGTGATTTATCAAGTCACGCACTAGAGCACCTTCTGATGTAAAGATCAGAAAATAATTCCCATTCTAGTATATTGATCGTATTTGAACTTTAATGTAAAAAAAGAACATGCTTGTGAGACCCACAGCCAGCAGCTATGTAGTCTCTGCATTAGTTGGCTGTTGGCCCCTTGTAAAATTCTCTATTACGTGGTCAGTCTGCTGTAAAAGAATTGCCCTTTAGCCATTTTCTAATGTGCTTCTATAAACTTCCATCTCTCATTCTGACACGAGCAGTTAGTTCTGAACTGTGTTTTCACAAGTGCAGACTTAGAAGTCTCTGTTTGTTTGTGTCCTTCTTCCTGCGAGTGTAACAAGACAAACTGGGAAAAATCTGTGCCGTGAAACCCGGTGCTCAGGACTGAGATCTTCAACGTGGCGTCTCAGTCAGATGTTCTCTGCTCTGGGGCTGATGAGTGTTTAACAACGCAGGCTGAAGTGACCGGGGGCAGAGCAGGCCCGCCGGCCTCCTGCCATAGCGCTCGTACCAGGGGTGAGCTAGAATTTGCAGCCTAGATTTTGGTTGGAGGCTATGCTAAATGGGGATGGGGGGGGTGGTAATTTCAGAAGTAAGACATACATATCCAGAATAGCATTTGAAATAGAGGACCTGCCTTACAGGATAACTTTCTTCTGTTATAGAAATTCTTTCAACTTCAGTTTCTCCACTGAAACATAAAATAAGTACTATTACTGTAAAATTCCCTTATTTCCAATGAGGAATTTTTTGAATTTCTATTCATCGGTCTTAAATAGGGACAAAATAACTCACTTCAAATCCTGAAGAATGAAATGGAATGAATCTCTGGAGTGACTTCGCTGTACAGCTGCTCAAGCAGGTCCAATCATTTCGAAAGCAGAAGCAGCCGTTTCCAAATCCAGGAACTTGCTTCGTAGATACCTCCAGGCAGCTCCTCTTTCCAGTGTTTGCTGCACCTATAAACTCCTCACACTTCATTGTTCCCATCTGTTCTTACCTTAATGTCATCATTTAGTTTTCAGCTTCTCTCATGTGTGCATTGAGGGATTGACACCTTTTGACTAAATGTCTTTTCTAGTTAGCATCAGTAAAACGTGGTGTTATCATCGGATGAAACAGCCTTTTTGTGGGGAATATTCACTGGGTGTGACAGCTGGCACTGGCCCATTGAGAAAGGGAGTCGTGTTCCTGTTCGCTCTGTTGTTTCATGAGCTGCTAGTTTAGGTGCTGAGCCTTCCTTTCCCTTGAGGTCCAGAGACTAACATAGCTGCTCCCCTTTGCACCATATAAAAAAAACGTGGAGTAATTAATGAAAGCATGGTTTATAATGACACAGATTATAGTTATCAGTATGGCCTTGTATTAAGCAATTATACTGCATTTTGTATATGAATAAGTCTAAAGAAGAAGCAAAGAAGTTGTACTGTAAGCTCTTCAGGGCAGGGATCTAGCATGTTACTAGTTTCAGTGCTCTTTAAATAATGTAATTAAGTAAGACAAATGGGATGCTTTGAAAGTCTATGACTAATGCCTTGTAATACTGCAAGAGGATGAACTAGCTGAAGTCATTTCCAGGACTAATATTTATCCTTCCTCTGACTTTGAGGCTGATTTCCTCTTCCTATTTCAGTCTGGTGCACCGAGCAGAGGGAGTGGACGTCAGAGGCAGCGGAGCTGGAGTCTTCATTAGCGGGGTGAAGGGGCTCACGTCAGGAAGGCAGAGGGAGCTTGCTGGGTAGCTCTTAGGCTATAGCACAGCGCTTTCAGCACATCCCGCTGCTGTTGCGACCTGGCACTTTGCTCTCTTCAGGATGCTAATGGACAGTGGCTGCTCTAGTCTCCTCTCTGGTCTTCTTGCTGCCATGCCTGTGTGTTTAGCTGGGTTTGCCTTGCTATTCCAGCGTTTTCGTTTAGCTCTTTCTTGTCTGTGGCCCTTCTGGAAGAGAGAAAAAATATGCTTCTCACTTCAGCATGCAGATTTTAATAAGTACCTTTCATCTCTTAAATTTAAAATCAAGGATTATAAGGTTGATTTGTCTCCCGTTGCCTATCATGAATGTGAACTCATTTTTACACTTCCATGTGTGAGCTGAGTTCTGATGGCTTATCGGGAGCAAATAACTGCTTTTCTTCCTGCCACCTGACCATCTTGTGATTTATGTGAAATGACCAAGCCTGAGGTGTGCCCAAGCTTTGAGCCCAAGAGTGGTCAGAAGAGTTGCTACAAAACTGATTTTAGACTATTACATACTGGCATAATAGGAAAGAGTAGTAGCAAGAGAATTGTTAAATTGTTTTCCTAAGGCACAGAAAGCCCGGATGCCAGCGCTCTCCACTTCACCCGTATCCTGGTTGGGTCTGAAGAGGTGTGGCTGGCACAGGCGAGTAGGTTGTGGTGACAGTCCAGAGGCCATTAGACTCCTGTAGCGCTTGTTCTTGGGAACATGAGTCACGAGGAGAAAGCAGAAGAGTGGTGAGAGGGGAGATGATGGCTTGGTTCGGCAGCACAGTGAGTCGAGGTATTCAGCGAGCATCTCTGTAGAGGACTGGAAGGTTCAGAGAGGCCACAGACCTTGGGAGATGGGAGTTAATGGAAAAAAATCTCAATAGCATGAACAATTTTAGCTTGCATCCAACATGTGTACGGTACTCTAGATCAGCAGCTGGGGAGACACAGCTCAGGTTCATGAGTCTGGCTTCTTGCCCTTGAGGGGAAGATGGTATAGGGAGGGCCATGGGCTTGCAGCTGTATCTGGCCTGGCTCAGCCGATTCCCCTTCTCATCTGAGCAGAGCTGACTGCCTCAGCAGTCCTGTGTGAGCCCTTGCAGACAGACAGATTCCTGCAGGACATACAAGGCACTTATCCGGCTAAGAATTGCAGTATTTACCCAAATGCTTTCTCTCTAGCTTCTAGAGTGTGAAACAGAGCCCTATTTCCATAGACCACTTATTTCTAAGATGATAAATCTAGGTGCTTACTTCAGTCTCTGGAAAGCCCTGATTTCTGGGTAACCTTAAAATAGCCACAGAAATATCAAAGAGTGAGAGCTGTATAGGAAACTCCGCACTTCTGTTCTTGGGCTGAAGGCTGACAGCAGAATCGCACATGAACACAAGTACTCGGTGTGAGCAGGAGGTTGCCTCCTGTAGCAGTACCACTCTGGTAGCACAGTATAACAAACAGCCCCTTCTCCTGGAGTCTTTGGGTTCCCCCAGTCAACATTTCAAGAATATGAAGTTTACACATCATTCCTGGCCATCTCTCTTGCTGCTTGCCTTGACCTTAGTGTGTCTGCGCTCTGGCACTGCTGCCAGCTTCTGCACCTGTGACTTTAGAGTAGCTACCGTCTTCTCAGGCACCAAAGAAGACATCATCTGGGAAGAGGGTGAAAGGAACATGTCCTGATGGTTTTAAACACTGCAAGAATCTAACTTTTAATAGCAGTCAGGAGATGGTCTGACCCAACTCTTGGCCAGAAGCCCTTGGGAATAACACAGGCAGGCTCAGTTGTTCATGATTTTATGTCAGGCAGGACTAAATGACTTTTAAAATCTTTGGCTGCCTTCCTGTTCTGTAGTGGAAAATTGGCCTTTAACTGGAAATGAGCAGTGATTTCTCCTTGTATCAGACACTGCGGCTCTGCTGGCAGCCATGTTGTGGTATTATCACACTCATTTGGTTATCTGTCCTCACGGAGAGCTTGAGTTGGCCATGTGTTGACAAACTTAACCCTTATGGAAAAAAACACAAAACTGGTTTGTGTTGGCAGAATCCTATGTGGCAAGATGAAAGACCTGTTGGTCTGGCTGCATATCCCTCTGGGACAGAGGCAGGTCTCCCTCAAAGGCTGTGTGCTGCAGCTTAGCGTTTTGAAATACATTGCTCTTCAATAAGCAGAAGACAAACTCTTTTTTTTTCTGCCTGTTTCAAAGTGAAATTTCATGAAAGTGATTTCATGTAGAAGGAGAAGAACTGAAATGACGTATGGAGTCAGGGATGGTGCAGTGATTGTTCTGTGCCAGACTGTCAGGAGGTGGTTTAAGAAGTGCCTTTGGCTATCAGTTCTTGCTACCTGAAATATGAAAAATCAAACAAGGAATTGATGGTAGGGAGGGAATTGAAGGCTTTTTGTGAGCAAAAATCTGCATGACTCAAGCCAGTGTCATCACCGGACTGGCACAAAATAGAACAATTGTAAACCCTGCACAGGCACCAGAAAATGAGTAAGGGCAGAGAGACTGATCCTTGTCACTGAAACGCATTCCCTTCCTGTCCAGATCTAGGCATGCCGCTGGAAAAAGGATGGGTAGATTTGCCAAGATTTATCTAGACCCAAGCCCAGATGACACTAGCACTCCTCCTCCCACCCCTCCTCCTTGCACTATGTTTGTGCAGCATTTTGGCATGAGGAGACTTAAATTTTGTCTGAAGCCTCTAGGAATTGCAGTGTTATAAATTGCAATTAAACAGCTGTGTTAGTGATCAGATGTAGCTAGTACTCTAGGCTTTTGTAGGTGAATAGAGAACCTGAGTCTCTGGGGTGATAGACTGAAGATTTTTCACCACTCAGCAGTCTTAATCATATAGGAAGTTGAAATGACTGATATTTTGTTGAATGTTCCTCTCTCTTCCACTCACCTATACGTGGAAATACATACTCTCCGAGTTAGTCTTGAACATGCACCAGCACTTCTGTCCGCTCAGTGTTTCCTGCTAAGTCAAGAAACTGAGACTTCAAAACAGCTGCTGCTTAGGGCAAGTCTTCATTTATGAGTTAATTTCTAAGTGTTGTGGAGCATGAAGTAACAAAGCTTTGCAGTTAACAGCAAGAAATAAAAACTTTCTGGATGAGTAGGTGTGAGAAAGGAGCTCTCTGGTCTTCTCTTTTACTGTCTCTTCTAACTGTGGACCTTTCTTCCATTTCAGGATTCTTCATACCTCGATGAGCTCTCCAACAACAACTCACTCTTCTCATCCCCAGCGGATTCCCTCTCTGACATCGCAGATCCTAAGGACTTCTTGCCTGCCGATAGTCTGAACCATGTGCCAACACTATGGGATGTAAACACACCGCAGCAGAACCAAATAGAGGTAGAGGCTGCTTCCTCTTCCATCCTCCCCATCAGACATGAAATACTGCAGGCTTCATTCCGTGGTATTTTCATCAAGGAATTAAGAAACCAACCCAACTCCTCACAGGGGTGAGGTTGCAGTATGGTGATGTTATTTCCCTATTACCGAGTTTGCTTGAGGAGGGGAAGGGTGAAGTGTTTACACATATTTTAGTCTCCAGGAATCAGGAGAGTAACAGGACATCCTCTAAGGGATATTTGCACTCTTTCAGAGAGTTATGCAAACATTAGTTCATTCTCCTGACGGCAGTGGCAGGTAGGTGCATCACAAGCAGGATGTGTCCCTAGAACATTCAGCAGGTCCAGAGTGGGCCGCTACAGGGAATTCAGTCGTCCTACAGAGATGGACTCCAGGAAAAACACAGTGACTTAGATCATTAATTGTCCCTAGCGGCAACTGCTGCATGTTTATTCTTCACGGCAAATATTTTAGTAACAACGACTAAAAACCAAACTGTCTCAATTTAAGACTAACCATGTATGTTTACTTTGCGAGTCCAAGTCCCTGCAGGCTTTTACATATCTGAACTCTCCTAAGCATGTGATCTCCTGGAAGTCCCAGAGCAGAATGTGATTCTGTGCAGTTTTACCAGCCTTCTGCCATCTGCTTTCCCTCGTGTTGGGACTGCTCACTCACTATTGCACAACCTGTTATAAGTCTCCACTAGCAGCTGCCAGCTGTGGTCCTGAAGGAATCAATATTGTACACATCTGCTGAATCTCTAGTTCTCTGCTGCTGCAGTAAATGCCCAATCATGCAGTAGGCTTTGCTTTATTTTAGCTTTAATTCAACGTGAATGCTCCAGAAGGCAACCTAGCATGTCTGCATTTGAGTCACTGTTGTATTATGAGGTTCTGTCATGTTTTTAGAGACTGCATTTTGCTGTTAGTAATGTGTCAGACTCTGAATTTCCATGATGAAAGCTGGCTGTTTGACACAGCTTGGAAATCAAGAGACTTGGCAGCAATTCTACTTTGCAAGGATACTGCTATGTGGCTTAGTGACAGGTTGAATATTGAAGGAGTATGGTTTGGTGACTAGCGTCCTGGCCTGGGACTTGGGAAATCAAAGTTCCTTTCTGCCTTAGACTTCCTATGAGATTTTAGTCATGATGATGCAGAACCTCAAATCAGATACCTGAGCTCTTGTTGAAATCAGTGAGACTTGATCGCTGTTACGGACCTTCGCAGGGGCTGCCTGGCCCTCAGTGTG
Source organism: Apteryx rowi (assembly GCF_003343035.1). Classification (NCBI taxonomy): domain Eukaryota; kingdom Metazoa; phylum Chordata; class Aves; order Apterygiformes; family Apterygidae; genus Apteryx; species Apteryx rowi. The sequence continues at coordinate 1,224,292 of NW_020448531.1, forward strand.
TCTGTAAATGGAGACAGAGAATACCACTGCCCTCCTTCCCATGGATAAATGTGTTAGAGATCAAGGACCACACCATTATGCTGGCAGTGAGGGCTGCATAAGCAATCCGTATGTAGTCTGGTAACTTTGGACCAGTTTGACCGTGAAGTTCGAGATGGTTATGGGGAAGAGACAACTGAACTATTTGAACGCAAGAAATGGCTGAAGAGATCACAGGCTTGTAAATGGGATAATTTAAAAAGCTGGAAAAGCGGTTACATCCCCCAGGACGTAGAAGGCATGTGCCTTATTTCTCCTATTCTCCTATTTTTATTTTTTTTATGTAGTAGCCTAAATCACTACAAAAATAAAGTTACTTAGTGTACTGTTTCTAAACATGTGAACTCTGCTGGAAATATTTGATGCCTGTAAAAGCTTGTAGTTTTGTATCCGTGCAATATACAGCAATGACTTATGTCAAAAAGCTGTTCTAAATCCAGCCTAAAGAATGCAAGTGAGAAATAAGTAATGTTATGTATGTGATGTGACCGTAGCAGAGCAGCCGTCTCCGCTCCGGTTGCAGGCTGTTCTTCCCGTCAGCTACTCAGAATCACCCCCTGCCCCTCCTTGTCCTTCACACCGCTTAGGTTCAGATAAGGCCAATTAGCTCCTTGGAATTCCATTTATAAATGACTTCCTTTTGAAAAGAATCACTAGCTATTTTAAACGTTGTCTTATCTTTGTTTTCTGAATACAAAGGTGGTTGTTTTTTTAAACCGAGCTCAGAGCTCAACATTTCCTGACAAAGCATGTTAGACAGATTTCAGTTTCATTTTTACACGGGGGATGGTAACTCACAGCAGACTAGGTGAATGGATTGCCAGATTGACTCGTGATTGGCAGTTGTTTTAGCTGAGTTTTAAATAAGCGGTTTTCTTTGTTAAAGGAGGCAAACAAGCGATCTGTTGCAAAATCTTGAGGCAGTATCAAGGTAAAAGGTTCCTTACCATAACATTCACTACCTATCAGCACAGGTCTGGGACTCTGCTCATGCCTTGCAGCAGTATACAAGCAATTTAGATAATCTTTACCTGTCCCTCCCCACATAGTTATGCCAGCATAATTTTGAATAAAATTGCAGGAATTTTTGCTTTTGGGTAGCCAGAGCAGTTTCTAAGCAGCGTTATGAAATTGAACTTCCCATTGCGCATAACCCAGGTGGATGCAGTCCTGATCTGTTTTGATGCAGTACTTGTAATCAGTTGTAGCTGTTTAGTCAGCTTTTTACCCAGGAACAATGAATGTCCTTGCACTTTACTGTCAGGACAGTAGTTAATTTCCTGAGACAGAGTTTCAGTTTCAGAGATTCATGTGAAGCTGAACCAGCAGTCTCTAAACGGCTCTGGTAACGGGGCATCTCGTAAGTGAAGTCCGATGCATCCTGCATGTGAGGCCCACAGAGGGATCGCAGGTGCAAAAACTGCCTTATGCGCCCTTCTGGTCGAGGAGCTCATCCCTTAGGTGGGTGCTTCAGACTCAGGTGAAAAGGTGGGAGCTCATTCTGAAATAACCTAACAGGGAATTTTCTTCCTGCCTCCTGTTAGTTAGGGGTGGGAATATGCTTTAAGTATGAGGGTTGATGCTTTCTGTTCACTGATGTAAGTATGGGATTGCTTGTTATATTTACTCCTCTTTAAAAACTTTATGAACTCTCTTCTGTCATGTGATGGCAAGTTCTGCAATTTAAAGATATGTTATGGAAAAGACTGTATCCTTATTTTAGCCTTAGCCTTTTTTTTTCCTATCAGGTATTACTGCCATTGGGGAAATGTGTTTCCTCAAAGGAGGACAGGGAAAAATTGCAGAAAAGCTTCACAGTTAGACTGCACACTGCTGAAATTTTTTTAAGTTCAGTAAGCAACTCTTATCTCAAATGCCAAATGTTGAAGCTTTAGGTGGAGTGTCTGTGATTGAGGGGGAAATGGCTGGACTCGGAGCAAACTTCATGTGCCCATGCTGTGAGAGCTGTAATCAATAAAAGAGGAAGATGTATACGAAATGTTGGATCTGTTTTATTGTTTCAGCAATAGGTATAGAGGGAAGAACTACTATACAGTTAAATATTTTCAGGAGTTAGCAGACAAAACACTGTTGCATAATTTGTAATGGAGTTGTGAAATACCTTTTAAAAATAGTTCATGTAATCCATTATGTTTTCTCACGACCATCTCACAAGAGTTTATATCAGAGAAGCAAAGCCCTGCCTCTGAAGCCTGTAGCTAGAATTGTTGTGACCTGCTGATGTGTTTTATTAGTCTAACTCATTCACAGCACTTTTTAAAAGCAAACACGCTTCTCCCAACTCAATACATAGGAATTATATTTATGCAGAGAGGGGTTGGTTTGTCAGCCAAATGTGACTGTTTCCTTTGCCAGTGGAGTCACGGCAAGATGGTGCAAAAGGGAGAATAATGCAAGGAGGAAAAAAAATGGAATAACATCAAGTCTTTGATTGTGCAATTGTGTCAGCTGCTTTACTGAATGAGAGTCTTTCTCCTGCTTACATCCCTGTGTTCTCACATATGGTGCGTGCGTCTTATACATTAACGCTTTTAGATATGTAGCAGAGACTAAGGAGAAGATCAAATTGGGAGGGGAACAAGAATAGAGAAAGGAAGAAATTGTACAAGTTTGATCTGGAACAAGATGATATATCACCCAGTATAGCTCCTGGTCCCAGTCCTCACAGCATATTCTCAGCTGTGTGGTTAGTTTTAAATGCTCCAACCAACCAGGGTTTCTCTCGCTTCCTTTGTGATACCTGAGGTGAAAAGCTGTGTGCAAAAGCCATGTAGCTGAATTGGGATAGCAGGGATTTGTATTTTGAAGAAGACATGATGCAAAGACAGACCTACATTAACTTTCCACTGCTAGAGCTGAGACAAGTGTGTCCTTCCATTCTAGCGGGATCTGGGTCTTTCTCTTGCCTAAGAAGAAGCTTTTATATTGAGTTCAGATTTGTAGGTGGAGATGTTTCACCTGCTCTCCAGATTTGTTGGCACTGAAAATAGCTCTTCTGTCCAGCTTCCTTCTGGTAATTCTGACTCAGGCTTCCAGTAATGGAGGGTGCTTTTTTTCTTTTCTTCTTTTTTTTTAATTAAAAAAAAGGAAACAATCAGAGTGTTTATGCTTGAGAACTTCCCATCTTTCACTTCTGCCTGTGGAGCATGGGTCTCTTTACAAGTCTGGCACTCTTCTCAGGCTATAAACTTGAAGTAGTGCCGCTTTTGGAGTTGCTGATTACTTTGGATGCCATGAGCTGCTGGCTTGACCTTGCTCACTGTCGGGAAATTCCAGTGTGATTTTGTTTGTGTGGAGGCAGACAAAGGATCTCCTCGATTGTGCCTTCCCAGCGAGGAGTGTCTTGGGAGCTCTCATAACTGGCTGTGGTATAGTGGTTTGGATAGACTAAAACAATAATTAACTCTGACATGGCAGTTGGCGCCTAGAGACATCCAGCTAACCCATACTGCAGTCTGACCCACCAGACCATGATAACTGCTGCATTTGCTTATCACTGGCCTGCTAGGTCTCACAGTGCGGTTTGAGTTCCTGGAATAGTTTGGTGCTTTGCTGCTGGTCTCTGTATTAAGCGGAGGTCACGGTCTGTCTACACGTGTGAGAGGAACCTGAGTGGTGGCTGAAAGTGTGCAGGCTTTGGCGGTCTCTGTGCTGAGAGGTAAGCGGTAGCGCTCCTCATCCTCAGAACAGGTATTAATCAGTGCTGACCCACAGTTTGTGTTCCGGTGCAGTTATATAATTACTCTGAACAGTGTTTTTAATGTTAAAAACCAAATTGCTAAAGTGTTAGGTAAATGGTTGCCTTAAGGGCAGTTTGTAAGAAGATTGTAAAATATCAGTGTTCTGATTTAATGCTCAGTCCTTCCCTAGTGATGTCTTTTTGGATGCAGTTTTATTCCATCTTTCCCATTCCCGCTGTTTGGATCTCCTCAGCCGTACTTGAGTCTCCACTTCTGTCCCACAAAGTGATGCTATTTCTCTTCCATTAGCAAATCCAACCCGTAGCTCTCAGTTGGACTCATCAGTTCAGAATGAAACTTGTGATCCCGCTATGAGAATCTACACTGCTCCTTTTAAGTCTTAAACGAGGATCTCTCTTGTCTGGAACAGTGCAGCAGTCTTGTGTAGAGCTCCCTTCAGAGCAGATGGGAAAACAGTGACTAGCATAACTAATCCCAGTGCAGAGAAAATCCGTTATTCCCGTAATAAACTCCAGTCAGGTCTTGAAAGGGACTGCTGGCTTGTAAGAATTCTTTGAAAGCAGCAACACTTGTACAAATAATTCAATAGTGCTAATATAAGGTGTATAAAGTGTAAATGTAAGGTGTATAAAAGATGCCTAAGATGCCATGTTTAAAAGCAAAACTTTTCATTTTGGGATGACCCATCTTAATGTCATGCGGTTGTTAACTTTAGCAGAAAGACTTCTGTCTCGCAGGTTTGTTCACATTACGGAAGGAAATGTATGCTTGCAGGCTTTTGTCACGCGCGCGTGGGCACACACACAAAATGCTCACACTTCTTGCAGGAATGTATTTATCTTGGCCAGTTAGTCTCTGTGTTTGTGTTGCTGAAGGCGTGTAGGGCATTAGCAAGATTTACTAGTTTCCTGAATCATTCCCTAGGGCTTGACACTCCATTGCATTTCGCAAACAGAAAGTATTAAAGCCCATTGATGGTGTCAGAGTATAAGATCTGAACACAGAGTGCAAGGATCTTTGCAGTTGTCCTGTTTTCATGCTTTAATCTTTTGGGGTTGGAGTTGGAGGGATGAGAATTATGACTGTTTTCTTACTTGTATCTTTTCTGTTCCAGCTGTTCTCTCCCAGCAGATCATTCCCTGGCTTAAACAGTTCGAACGACCATGTTCCTGCTGTCCCCAACACCCCACTCCTCATAAGCTATCAGGTGAGAAAGATGATCTGCTTCAGTAGAATCAGGCACAAGGTTCTTAACTTGGTAATGCTGCAGAAAAAGAATGATTCTAACCATTTTTCCCTTCAGGGGGAGTAAGACAAGAAAATCAGCCAGATGCATTACGAGTCACTGCCCTTTCCCAGAAGTGTCTTATATTTCCCTTGATGTAGTCTCACTGTGTTAAGGAATGATCTGTGCTTTCTTTACCGCTAAATCAGCAGAGTCGATAGAGGCTGTTCTTTTCCTGGAATTATGTGACTTTGCTTTATGCTGCTGAGTACCATGCTGAATTTAAAACTGGTCTAGATCCCTTACTGTGAGTCAGATTAGAGTATAGCTGGGTGGAATTCATGCTAGCCTACAACACATCTGAAAAATGTTGTAAACATCGTTCCCTAATTCAGTATGGACTAGATGTTGAAAGTAGCTCTTAATGCACTTGTTGCACTTGTTGGGGCTCTAGGTGTGGGTTCCCACAGATGGTATTCCTTGCATTGCTGTAGTCTCTAAATTAGATGAATTGTATTTGAAAGGTTCGTGAATTTGTGCTGGAATAGTTTAAATGATGGTTTCTGGCACTGTGCAAGACTGCATGTGTCCGTAATTCAATGTGAACATTAATGTTTGGTCAATGCTGTGTTTCTTTTCAGTCTCAGGCTCCGGCAGAGGAGGAGGATGAAGGTGAGGAGGAAGAAACTGAAGAGTTGGGGCAAACGGAGACATATGCAGAATATATACCTTCAAAGTGTGAGTGTCTTACCATCACATGGGTATGAGAAGTGCTGTTAACTCCATTGTGGGCCAACCTAATTCACTGTTACCTTCTTTTCCTGCAAGCAGTATGTGGTGTTTGCCCTTCCACATCCCAAGCTTGTGATTTTGTAGAACTTTGCATGCCAATGTATTCATCCTTTGTTGGTGTTACCCTAATTTAGCAGAACACTTTTCTGTTTTTTCTGTTTCTTCCTTTTGGAAGAGGCACGAGTTGTTCCTGAGCAGAGAGCTACAGAATGTTAATATAGGGCCTGGAGTCCTTTTTGAGGTGCCCTGTAGAAGTCAAAAACATGATTTATCCGTTTTCTGTGTTGTTATTGTAGCCAAGATTGGGAAGCACCACCCTGACCTTGTAGTTGAAACGAGCACTCTATCCAGCGTCCCCCCACCCGATATCACCTACGACCTTTCCCTTCCACGCTCCATTGCCGACAAAGGGTCACTCTCTGCACTACAGCTGGAAGCAATCATTTATGCCTGCCAGGTATGTGGCTCCACCTTTCCTGGCTTGCATGTCTTACGCTAGAAATGAACTCTGCCTTTCCTGTGGACAGATGTTCAAATGTGTTTCAAAATAGCCTGTAATATAGAAGAACCACCTTTGGAAATGTTGGCATGTGCCATGTTAAATGCCTTTTGGAAGAAGGATTATTTGAAACTGGGGACTGAGAATTTGCCTCTGTGGGGTCTGTTTCCAAAGATGCAAGAACCCTTGACTTCTGCTAGGGATGGGAGTGCTTTGAATTTCTGAAGCCAGAGCCCTGGGGACCTTTACCATGAACCATCACTTGTGAGCTTGACCATGACACTTGACCATTCCTGCCTTTGTTTATTTGAGCAGGAAATGCACTTGCATCCATGGGATATGTGAGAGGGTTAAGTAGTGCTCTCATAAACTCATATGAAAGCTGTTAGCAAAAGCCAAATCTGTTTTAATTTCCAACTCTGCTTTTGATTTTCCAGCAACATGAAGTTTTATTACCCAATGGGCAGCGAGCTGGGTTCCTCATTGGGGATGGTGCTGGAGTTGGAAAGGGCAGGACAGTTGCGGGGATCATCTTTGAAAATTATCTTAAAGGGAGGAAAAAAGCTCTGTGGTAAGTTTTTTCCTCTGTTCCCGTAAGACTTTGGAGTTGGTTTGAATTTGGGTGTAAGGAATTCCTTAGTGCTGATGTTGGCTTTATAGTTGACTCACGCTGTGGCCTAGGATAAGTCGTTTCCACCTCTTTGTGCCTCTTTGCTGTCTGTGAAATGGGAATATTTCCCCTGAAGGGGTGATGGGAGAATGAATCACTATGAAATGGCAAATCACGTACTACTTGGAGTGCAATGTCAAGCCTACTCCTGCTCTGTTTGAAGTTAGCAGAGGGGTATTCATGGACTCCTTGGGTGCAGACTCGAGCCCCTAGAGGATGGGGTTTTCTGCAGAATAGGTATAACTTGCCATAAGTGGCAGTGCTGTGGAAGACTGGAGGCTGCTGTAGGATCTTACATTGAGGTGTGTGGGCAGTTGGGAATGTGATGGTTTTGCACACCTACTGTTGCTTTAATCAGAGTTATTAATCATTGTGCATGCCCTGACTGACTCCTCAGGAGATAACCAGGCCCATATCTTGCTTTTCAGGTTCAGTGTCTCCAATGATCTTAAGTATGATGCTGAGAGAGACCTGAAAGACATTGAAGCCTCCCACATTCCCGTGCATGCTTTGAATAAGGTAGGGAAGAAAAATTGTAACGGTGTTCTGGAAAACCAGCCCACAGTGGCACTTAAATGGAGCTGCCTTAGTGTGTAATGCAGCAGTCACTGTTGCCTTTGCGCGTGGTTGATGGCACAGTCAGTAGCAGACAGCAAGCTGTTTGCTGTTCCCTTCTCGCAGCGTGCTCTTCCCACTCTGGATTCTTGCTATTTTTATGCACCCTCCGGAGTTGCACCACAAGTACAGAGTTACTTCCTGCAGGGAAAGTGAGAAGTGTCTCCATACCAGTGCAAAGCCCAGCAGGACTTGAATCTTTTTAACTGTTCCTGAAGAGTGCTGCAGAGGGAACAGCACCTGTTAGACATGGCCATTCTGTGCTCTCATGGGCTAACATTTTCCAGCACTGGTTTCATGGTATCCCTTTTCAGAACATGCCAGTGAAGGGAGCATTTACAGTTGCACAGATTGGTGCCTGGCAGGAAATTCCAAATGCACAGGGTTATGGCTAAACACATGGGCCTTTCCATCAGAGTGAATCAGAGCATATTCAGACTTCTGGTTATCGGTGATGAAGCATTAGGATGTAGTATTTTTCAAAAAAACCTACAAGCGGTGGTGGTGTAGTTATTCACAGGGCTCTTCATAACCTCTTCTGGAGCCTCTTGTCCAGTCCATCAGCTGGCTTGTGTTTGCCGCACTGCTGACTAGCTCACTGCAGTGCTCTTCCCTGGTTTTTAATGGTGTTGAGCAACCAGCTCTTACTGAGTCAATGGAAACCACATGAGCTCAAGAGCCCTGAATGCAGTCCATTAAGAGACTGAAAGAGATGTTTGTTTTCAGACCAAAAGGGCTTTAAATAAAACTTTCTTCAGATTAAGACTATGTTTTTTTCTTCCTACATTTAGTTTTGTTACAGGTGAGACTCACGACAGTAAGATGAGCAGTAATCTCACCTGGCCAAAGAGAACGTAATTTTCTAAAAATAATTAAAACATATGGGAGGGATTCAGAGTAATTAAACATTCTAAACTGTTGCTTAAAAAGATAAGTGGTTTCAGATGGCCAGAAAATTGAAGTCCTAGTGTGGTCTCCACACTTCACTGCATGTATCAAGATGTGCTGACACATTGGCTAGAGGAGCTTATCCAGGCATTTAAAGTCCCTGTCATCACCATATCTCAAAGCGAAATAGAAGTGCTAAAGATGTCAGCTACCAACAGCCTTTTTCTCTTGTGCTCTCAGATTGGTTTTTCTTCTTGAAGGCAGGAGCATGTGTCCTGTAAAGTCACAGCAGAATCAGCTGTAGTGATTGTGGGAGAAGGATGGGTGGGGTATACTGCGGACAAGCGTCATGAGCATGTGTGTTCTTGTTCTTCCTCTTTTTGCAGATTAAATATGGTGACACAGCTACCTCAGAAGGAGTCCTCTTTGCCACTTATTCTGCTCTGATTGGTGAAAGCCAAGCAGGCGGACAACATAGGACACGCTTAAAGCAGATTTTGGACTGGTGCAGGGAAAATTTTGATGGAGTTGTATCCTTAAAAAAGAAAGGGTGAGGGAGAAGAATTGCATGCTTGTAATAGTTCTTCGCCAATGAACACAGAGCTGGGGCCATCTGAGGTCACTGGGAACAGCTGTACTGAGCAGTTTGATGCCTGTGGTGGATGTTTAAATGCTATAAGCATTGATTCCTCCCACACTCCTCTGTTGTCCTCCACAGGCTGCAGTGTTAATGGGAGGAGGGGAAGAATGGAGCTGTGATTAACTTTTTCAGCATTCTTCTCCCTCAGCATTATGACCGAGTTGTTCTTGGGCAGCAAGCCATACCTTGGCAGTGAAGGGACAGAGGGAGGGGGAAATGACTTCAGGCTCTGAAAAGCAGAGGACTAGGCAAAAATGACAGATTTCTTGCAGTTTGGGAAATGAGTCCATTTTGTTGATAATGGGGCAGGTGGCTCAATTGGTCGGAGGAAGCTGGGTTGTGTTTTCCATCTCTTCCCACCCTCGTGAAGAAATTGCACCCTTTCTCCTTAACTAACTTTCCCTTTTAGATTGTATTTGATGAATGCCACAAAGCCAAAAACGCTAACTCCACTAAAATGGGCAAAGCAGTGCTGGACCTTCAGAACAAACTGCCTCGAGCAAGGGTTGTTTATGCCAGTGCCACAGGTAAGCTTGTCCCATGGCATTGCCTGGACACAGTGTGTAAACAAATGCCGGTCACCTCTGTGATCTGCCATCCTGTCTGAAGGATGTCCTTGAGATGTGATCACATATGCTGAGAACACGTGTTCATGCAAGAAGAGATAAATGACATCAGAACATTGTACTACAATGCTGAAGAGCAGCTAGGATGCTGGGATCTGCCCCAAGTTCTGTCCCTGCCTTTTTTTGTGACTTTTTGACAAGACAGACTAATCTCTCTTCAGATTAACCTGTAATGATGATGCTTGCCCATTTAATGCATAGAGGGCAGTGCTTGGAAAGCCGCTTGGGTCTTCTATGACACAATAGTGAATGACCATCCTTTACAAAAGATGAGTTCACTTTTCTTGAGTCAAAACTATTTACAACTGCTTTTTCTAACAGTGAATTTATTCAAACAGGTGCCTCTGAGCCAAAAAACATGATTTACATGAGCCGCCTGGGGATCTGGGGGGAGGGCACCCCTTTCAGAGCGTTTGATGAGTTCCTGCATGCAATTGAAAAGAGGTAGGTCATGTCTGACATCCCTTTCCACCGGCTTGCATTTTGTGGCAGGCTTTGTCTGGCCCAGGGAGAGAAGTGCTGGCCTTGACCCATTGGTCTCTGCCTGATAACTCCTTGCAGGATTCCCTTTTGCTCCTAAAATAAATAAATAAATATAAATAATTAAAAAAAATACACCATCCTACCAGTCTCATGGCTAAACACTTTGTACCTGTCCAGTGGCAGCCTTTAAATAGCAAGAGAGGCAGCTAGGATGTTTTCAGAGGAAGGGCAAAGCCTTTTTGTCGCTCAGTCCTTCCACTGGACTGGAGCAGTGAGAAGAGCAGTGCATCTCAGTGGGTTTCATAGCTGGGCACTGTGTTCTAAGTTTTTAGAGGAAGTCAAACTGAAGCAAGATTGGAAGAGTCATTTTCCCATTTGAGAAGCGGGCGTGATGCCTGTCATGCGCGTGTCCGAGGACAGCTTGAGCCACCAGGAGAGGTTCTTGTTCTGCAGATGCACCTAGCTGGTGCTGCCCTGGCGCAGAGGGAAGGGGTTTCAAAGCCAACTCTGTCTGTCTTCCTCTCCCAGGGGAGTTGGTGCAATGGAGATCGTAGCGATGGACATGAAGGTCAGTGGAATGTACATTGCCAGGCAGCTCAGTTTCACTGGAGTGACCTTCAGAATAGAGGAGATCCCGCTGGATCAGCAGTACAAGATTGTCTACGATAAAGCAGCAAAGCTGGTGAGCTGGCCCCACTGCAACAGGGTGACCGATGTTTAGTCATGCTTTGGGCATTGCCACTTGTTATGTGGGAGGATTTGAGGTCCCTAAACATGGCCGTGACCACAAACTTAGTTTATTTATAAGAAAGAAAGGGGAAAAAATGGTGCACACACTCAGCTTACATTAAAAAATTCATCATGTATGTTTTTTTGCCTCTACTTGAAAGTTCCATGTTTGGAAACCAAATCTTGCAACATTGTGCTAGTGTGGAAAGGAGCGAATGACCAGACTGTTTGTTCAGACTAACACAGCAGCAGAAATACTTATGTTAAATTAGATTGTCAAACCTCAGACTGTTCTAATAACTTCATGCACAGCAGTAATGAAAGTGAAAAACAAGATATTAACTGGCCTTTCTCGGTACTGTCTTCAGTGGGCAGAGGCCTTGATGGTGTTTCAGCAGGCAGCCGACTGGATCGGCTTGGAGTCTCGGAAGTCCTTGTGGGGTCAGTTCTGGTCTGCTCACCAGCGCTTCTTCAAGTATCTCTGCATTGCTGCTAAAGTCCGGCGACTCGTTGAGCTTGCCAAGGAGGAGCTGGCAAAGGATAAGGTGTGGTATTAGAACCTAGCTGCAAATGGCAACAGCCATCAGTTTTATCAGTGAATTTTTGTAGTCTGCAACCAAAAGGAGATTATTATTCAGCTTGACTTGAAAACAATTTCAAATGTCTTTAAATATGGCTGAAACTCTTTCTAGGTCAACCAGAATGAAATGCAGTCTCTGGGTTTCTGAGAACATTCACAGTAAATTATACTGGAGTGCTAACACAACGTCATCATCTGAGCCATTATCCACTGTTTGTGTATAGTAGCCGTGGGCAAGTTGATTTGAAATAGTATTTTGGGTCATGTTTGAGTTACAAGAGGTACCAGATCTTTCAGCTCTAGCACGGCCCTGTCATTACATCCATCTGAATGTGGTTTGGAAATTTTTGACAGAAATCATCTAGCAAAATCAGTTAGTTTTTGAAAGTAGAGTCATCCACTCAGTGGTGTGAGCAGAAGTACAATGCGGGATGTTGAAAGATGAGTCTTCATCAGGAGCCCTGTTACAGGCCCAGCATGTGTTTTGGAGGGAGTCCAAGGAAAACGTCCCTGGAACTATGAAACGAAATCTCTAGAGCCTGTAGCTGCTTGCCCTAACACCAGCTGCGATAGGCCCTCGCTGACGCCTTGCTGTGCTGCCCTTTGTGTTTCTCTGCAGTGTATTGTCATCGGCCTGCAATCCACTGGAGAGGCTCGCACCAGAGAAGTCCTGGATGAGAATGATGGGCATCTAAATTGTTTCGTCTCCGCTGCAGAGTGAGTTAGAAATCCATGTTGTTTTTGCTGAGGGGACATGTGGGAGGGCTAATGAAAGCCCTGCCCTAGGGCCACTTATAATTTGCAGTTCTGCAAACGCAGTTTCCTAAACAGTTCACCTTAAACAAGCTGTAAATACAGAGGATGCTTTATTGGGTCTTTGGACATTATTTCTCTAAAAGCGGCTTTATAAACTAGATTCTGGATTTTAAACTCTCCTGTGGTTCTAACTTGGAAAGGAACTGGCAAGTGTAGAAGAGCTAGAAATGTGAGCTCAGATGTGGTTTGTGTGGGTCTGACCCTGGGAAACATGGCCCTTGACACTGAAGGAATGAGCAGGGGAATCTTATTTAATGATAGAGGCTGGGATGATAATGTGAGAAGGTATTGCTGGAACAGTGAGAGGAAGGAACGGTTCAAGGAGTTTAGGTTCTTTAGTGTTGGCTTTAAGCCTCACTACGAGGCAGGACATGTTGTTCAGTTGCAGGATCCTGTAGCACGCTTGTTGTGTTGCCTTCATTCATGGTTAAGAGGAGAATTGATTGTACCTAAAGTGAAGCCAGCAGTTGGACTCATGGTAAATTTTCTGGTAGGGAATGAGGCTTATGCTCCCCCTCATTTCTGCACCTTTCAGAATATCACCCTGTCCCATGAATGTGGCTGTTCCTGTATAAGAGGTGATGAAAAACTGGGACAGTCAGTTGAGTTGCATTTCTTGTGTCCTGCAGGCAGCAGGCTGTTACTGTTTTCTTTTGAAGTGACTTTTAATGTGGGTGAAAGCAATGAGAGATGCCAGAGATGGTGTGTGTCCAGCTTGGACCAAGCATTCTCCCAATATTCTCAGGCATTTTTGTGCTATGTCACTTTGCTGTCTCCAGTCCATTCCTGAAAAACAAATACCAGTTTGCTGACAGTGCACAAAGCAGGTGTAACAACTGCTTGGATTGATTTGGTCTCTTGAATTGGTTTCTGCATCACAGAATTCAGAGGAACTCAGTGTGTTAGTCCGCTGGTGATCACTCTCACTGCTCAGCTTTGTCCCCAGTTTTAGAGGCTAGAGTTATTTGCCCAGCAGCATTGGCCAGGTAACTGGGTGTCTTCTGGCATATGCTGAGCCTCCAGTCGCAGCGTCCTGGTTTTACAGCACTTCAGGGAATTTCTCGTGGGGAATGTGCTGGGAAGAAGCAGTTGTTTAAAAGATGCTGAGAAACGGAGTTAAAAATAAGCTGGTTATTCAGTGAGTGAATACAAGCCCAACCTTCTGTTTGCAGAGAAGATGGGGGAGTGCAAGTACTGGGAAAATGAGCAAGGTCTCATGGCAGGGAGGCTCCAGAGCTGAGAGTGACTTTTTGCATTCTGTGCCCAGAGTCACCCCAGCACAGAGGACAAAAGAGCCCTTTCTGGTGCCATGTAGTCACAATTACTTAATAGCCAGCCCAGAGCTCTGCCCCTCCAGAGAGTGGTGCTGTCCCTCACATCAAGGGTCTTAGAGCCCCCTCCCTGGTTCCCACAGATCCTTCTTTCTCACATGGGTGAGTTATCATGTCCATACCTCTCAGCTATTGCTTTCAACCTTTTTTTTTTTTCAACCAGAGCTCATTCAGCACTGCCTTCTCGTTGCACTGGGGGTTCAGCCCCATCCAGCACAGTCAGCATTTAAGCATTTGCTCTTTTGTTTGCAGAACAGCCCACAGAAGCATTTGTTTGATTTCCACCTCTTCTGATTTTTCCATTCACCCAAATCCACTACGTATCCCATATTTTTGTCACTTTTCTCTATTTCATGGGCAAGCAGACCCATGTCCGGTTAATCAAAGGGCTTAGTGAAGCACATTTATTAGACAGCCTGACACCTGGTCTCTGCTGTGAGTTGCAAGGCAAAGCATCAGGCCACAGAGCACGGAGAGGAGCTGGAACACTGGGACTTACTGGATTTTTCAGTAGTGATGTAACAGCTTCCCAGTGTAGTGTGTCCCATTTAAAACTCCTTCTTGGTTTCTATATAAAGGTTTTGCAACTTTGGCATGTCACGTGGCAGCACAGTGCCCAGGATATGCTCTGCTTTTGTTGCAGTATCTCCCTGGAATGGCCCTGCTCCCTCCATCAGCAGGGAGACTACAGCAGGGAGCATTTCCCAGCATTACAGTACACAGTCTTCACTCAGCACGCCCGTTTCAAGGCTGAGATTCTGCTGGAGCAAACCACGTTCCCTCAGCTAACTTTTGGGTCTGCCAGCAGAACCCTTTGGTGAAACAAACTCGGTTTGATTTGCTTCAGTTTTGGAGAGCTGAGCCGTACCAGTAGCTAACTGATCATGTGCTAGTAGTTGTGGTGCTGGATTTACCCCTCTTTCATGAAATATACTGCTATCTCAAATACACATTGCTACATGATAACCAGCAGATGTTCCTATTCCTGGTAGCTAGAATAAATTTTGCATCTTACTTTCAGAGGCGTCTTTCTATCACTAATTCAGAAGCACTTTCCTTCAACCAAAAGAAAGAGAGAAAAAGGAACTGGCATTAAAAGAAAACGTAAGAGCACACTCCACTGCCCAGCATCTGACCTCCTACCTTGCTGCTTCACCCCAGCCACTCAGCTTTTTCTTTTCCTTTTTCCCTTTCCCCCACTTCATGCTTTTTGCTACTCTGCCCTGATTTCAGTTTGCCCTCCCTCACATCCCCCATCACTGTTGTCTCTCATCTGGAGGAGGGCGGCTCTCTAGGTCATTCCCCCTTCCTCCCTCTAACCCACTCCCCTGTCACCAGCGTAGTTCCTAGCCTCCACCACTTGCCCAGTAGCTGTGCCCCTTTCCCTTAGCTGTTTCCTTACCTAGACTGATGGGCAGATTGCACCAGAGTCCTGGCTGTGCATTTGAAGCCCTCCTGCAGCAAGGGGGGTTTCTCTACTACCCCTTACCTATAGCATGGCAAGTGTCCTGGGAAAAAATCACTTCCCTGCCAAATCGTTGGCTGTGGCTGCAGGTAAGAACAGTTTTGGGATTTCTTCCTTAGTGGGATGGGGGAAAGGTGGAAGAGGGGATGAGACAGCAGCACAGGCAGATTGTGGAGGTTGTCCTAACAGGTTGCTGCTGCAGAGCAGCTTGTGCAGACTGGTCTCTGAACCCTCTCACGTGGCGGGGGCATGTCTTACTATGCTTGGAAGTAAACGACATCCCAGCTGCAAGCACCAAAACACTGGCACCTTCCCTTTGCCTACAAATGCCTCTGAGGGCAGTCAGACCTGCGGACTCCTTCCCCTATGGAGCTAACACTGCTTAAAGCCGGCTGTGAGTTCATCCTGGTGTGTGCAACTAGCTTCAACCCTGATAAAGATTGCCTTGTTCTTCCTTTCTCTCTCTTCCTTTCTTTCTTTCTCTCCCTCTCTTTTTCTCTCCCTCCTTCCTCCCCCCCTTCCTAACTGTCCACTTGTGCCCAAAAGGCTTTGTCTCTCCAAGATTAGCCTTTTATCTGAGGCAGTCTCAGCTATTTTGTGATTTCTTCTCTTCTTTCTGAGCTGGCACTTGCTCTTCTGCATGGATACACAAGGCTGGGGACCCCCACATGACGCCACTCACTCTCCCTTGCAGGGAAACAGAAGGGCCGCTGCGCCAAAGCTCTGAAGGGTGTATGTGACCCTGCCGGTGTGATCAAGATCAGTGATGACAGCAGCACTGACTCCGACATGGGGCTCGACAGTGACTTCAACTCCTCTCCAGAGTCCGTGTTTGAGACAGACGATGTCATCTTCGTTGAGCACACCTACAACGGCTTTGCAGCAGAGGACAGAAGTAAGCAGGGCAGCAGCAGAGGGCTTGCTCCTTCCTTGCTTTGGGGAGCCAGGAACCAGAGTCACTTCGTTCTTTAGTGCATGGTGCACAATGCACAGGAACGTAGATGGAGGAAACCACCCGCTCCAGTACCCTGCAAGCGTGGACAGCTATAAGATTAGATATAACCCTTGTGGGGTCTGGCTAAGGGGATTGCAGAGTTGAGCTGGTGTGAGGAGATCTTTTTTGGTGTGTTCTGGGGATGTTGAAGCTCCTTCTGTCTTTGGGATAGCCTTACAATCTTGGCTAGATTTTATCCTGTGATGGTCAAACTTGGCCTTGTGAGGTTAATTCACATCAACTTGCTCACATCAGTGAGCCAGCAGAAGGTGCTCTACACACTACTTTTCCTTCCATTATAAAACAGGGGGAAGCACAGATTTATTGAAGCACCATTTATTGCAAGGCTTTACCTGAACATCAGATAGTGCCCCCTAGAAGCCCCTTGGGACCAACTTCTGATTTCTTTTGGCTCTTCCGATTTGCAATCACCAGGTGATTCTGAGTGTTTGTGTTTTACTTTGCAGGCAGTTTTCACTTGCTGTCTTCCCAAAAAGAGATGCATGGCCTGAGAGAACTAGAACATGTGGAAAAGATGAAACAGGACCTCCTAGCAAAAGTAAAAGCACTGGGAAAAGAGCTACCTCTCAATACCTTGGATGAACTGATCAATCATTTTGGGGGCCCGGAGCACGTGGCAGAGGTACTCCCCACAATCAAGAGTATATTTCACTGGCAATGGGTGACAGGAAAAGGGGCCAGTGAAGGGAGCTGCAGCTGAGAGTTTCCTCTCCTTCCTTGCAACCTGAAAAAGCTGTTTAGAATTGACTTCCTAAACACTGTTTCACCCAAGATGCTGCACCGTGCAGGTCTCTCCCCTCTGCTAACGGCCTCTCTCTCTTCTGTGCGGCATGTGCAGATGACTGGGCGGAAGGGCCGGGTGGTATGCAGACCGGATGGCTCTGTCATGTTCGAGTCGCGTGCAGAACAAGGCCTCTCTATAGACCACGTCAATCTGAAGGAGAAGGAGCGTTTTATGAATGGGGAGAAGGTGAGTGAGATTTGAGCCAGAAGAACCTTCAAACATCTGCATGGGAGCAAGTACATTGACGGGGCAGGAAAGGGAGGGTGTCTTGTATGCTTTTGCCTTGCCAGCCTTAGGCCAGAGGCCAGCAAGGCTCTGCAGCTTTCTGTTTGCCCTGCTGGCAAGCGATAAGGTGGCCTAGGTCCCTTCCATGATCTGGGGCTACCTTTGTGTCTTGGGCTGTTTCCTGTGGCTGCTTTTGCAGATGACTAGGAACCTCATTCTCCCTTCTCACTGGTGGTGTTTCTCTCTCTTAGCTCGTAGCAATAATCTCCGAGGCCTCCAGCTCAGGTATCTCTCTCCAAGCAGACAGACGGGTGAAAAATCAGAAGCGCCGGGTCCACATGACACTGGAATTGCCTTGGAGTGCAGACCGGGCCATACAGCAATTTGGTGAGGACTGAGTGTTCTTGGTCACTGTCCCCTTCCCCGAGTGCATTTCAGACCATGCAGCCTTGGGCAGCCCTGGCAGTGAAAAGCACATGTGGCCGCCCAAACCAGGCAGGGCCTGAGGTGTTTAGCCTGGCCTCCCGAACCAGGCTGCAGCCAGGGACACAGATATTTAGCTTTTTGAGGTGGCAGCTTTCAGAGCACGGTGCTCCCATGTTTTGCCAGGATAGAAATCCAGACATAAGGCAGCTATGATTGACTTGTCAACAGGAACCTTCCCTATAAGATTTCAGGAATGATTTGCAGTGTGGAAAGGGGGAAGCCTTCCCATTCGTGTGAGCAGGAATTCCTCCTCATGAAACATGCCTGGTGGTGCCTGAGGACTTCTGTTCCATCCTGCAGAACCTCTGGAGATGGGGTGGGCCGGTTCCCACGTGAGCATAAAGAAATAATGCCACACCCCAGCTCAAAATGGGGGAGAGGTCAGGACTCCTTGCCAGAGGTCAGGACTAAAAACTCAACTCTGACATGTTCTGAGCATCACCAAGGTGATGAATGCAACTGCACCTCTGTCCTTTAATCCCAAAGAAAGATCTCCTTTGGAAACCAGCATGACGTGGATAGTCATTTTGGCGCTCTTACCTCCTGCTCAGCTTCTTTTCCCATATGAGGTAGGCTGTACCGACCTCGCCTTTCACTCCCTTCTTTACTCATATCTCTGTAGGTCGAACACACCGCTCAAATCAGGTTTCTGCTCCAGAGTATGTCTTCCTTATCTCTGAGCTGGCAGGGGAGAGGAGGTTTGCATCTATCGTGGCAAAACGTCTGGAGAGCCTAGTAAGTGCCCTGCAACAAAGATATAAGTGTGTCAGTTCCAATTCTCTCTGAACAGGTTTGGTAGTCCCACTGGCATGGACAGTGTTACTAGTGCGAGGGATTGCATCACCCCCTGACTTAAAGCATTGCAGTTGTGGAACGAAGAAGGCTTTTAACATTCTGGGATTTGGGAAAGGAAGTGAAGAAGAATATGTAACCAAGGCAACAGGAGGAATTTCAGGGAAGCAGAACCCAATTCCAGATGCTGGAATTCCCCCAACATTACACAGAATCACAGAATCACAGAATCGCTGAGGTTGGAAGGGACCTCTGGAGATCATCTAGTCCAACCCCCCTGCTCAAGCAGGGTCACCTAGAGCACATTGCACAGGATTGCATCCAGGCGCGTTTTGAATATCTCCAGAGAAGGAGAGCTTGCACCCATCCTTTTCCAGAAAGCTAACAGAAGTATTAATGACCACAGTTTGTCAGTCAGTTTCATTTTTCTTTGTTTCTGATAAATCCCCAAATACTTCAGGAAAGTCTTAATATTCCAGAAAGTCACTGCTTGTCCACAGTGCATTCATATCCTGGCATCTTCTGAGACAAGATGGTTTTGGTTATCCTTCCTCTGGTAGTTTGCAACAGCTAAAACTTAAGAACTAAAATACTTGTGAAGATGTATGTGACGTACAGCCTGCCTGCTGTATTAAGGTTTAATGTGTTGTCACATCTTAATAGCTAAATGGCATGTGATGTCTCAGAAATGTGTAGGAAAAAATAGCATTTTCAGTGTTCTGGATGTAACTAGGGAAACAGAAGAAATGTTGCTTGATAATCTCCAACAATCCTGTTAAAACCTGGTGGATGCTGTTGAGCTGGTTAGAGGCCATCATCTGAAATGCTCAGGAAACGTTGCTCACAGAGTTGATTATTTCTCAGGATAATTGATCTCTGTTATGTTGTTACTCTGATTAGTTCCTCCTACTCTTCTGAAGAGCTTTTTGCTTGGTCTGTCTTCCTAGGGTGCCTTAACTCACGGAGACCGAAGAGCCACTGAATCCCGAGACCTCAGCAAGTACAACTTTGAGAATAAGGTAACTCGCAGCTGTTTGCAGGGAAGCTCAGCCAAGGAAGGGCTGAAACAGTTAGCAAGTGCCTCAGTAGAAACCGGGGGTACGAAGGTCGTTGCTGGCACCTACAGGCAGGATGTGGCCTAGCAAGCATCAGGCGTGCAGCTCTGCGGGTAGCGCAAGTACAGCATACAGAACCAGTTAATACCAGCACCGGGCATCCGGGTGCCCCCCTGGTGGGAGGCTCATGTTCCCGGCTTCCAGGGGGAAGCTGAGGAGGGCGCTTGGGTGATCTGCCTCTGCCCTAAAGGGAAGTGGCGTCAGGGCCGGGGTGAGGGCTCGCAAGTTCCTGTACGCGGATCCCCTAGGGTTGGACAAGGCCCCTGACACGCGGCTTCCCCTCGACACAGGCAGCTCAGTGGCCTTTGCTGGAGGCGATGGCTTTCTCTGCAGTGCCAGCAGAAATGCTGTGACATACTCAGTCCATTGCTGGGCTGACAATGTAAGGTGCAGGGTTCGTCCCAGGCATGACTCTTGTCTCCTTTCACAGTATGGGGCTAAAGCACTAGACAAAGTCCTCTCCACTATCCTCAGCCACACAGAGAACAAGGTTCCTGTGCCCAAGAGCTATGAAAGAGGAGAAGCTTCATTTTTTCAAGGTAAGAATATTACCAGCTCTGGGGTTACTGTTGTGTCTTGCGTCAGCTTCGTGCACGAAGGTCTGTCTCAGGTTTGGGACACTTGAAGAGCTGAGCAGCAGGCTGGAGGGAAGACGGTGTGGGACAGGTTTAGCTGTGGGATAACGGGCATAGCTGGAGGGGAAGCAGCCCTGCAGGACTGTCGAAGGGAGGGGAGGTTCAATCCTAAAACTGAAAAGCTGCCTTCTGCCATTCCAGAAATGAAGCAAGGCCTCATCTCTGTGGGGATCTGCTGCAATCAGATGAAGTATGGCACCGTCTCGGTGGAGAAGGGTATGTGTCAATCTTTTTCTGCCTGTTGTGAGGGAGAAATGAAAGAGGCAGAGCTGCCATAGCCCCCTGGGTCCATCTGCACTGGAGTACAGCCTTGAGGGGTACACTGTGCAGCTGATGCAGGATGCAGCCCTCTGACCGCTGGAGGAGCTGCTGTGGTGATCAGCCAGCACCACAGATCACATTTCCCCACAGCAGCCTGGCTTCTGCCTGCAGCCTGGACTAATGGGCTCTTGGGCTGCTCTCTTGCGAGTTAGTGCTGTGCTGCCATCCAGGAAAGGGTGGTGGTTGGGTGTTGAATGAGTCTCTTTGGGGATGTGCTGGTAGGTTTCATGCCTGGCTACACCACATTCTCTGATCCTCCATGCTCTTGCAGATTGCTCCATCACCAAGTTCCTGAACCGGATTCTGGGTCTAGAGGTGGACAAGCAGAACATGCTTTTCCAGTACTTCTCTGACACCTTTGACTACCTGATTGAAAAGGACAAGAAGGAGGGCAAATATGACATGGGCATACTAGGTAAGGAGAAAGAGGGGTGGCCAGACCTCTCCCTGCTGCACCCCTGAGGCTCCCTGCTCTGGCTGACTGGCTGTTTCAGCACTGTGCTGTGCCCGTGGCCCTCAGGTGCTGTGCTGTCCCAGTCCCACACAGCACAAATCCTGAGACTCCTTTGCAAGGAGAGGAGATGGCATGGACAGAGAATGAGGGCTGGTCTTGGACCTAATGCTCTAAACAAGGGCATGTGTTTTGGTTTTTCCTCCTGCTCCAGATTTAGCCCCGGGAGTGGATGAGATCTATGAGGAGAGCAAGGAGGTCTTCCTGACCCCTGGGCACCCGCAGGACGGGCAGGTCGTGTTTTATAAGGTAGGCAGCCCGCACAGCGCTCTCTGCAGTCCAGCCTTCTCCAGTGCATCCCAGTCTGGGGCTGTGAGCCCCTGGCTTCCTCCTTCCGCCCCGCGGCTGTTTATCATGTTTGTATCGCATTTGCCCTTGGTCATGGGTGGGTCCTTGGTGCTGGGAGTTAAGCAGAGGAGCTAAGGACAGCCCTTGTCCTGCCCTGAGGGCATGGGGCTGCCATAGCCTGGAGCTCAGTCCGGCGGAGCATGTCAGCGCTGCACTGGCCCCTCTGGCCCTGCCTTCACCCTCTTCACCACCTTGCATGGTCTCCTGGCTGCAGCAGGAGGGCTCAGGGCTCTTAGTCCTTGGAGCTCTGCTCTCCTGGGAGACGGGAGCCCTGGGGCCCTCTGGACTCTGGTCCCGCCCGTGGCAATGTCCTTGAGGTACCAACAGCGCCTGTTTCTTGGCTGCAGCTGCACCGAGTATGCGTTGGGGTGTGATTTGTGGGACAGACTGAGCTTATCCTGCGCTCTGGAATTACAGAATCCTCTTGTTTGTCCCTGTTTAGATCAGTGTTGACAGAGGCTTGAAGTGGGAGGAGGCTTATGAGAAGTCGCTCAAACTGACGGGATCTTTCGACGGGTTTTACCTCTCCTACAGGGTAGGTCCCTGGGCTCTGCCAGGGTGGCACCCCAGTCTGGAGAATGACTCCAGCAGATGGTGGTCCGCTGTGACTGTCAAAGGCCCTTGGTCTGTGTGTGACCTCCTACTGGGGGCTGGAAGATGCCCCCACTGTGGGAACAGGGAGGAGGGGGTTAGTTCAGAGGAGTCTGAGCTTGGGAAGAGAAGCTGTGATTGTAACCACCAGCCCTACCCCAACAGATGCGAGGAAGCAAACACACCTGTCTGCTGGCAGAGCAGAGCCGCGGGAAGAACTTCATCCTCTACAAGCCAAACATTGGGAAGCAAAGCCAGCCTGAGAGCCTGGACAGTCTGCACAAAAAGTACCAGCGGGTAAGTGCAGCCCTCCGGCGTGACAGGAGGGAAGGGCCTCTTTCTCTGTGCAGGCTTTGCCAAATGGTGCCCCTCCATAGTGCAGGCGCCGCCTTCCCTGGGCCCACACGGCTCGGCCCCAGCCCCAGGCTAAGCTGCCCTTCCCTGCCGGGTCCCTGCTCCTGCGACCGGCTCACTCAGACAGGTCAATGTCCCCTGGCGCCCCTGGGAGAGCACGAAGCGTTTGTCCTCTCACTCCTCTGGCAGGCAGGGTGCTTAGCACCGTGCTACCTGGCTTCCTCACTGGCCCTGAACCCCCTCCAAAACAAGAAGAGTGGGGGAAGCAAGCGTGAGGATAAATTGTGCTTTGGAAGGACAGTTACTGTAAGCTCCTCGTAGTCCTGCTGAGGGTCTGGCAGAGCTGATAGCAGCACCCAGGTGTCCTGACTCCCAGCCCTAGGTTTCAACTCTCAGCTGCACATTGGGCAATGGAAAATCTCTACCTCTGTAATGGTTTCTTCTGCAGGTGCTGCCTGAGGAGGCCAAAGAGCACTGGGAGAGCAGTTACCACTTCTCCTTGAAGAAGTGTAACCATGCCGCCTGGTAAGAGATGTGCAGCCCAAATCTGCCCTGCTTTCAGAGGGGAAGGCTGGTCCTGCCCTCCCCGAGGCAGAACCCTTTGCGGCTGGCGCTGGGGAGACAGCGGGGAAGGGCCATGCTGGGGAGGCTGCGGCGGGGTCCTGCTCTGCCGTAGGAGCCCATGCTGACTCAGGTTGTTTTCCCCCACTCGGACTGAAGGAACAGGAGCTGCAAGCTGATCCAGGAGGGGAAGGAGTGCTTCCAGGGCATGCGCCTGCGTCACTACTACATGCTGTGCGGGGCCCTGCTGCGGGTCTGGAGCAAGATCGCCAGCATCATGGCAGACATCACTAACACCAGCTACCTGCAGATTGTCCGCCTGAAGACCAAGGAGAAGAAGAAACAAGTTGGTGGGTGAATAGCTGGGAAGGGAAGGGGCAGGGCATGTTAAAAGAAGGAAGAAGGGATCCAGCTGCCTGCTTCCAAGAATCCCCTCGTAAACATGGCTAGGTGCCGGGCAGAATCACCCGCTGCTCAGCTGATCCCATGGGAAGGAAGGCAGCTGGGGCTATCCCTACATGTTTGTTTGCGCCCAGTGGTGGTACATCTCCTCTGGGCACCAGGCGTGAGGGTGCCAGCCAGGCCTGAGCTGTCCGATCCTTGGCTGCGAAAGCGGCACTGTTGGTGCATGGTACAAGCCTGCCTTGGAGCTGCCTTTGCTCCAGTTGCAGCCCCGTCTCCCTGCTCCACAGCCCAGCCAAGAGGTGGAGCAGGCAGGGAGCGTGCTAGGCAAGCGGGCCCCAGACTGAGGTGCTCTTGCTTGTGCCTCTGTCCCCCCCAGTTCCCTTCTCAATGTGCTTTGGGGACTGACCCACCTTCCTCTCCTAGGGATAAAGATCCCCGAGAGCTGTGTTCGTAAGGTGCTGGAGGAGCTGAAGCAGATGGATGAAAACGTGAAGCGGAAGCACAACCAACTCCTCCTGGCCCAAGAGCAGAGCCTGCCGTTCTCCCTGCCACTGCCCATCCTGGCACAGCCCCGGGACCTCACACAGGTGGGGCCTGGGATCTCCTTGTCCAGGCACTCCCTGCGCCAGGACGAGATCCTGGACCTGACCTACAGCCCTCCCAGCAACAGCATCCCCGACATGGCGATGAACCCAGAGCCCGGTGCTTTGTGCTTCCCCTCGGAGCCTGTTCTCCAGCCACACCAGCAGCACAGGTTACCCTTTGGCTTCAGCCACCCTTCTGCCTTCAAAAGCCCAGCCCCAGTCCTGCAGGGGAACATGCATCTGAGCTCCCCCCTGCATGAACATTTGCCTCCCCCTCCCCCTGGATCCTTGCAGACTCTGAAGCAGCAGCAGGAAGACTTTGTCCAGCAGAATGGGAATATCAATTTTAGAAAGGTACTGGAAGAGATGTTTAATGTGGCCCCCCAAGAGAACATGCTGTCCCAAGAGCGCCAGAGCGTCATCCATTTCAGTGGGCCTTTCTCTGACTTCTGAAAGCCAGCTGAGCCCAGCATGGTGCTGGGCAAACCAGGCGCTGCTTGACCGCTGTGGATCTGTATCCTTTGGTGCAAAGATGGGAGTTGGGGAGCCTTGGCTTTTCTACTGGTTTAGACTGATCCACTTCTGTTTTTGAGGGGAGAAGAAAGAAAAAACTATAGTTCCTTAAAGCAAAGTTTATTTATATATAATATACAGTCACCCATGTATAGATTTGTATATAACATGCGCTTGGGAGGAGTTGAGTGCTGCCAAGCTCAGCTGATTTGGACTGATGGTCTCTGCTGTGTCCAAGTCCTGCTCAAAGGTCAGTGCCCCTGTAGGACAGAGGGGAGACACCCCCTCCTCTCCATGCTTGTCCCCCTGTAGACTACTGAGTTTTCCAGGCTGGGTTATCCCTTCCCAAGCCCTCCAGCCCAGAGGTCTGCAGCAGTTGCTGACTGCACTGGTTCATTACTGAACTGGGCAAGGTCGTGTCTGGTCTCAAAACGATCTGGTGACCAGAGCACTGGTCCATTACTGAAGTGGGAGAGCCCAGTCTGCTCCTGACAGCTGCCTGACCAAGCTGTATCTGCGTTGGCTGGTGCCAGCTTTCCTCTTGGGCTGCACCAGCCCTGCTGTGCACCTTGAGGCTGCTCTGAACACTGGGCGCTGGAGGGCTGAGTATGAAGGCAGAGGTGAAGGGGAAGGTAATGACGTCCCGGAGTAGCTGGGAGCCACTGAGTTAGTGCCAACTGTGCAGGGTTGAGCAGACTCAGTTGGGAGAAGCAAAACTGACTGCTCCTGCTCTGTGCCTTCCCTGGGAAGGGATCCTGACACCTCTGGGGCTGCCTGAGCTCTGTAGGAGAGGGCAGAAGCTGTCTGCCCCAGTGCTCCGTTTGTCAGTATTGTGCAGTGAGCTCAGTCGTGCTGGGACCACATGGAGGATTTCCTGAAGCAGAAGGGCCATGCGTCCCTTCAGCTTGTCCCATAGCCCCTGGCCAGCCTGCACCTCAGCCCCACACGTCGCTGCATCTCTGGCTGACCATGCTTTTTCTAACTAGCTATCATGTAGTGTCCTTCTGGCCATCTCACTAGTCCTGTTCTACATGGCTTGTCCTTGGCTGGGCCATGGACACAGACCTGGGCATCTGGATCTCGGCGATCCAGCCCACCCACCACTGATCTCAGTGAGAGCCACTGCAAGGTCCCAGAAGGGCCAAGGTCCCTGGCGAGCACCAGGGTTGTGCAGTATTGCTGCTCATGCTGCAAATCCAGCCTCCAATACCAAAGAGCAAACATCTGCTTTGCAAAGCACTGCCCCACACCACCCAACTGCCCGTGCAGCAGCGGGTCAGGCCAGGAGCGGCTGGGTGGGCTGCTTTCTCTCCAGGACATGTGTAGCCTCCAGCCACCTCTGCCACCATCCATGGGCTGCTGTTTCAGAAGCGTCTCAACCTCGGCAGGTCCCGGGGAAATTGTCCTTTGTTTTCTTTTTTAAACAAAGGAGTCTGGCAGGAAGCTGCCCACCGGCAGAGATACTCTGGGCCCTGGCAGCTCCTCCGCAAGCCTCCCTTCTGCTGCGCTTCTTTTCTCTGCCTTGAATCATCTAGATATTTCCTGGAAGCAGCATCAGGATATTTTCCGGGGAAGGACTTGAGACCTGCCCTGTCTGGCCTGGCCCTTCCTCGGAGAGGGACCTGGGGAAGGAGGCCCAGCCTGGGAAGTGGCCTCTTCTGAGGTCCCCCCATGCCCTGACAGGTCGGTCTGGAAGGTGCCAGCACTTTACGTGTGCCCGGTTGACTGCCCACCTCCAGGCAAAGAGCCTTGACCCTCCAGCGGCAGAGACCAGCCGAGTGCCCGGTTTGCCTTTGGGAAGCGCTTCGAATCAGTCCCAGCAGTGTTAGTGCTCCCGCTGAGACGGGAGCCGCCTTCCCGGTGCGTTAGACCACGGCTCGTTTTGGAGGTTGGCCTGGCTGTGACCCTTTCCCTTTGTTTTGGGGGCTTATATTTACCCCACCTTCCTCCAGCCTGGGAAGAGCTGTGGCAGGGCCCAGGGTGTCCCTGCAGCCAGGGCTGCTCGGGGGCAGCATTTGACTAGCATTCAAGGAAAGCTCCTTACCTCAAAGTAGACACCAAAGATCAGAAGTCCTCCCCGGCACTTTTCTGGACAGAGCGCCCCGGGGCGGGGGGTTCCCCCAGATCCTGGGCATCACCCCTGTCTCGTGGTGACACAACAGCCTTTTCCTTGTCCCGATCAGGGCCCCTTCCCCCAGCCCCGTGTGATCCTCTATTTAAAATGCTTCCCAGTTCACAACACTCGCGGAGAATCCGGAGGGGCCCGTCGGCTCCGGCTTCGCCCCGTCCTGGTTCATTCGCTTGGCGCTTGCTGAATTCTCAGCACCAAAACAGACGCCAAGAAAACCCATTTCAAAAAGGCTTAAACTCAGGAATAGCGACAAGGTATTCTCGCTCCAGGCACCCTCCGCCAGACGCCTCTCCCCAGGGAGGAACCAGAGCGCCGTTACCTGGAGTCTTATCTGGTGGCTTTGTTGATGTTACTTTTAAAATATATGCAATTCTCCCTCCCTGATCTCTGAAAAGACAGAGAGCACCTTCAAAGAAATCCTTCCCTGCCCCGATCCTGTGTTTTTGTCAGGGTTAATAATATGTAACGATATCTTTTAACTAAATTATTATGCAGTTGTCCTACTGATTGTATGTATTTTTAAATGAGTCCCTTTTTTTCCTCCCTTAAAACTTTTTGTTAGCACTTTTTAATCCGCTTGTTGTTTGCCTTTGTTTTTCTATGTGTATTTATAATTAATTGAGATGTATATATGTAAAGAGATTTTTTTAGAATATGTGCCTTTGACTAATAATTCCTAAATTTTCTACTTGCCTCAGAAGGATAATTTTTCATTCTGCTCAGTAAAAATGGAAAGGAAGCCACATACAAGATTTCTGCAAGTCCCAGCTCTGTCTGTCTGTCTGTCCGCCTGCCTGTCCAGATGTATAGACTTGCCCCAGGATCCCGTCTGTGGTGCAGGTCAGGTGAGGGGATCCAAGGGCCAGGGTCCCGCTGACAGCTGGAGTTTGTCCACCGTGTCCCTGAAACGGTGGGGGTAGTTCAAGGACTGTTGTCCCAAGCAAGTGTCGTTCTCCGGGGGGGAGATGGGGCCCCGCCGTGCCGAGGGGGATCCTCCCAGGTGCCAGCTGAGCGTGGAAGCCCGGCTGGACCCTGGACCCTGACTCAAGCTGCTCCCTGCACTGTTGCTTTCTCTCCTGGCTTTGTTGGAAAAAAATGTGGATAGTAGGAGCCAAAGTACAGGCCCAGTCCTCCAGCACGAGCTGTTTCTGCTTAGTCACATGCTGTGGCTCCACGCGATCTCTTCTGCCCAGACAGTAGCAGTTCTCTTTATCCTAGTTGGAGATGGGCCTGTGAGCCAGGGGCGCTGGTAGTGCCGAAGCAAGTCATACCTCGCCCTTGTGCAACCGCGGCTGGGGCTTTCAGTGCTGCCAAGGGAGCTATGGGGCCGCGGAGAGCCGAGCGGTCAGGCAGGCCAGAGCACAGTCCCCTGCCGCTGCTGCGTGCTTGGCCGGCCGGCCGGCAGCAGAGCGCTCCCCGCATTCATGGGGAGGGTTTAGCGCGGGGTCGCCGCGCCAGACTGGCAGGAGGAAACTCCCTCGAGTCCCAGCCCGGGAGCTGCTCCCCGCTCTGCTCCCTGACTCTACCCTTTGCCACACAGTATGGACGGGGCTCCCCGTGCCGGGCCCTGGAGGAGCTGGGTTTGGTTTGAGCACTGCGGTGCCGAGGGGAGGCTCAGCACCCTCCCGGGGCAGATGAGGGGCAGGAAGGCTGCCTGCCTCTCACGCAGAGCACCGTGCAGCACAGGCACCTGTGCAGGCTTCCATAAAACTGGCTCTCCCACCGCCTGCGGGAGGTGCCATCTCACCGTGGACTCGGTTGGACAACGCTGGACTGTTGCAGGCACCAGCTTCGCTGAGATGCTCCGGGAAGGCTTGGATGCTCCCGTGCACCTGCACACCACCTTGGACAAGGCTGCTGTACAAGGTATTTTGCGACATCCCAACACCACTTTTTTCTTTTGTGTTAACTGCTTCTGGCCATAGCTTACACCACTGCTAGAAGAGGCTGCTCTGCTGCCCTGCCAGGCCCAGGAGGTGCATTAGGGGTGCTGGTATGTCGTTGAGCACCCAGGGTTTTTTGCCTATAATCTTGCTTGCTTTCAGGCCCCAACCCAGTCTCACTCCAGCAGAGAGAAACTACCAGATCCTGTAAGCTCCCTGTTGGTCCATGAGGAAGAGGGATCCCATCTGCCTTCAGGCAGGAGGACCAGGTCCCCACCCGTGGCCCCAGAAGGGATACACACAGATACACACACTTCCACACACTGTTTTGTCCTTTCCCGTATGAGCCCCTCTGATGCTCCAAGTGACCCAGGATTGCGTGTAATTCCCCCATCAGCACTAATGAGGATTATCCCTGCTGGGCTCAGCTCTGGTGAGCTGAGGCAGGAGTTGCATAAGGTCTTAGCTCCCCCGCAAAACCCTGGTTTCTCCCTGCTCAAAGGGCAGCAGATCCAGCCCCAGGAGAGCAGCCCATCCACCACCCACTGCCACACCAGCCAGACAAGACCAGTCATTTCCAGTAACTTTATTGCAGTGGGGCAGCAGATGCTGCTTTGTGACTATAGACAAGGGCTGCCCAGCAGAGGCCACCGGCCCTGTGAAGCCTTCCTCCAACAGGTGCACGCCAAATCTTCAGGTCTGCCTCACCAGCAAGCTGGCTTAAAGACAGACCGTCATTGGGGCTGGATGAGAAGACTCCACAGGGAGCAGGAGAGCCAGCGCTGGGCAGAAGGGACAGCACAGTGGTGAGATGAGCAGGTCTACAGATAGTTAGGCAGGTCCTTCTCGATCACCTGTGAGGAAGAAGGGAGCGTCACACCGCGAGCGTGTCACTGCCCCAAGAATGTGCGAGAACCCTCCTCCACCCTGTCCCTGAAGGACGCCATCCGAGCAGGCTGCCCTCGGTTACAGCGCTGCCAGACCCGCGTCCCTCCCCGCCACCTCAGCCACCCCCTCTGCGTACAGAGCGCGGCGCCTCTGCTTCCCCCAGCCAAGGGAGGGAGAAAACATAGCAGTGCAGCGGAGCCTCCTCTGGAGCAACACTCCCCCACAGGTGTGATCCGTGAGAGCAGCTGGCACCACCACGCTTCCCCCCTTCTCCTGTAGCTCGGTGCCGTAGCTGGAACTGATGGCCAGGCAGAACAGCAACACGAACCACCCCGGCCGGAGACTTACGTAGGGATCTTCCATGGGACTGTATCTCTTCACAACTTGGCCCTCGCGGTTAATGAGGAACTGTGGAAGTGAAGAAGCACCCAAGTGAGCCTGGCAGCAGCTGTAACATTGGCGCTCTGCAGCCCAGGGCTCTGCTTACAGCAGGGGTAGGCTGGGGGCAGATCCTGCCTATGGAGAGGAGCTGGAGGCCCTGGCAGCCCTGCTCGCAGCTCCGCTTGTTACTGCCTTGCTGGGACGGGGCTCGAGATCACACAAGCCAGAGGCTCATAAGGGTCCCCAAGCACAGGGACCAGGACAGAGCAGCTGGCCCTTGGGACTCTCCTACCCCAACAGCTGGGGTAACCACACAGAGCAGAGCCTACACACACGGATCCCTTCTCCCTGCAACGCTTCAAGCACTCCCCACCACCCAAAGGGTTAGGGTTTGACCATAACACAGCCAGAGCCCAGGAGAAGGCAGACATATCCTACCTTAGAGAAGTTCCATTTTATTGCACTAGAAGAAGAAAAGACAGAAGTGAGACTGTGATGGAAGAAACTCCCCTTGCTGCAGCCAGGCCACCTGTTTCTATCAGCCTTGGCCTCACTGCCCAGCTTGGATGGAGCAGCCCAGAGCCCACCCCTCCCTCCCCACTGCAGGGCCACCTGGCAGGGCTTGCTGAAGTCTCCTCTCGGCCCCACGGGCTGTTCCAGCAGCGCCAGGCAGGTTGGGGGGTTTCTACAACTCCCCTTTCTCACACTCACTTGCCCAGGGTGCCTCTTCCTGCGGGCTGCGCCTTCATCCACGTCCACAGCGGAAGGGCATTGTCCCCATTGACATTGATCTTACTGAACATGTCAAACTTCACTCCATACTTCTCAGCAAATGCCTTAATCTGAGCATTGTCCCCTGGTTCCTGAGGAAGGCAAAAGACAGGGCACTCTAACATAAGCCTCTTCCCCTTTAGCACAGAAACTCCATGGCTCTGCTGGCACGCGGGTGTTGTACGGGCTCCTCTCGTGTACTGCATGCAGAGCCCGGCCAGCCAAGCAGACCCTCGAGACCAAGAGCTGCCCTTGTGTGGGGCTCCAGGGCAGCCTTCACCCCGTGCTCCCACATACCTGTTTTCCAAACTGGTTGCAGGGAAAGGCTAGGATGCGTAAACCCCTCTCAGCGTATCTGGCGTACAAGTCAACAAACTGAGTGTAGTTTACGTCTGTTTTTCCTCATTTTGAGGCCACATTGGTGATGATGCAGACAAAGCCTCTGGAAAGATAAAGAATCGGAAGCAATTCCCCTAACAAGACTAGGCAGGTCCCTCACATATCCTCTGTGAAGGGGAAGCAAGAGGGGAAGGCAGCCTGTAAACAAGCTGATTTCTGCATAAACAAGCTGCTTTCTACGGAGCCTCTCCCATGTTACACAAGCTCCCTCTGTAGCTTAGTCATTGTTGCCTGGCACAGCTATTAAGAACCTTTAAACAGCGCTCCCCCCTCCAGGTCCCAAGGGCATCACCTTCCCCCCCACACTCACATACTGCCTTACCAAGGACAAGCGGATTCCATGCCGTTCACTCCTACCTGTATTTCTCCAGGGAGACAACGTTGCCATCTATGTCTTGGGCATGGAAGTCGTAGATTGATTTGGCAGTGCGCCAATCGTCCGCTTGGGCACACTGCAAGAGAGCCCAGAGCTGCCATCAGCTTCCCTCCCCAGCAATCCAGGCAGCATGTCCTCTCCGGGTTTAGGTGAGCTCAGCCCCAGCAAGAGACCAGCAGTGAGTCATGTCACAGCAACGGTTTGCGCCTGCACCCCTATGCTGATGGCTCGCTGTCTCCATCCCTCCCATCCGTAGCAGCACCCCTCTCTACTCGTCGCTCCCCTCAGGACTCGTGAAGCAGAAGCTGAGTGTGCCCAGAAGGGCATACATCACTCACTCTGGTGGCTCCCTGCTGTCACGTGCCCCAGATGATCCACATGCTCTGCGTTAGCTGCTCCACCCCCAGCGCCACGGTAATCCAGCTAAATTACAAATTTCTCAAGCTATAGTTTAAGTCCTCTTTTCTCCCATGCAACACAACGTACGACTTGCGCACTGCTGGTGTTGCTCCCTGCTAGGTCTCACAGCCCCATGGCTCATCCTGGGCGCTTCAGCTGCTGGAGGAGCAGCCCAGGCAGAGCTTTGGCTTCCAGAGCCTTCCCCCACCGCACCTCTCCCAGCATCTCCTCGCCCTGTGCAGTTAGGGCCGGACAAGTACAAAATTCGACGCTTAAGCACGGATCCCTGCAGTACGTGTCCCACTCGCGGGGACACCCCGCTCCCTCCGTCGGGTGGCAGCGGCTCCCTGGGGAGAGAGGTCCCTGCAGCAGACGGAACGTCCCGGCCCTCTGCTCGCCGGCCCACGCCGCCGCCGGCTTCGCCTCCGCCGCGCGAGCGCTCTGGGCGAGCGGCTCCGCTCCCAGCGCCAGGCCCCGGCCGCCGCTCTCCTCCCGGCGGAGGGAACTCAGCACCCGAAGCCAGCCGCATTCGGCCCTTTCTTTGGCACTGGGCTGGCAGCTGCTGCAGGCCCACCTC
>NW_020448531.1:1257209-1286894 GCF_003343035.1 Apteryx rowi
GCTCGCGCGGGCCTGGGGCGCCAGCGGTGGCTGCTCGGGTCGTGGTGAGGGGCTGGTGGCATCCGTCACGGTGCAGGGCTGGAGCACCGCTCGGCGCGGGGCGGAGGGTGCCGATCGCTGCACCCTCGAGCCACGCTGCCCGGGCACCTGCAGCCGCCTCTTGGCAGCCGGGTGCGGGCGGCCGCGGGCGCTGCCTGCTCGCGGGCCGGCGGGTTTGGGGAGCATCCCTGGAAAGCAATTTCCAGCCCTGCGACTGAGCTGTGGCTGTGGGGACGCGCTGTGACGACGGACGGGATCATTTTCCAGTGGCTGCTCAGTGCCTGGATCCGGGGGTCACCGGGAGGAGACGAGGCTGCAGACGAGCATCTCCCGCTCGCCACAGTCTCTCAGCTGCTTTCGGTCCTGGTCTCGCCTTGTGGTTCCCCACGGACGGCCGCCGACGCTGCCGGCTGTCGAGGACAATTCGTTGTGGGCCATTAATGTTAGACCAGCTCTTGGGAGCTAAAATCTCTCGTCTCGCTGCTGGGTGGAAACCACAAAACTTGAAAGGTCCCGCCGAAACGAAGGGAGGCACGAAGCGTGGCTGAGCCCACGCCGCGGGGCTGAGCTCCTGCTGCCCGTGTCCTGTGAGGCAATTTGTACGGCAATGCAAGCACTAAAAAAAGTAAAAGAAAGGGGAAGAAAGGGGCTCTCCAGCTGCGATAACGTGGGAGAAGGAGAGATTAAAGGAGATAGATCCCTGACCAATGATTTGTGTCTTTTTTTAGTGCTTTGTTAGGCAGGATTAATGATTGCTTGTGACTGGAGTTAAAGGCGGCAGGAAAAGAGCCTCAGCAGGCGGATTGTTTGCAGAGGGTTGGATTTCTGTCTCTGCCGGTGAATCTTGTGTCTCCATATTGAATAATATCCCCCTTCAAAGGAATTTTCTGTCCGATCTATGTGAGAAATTGGTAGATACTGCTTTCAGCAGGTTGTGGCCCTTTGATGTGTCCTGGGCTGAGAAATTCAGAGCTGTAATTCAAACCATCAAAAAAAAAATTGCCCCTGTGCCGTGCTGCGAAGGAGAAATGCCCTTGGCTGCGGCTAAGGAGCCCCCGCCGTCGGGGCCGTCCCCGCCGGGGATGTCACTGTCACGAGCCCTGGCTTGAGACCAAGCCATTGTGTTGCAAGGGGATTTGTTCTGGTTTTCCCTCCCTGATTCCTTGCCACACTGTCCCCAGCTGGGGGGGGGGAGGGGGGACATGGGTGCAGTGACAAGTGGCTGCGCGTGGCCGGAGGGGGAGCGGGCAGCCCCTGGGCTGGGGCCTGGGCATGCAGGGCCGGTGGTCCCAGGCCCCTGCCCTGCCCCAGAGCCCCCACCCTGCCGGGCCCCTGTTGCTGACCTGCCCCAGGGCCCCCTGCTCCCCAGACCTGCCCCAGGATCCCCCTGACCCAGACCTGCCCCAGGACCCCCCTGCTCCCTAGACCTGCCCCAGGATCCTCCTGCCCACCAGACCTGCCCCAGGATCCCCCTGCCCAGACCTGCCCCAGACCTGCCCCAGGATCTCCCCCCCCGAGACCTGCCCCAGACCTGCCCCAGGACCCCCCCCGCCCCAGGGCCCCATCCCAGCGCCCCTGCCCCACAGCTCCCTCCCCCGCCCCCTCCCCCCCGAGACCTGCCCGCGCCCGCTCCCCGCAGCGCTGCCGCCGCCCGCCAGGGGGCAGCAGCGGCGAGGCGAGGGCGGCGCGAGGCGGGCGGGACTACATCTCCCAGCAGCCCTTGCTCCCGAGGCCCCCGCGGCGGCCGTCCCCGCCTGCAGCGCCGCGGGGCAGGCGCTTAAATAGGCCGCCTCAGGGCCGGCGGGGGCCTTCGGCGGCGGCGCGCGTGCGCGGGGCAGCGGGCGCCATGGACGACGAGGAGGAGACGTACCGGCTGTGGAAGATCCGCAAGACCATCATGCAGGTGCGGGGCCGGGGCATGGGGCCTGGGGCCGTGGGGGAAGGCCGGGGCCGGGCGGTGGAGGGGGGGGAAAGGCCCCGGCCGGGGGGTGGGAGGCCTGGGCCTGGGCCTTGGGGAAGGCCGCGGCTGGAGAGGGGAGGAAAAGGCCTGGGCCTGGGCCGGGGGGCGCGTGAGGTCCCGGGT
The DNA here is from genome assembly GCF_003343035.1 of Apteryx rowi. Taxonomy (NCBI): domain Eukaryota; kingdom Metazoa; phylum Chordata; class Aves; order Apterygiformes; family Apterygidae; genus Apteryx; species Apteryx rowi. The sequence continues at coordinate 1,259,332 of NW_020448531.1, forward strand.
CCGTGCGGGCGGCGGGAGCACCCCCGCGGCGGGGACCTGGCGTTTTGGGCCCTCTTGGGCCCGTCTGGGAGCGCTTGTCCTCGTCCTGCGGGGCGCGGGCAGGATCGCGGTGTGCTGCGAGCTGTGCGGAGCTGTCGTGGTGGGGGCTCAATGGCTGAGCAGTGCCTGGAGCTCTGGTGCGGGCTCTGGCAGCAGCGGGACTTGCGTTTGGAGTGTGAAGGGTGAAACGCTGCATGTGGGAAGCGAGCAGAGCTGTGAAGATGAGTTATGTGTTGCATGTCTCAAGTGAGAAGGTTCTCTGCAGCTCTGTCATGATCGGGGCTATCTGGTGACTCAAGATGAGTTGGATCAAACCCTGGAGGAGTTCAAGGCCCAGTTTGGGGACAAACCTAGTGAAGGAAGACCAAGGCGCACTGACCTGACTGTGCTGGTGGCTCATAACGATGATCCAACCGATCAGATGTTTGTTTTCTTCCCAGGTGAGTGTGGCACAGTTACCATCTGTGTGATGAGCTTGGACTTCTCAGAAGTGTTAACTCAGACACCAAGGAATATCTGCAGCTGTTGTGCATTACTTTTTTGCCTCACACTGGTAGACGCTGGGTGGAAGGAATGGCTTTGCTTTCTGAAAGTCTGATGTGACCATGCTCCCCCAGTGCTCAAAAACTCTCATTTTCAATATAAGCCGGTTCCTTCCTGTTCTGCTGGCAGGGAGCCTTTCAGGCGGCTTATCCTGCCCTGCAAAATAAAAATCTTGGTGTGGTAAACTCCACATCAGGTTTTGTTGGTTTATGCAACATGTGTTATCCCATTGGATTTAACTGGGTGAAGCATTCCATAAGTTTTGCCATGTATGACCACAGGCGTAATTTCTGCAGCTGGTGGGCTGGATGCAGAATATTGCGCAGAGGAGAAATACATTACAAAATAGAATGAACAAATGTTATTTTGCATCAAGTCATATCCTTGTGCACAGAAGTTACTAGAATGTGGATTCTTAAGCATATGTATTGTAATCCTGGGACTGACTTGTTTCCCAGAGGAGCCCAAGGTTGGAATAAAGACAATCAAGATGTACTGCCAGAGGATGCAGGAGGAGAACATCACCAGAGCATTGATTGTGGTACAGCAAGGCATGACTCCTTCAGCAAAGCAGGTACAGAGTACCCTAAAAGAAAGCTGTCTCGGGGTTCAGAGGGTCATTATGGACCATGGATGTTTTGCATGTTTGTTTTTCAGTACTGATTTAGATTAATAAGAATGTAGAATTTTATTTTTGAGAAAATGTTTCACTAAAGCCTGTTGTGCCTTAACACAGGCACTAACATACAAGTGTATTTAACCAGAACAGCTGGTTCTGATTAAAGATAATTTTCTAACTCTGGTTAGAGAAGAACTGAGGGCCTCCTCAGAGATTTGTGAGAGGGAAAAGGAGATACTTACCAGTGGTGACAAGGTCCATTTGCCTTTTGCCTGTGTAGCTCTAGCTATGTGAGCACAAATATAGTGATATTGCTTGCAATGTGATGTTTGAGCACAGGTAGGGTTGTCCTAGAGCAGTGCCCCGTGCTGCAGTCTGACATGCCTTTTCCTTTTCAGTCCCTGGTAGATATGGCTCCCAAATACATTCTGGAGCAGTTCCTGCAGCAAGAGCTCTTGATCAACATCACAGAACATGAGGTGAGTGGTGTTGGCAGTGGAGCAAGGGCAGGACAATCAGTCTCTCTGCTGAGCTGCAGACCATCAGCCAGCATCTAGAGACCTTCTGTTTGGTAGGTCAGGCTGAGCGATGCAGCAGTAGTTGTTCCAGTTTCCCTTACCCACGTGTTCCTTGTCCTGCTGCTGTGAGGAGACAGTTGGTTTCTCTGGTTTTCTAATCTTGGAATCTGTCTCCTTTGTTTACAGTTGGTTCCAGAGCATGTGGTCATGACAAAGGAAGAAGTAACTGAGCTACTAGCCCGATAGTATCCTTGGTTTGTTCCTCTCCTTCCTGGGTGTGATTCATACTTGCTTTGGGCTGAAAATGAATACGCCTCCGAGTGTGACAGTGTAATACCTTGTTCTGGGAAAGGGCACAGTTATTAGAACAAATGGGCACCTGGGCCAGTTGCTTATTCTGCTGATAGAGCCTTTCCTTGACTGTCCTGTGCAGTAAGCTGAGAGAGAACCAGCTCCCGAGGATACAGGCTGGGGATCCTGTGGCCAGGTACTTCGGAATAAAGCGAGGTCAGGTAAGAGTGACGCAAGCTGGTGACAGGCAGCAGTTCTCTGCAGGCAAAGCAAGGAGCTGTGATAGAGGATATTGCTGATACTTCAGAACTCCTAGAGAAGGGAAGGGCATCTCTTTCACATAGGAAAGCTGTTATGGTGCAGAGACTTGCGTAAGCCGGGCAGACTTCCAGCAAGGGGAGATAGCTTTGGCTGTTGAATCAACTGATGAGGACCAGCAGATGTGACACCAGCCCCAACCTTTGACTCCCCTGCACATGAATGTGACGCTTCTATGCTACACCCCAGCTGCAGGCATGAAGCTTAGTGCTGAAAGTCTCTGTGGCTGCTGAGGGTTGCAGCATTGCAACCATTCTGTCTGGGTTTGAGTGCGTGTGCATGTCTGGCACAAATATAGGCAGGGAAGCCCTGCTGGGGGAACTTGCCACCAGCTTCTCTCATTCATGAGTTGTTTCTCTTGGACTCCTAGGTAGTCAAGATCATAAGACCTAGCGAGACTGCAGGCCGCTACATCACCTACAGACTGGTGCAGTAATCCAGAGCTGTCAGGTAAGGTTGAGCACTAAGCCCTCTGGTTGTGTGGATCTGGCTAGCTGAGGGCTTTTGGCAGTGCCTTAAATAGATACTGTGGCTATCCAGGGTTGACTTGAAGTGGGTGCTTGCAAGAGAAGAGCTGTAAGAATTCACATTATCTCAAAACTCAAATGCTTTGTGTAGAGAACTGTCTGCATCAGTCAAACAGCAGACCAAGACTTAACTGGTTTCATCCCTTGGACATGCCTCAGTAGATGGAAGCTCTGTTCCATGCCCTGTGCTCAGTGATGGAGTGCTGGACTGGCAGTTCAGCTGAAGGAGGTGTGAGGTGATTCACATCCTGAGTTTCTTTCTTCCAGGTATGGAAGAGAATTCTGTGACATTTCCTGATCTTCCCATGCACCACCAATTTACAGACACTCTGGGATGTCTCCCATTTTTTTATAAATGGCTGAGAAAATTCTTTCTGCGTTGCCTCTGTGCATTCATGTTACCTGGCCTGTAACTCCTCGTTTTCCAGTATTGATTTTGCTGTAACTCCTTATTCTCCTATGAGGACTCATGCTGTGAAACTAACCTGAAGCAACTGAAGTGTTCAGGGAGGAAGCAAGTGGAAAGAAGGCCTTTGCTTTCCTATTTTATAGGACTTTATTTTTAATAAAGGTTTGTACTGTTGCTGTTCCTCATTATTATTGTATTTCTCAATCCTCCTTGTACCAAAGTCTTCTGAAATTTGCGAGTTCCCTTATTCTTCCTTCTATTTAGAATATTTTGCTGCTCAAGGCTCTGGGCTGAGCCCCAGAGCTCAGCCTGTTTAACTTTGATCTAGCTTTCTTGTGCAGTTTTGATACTTCAGTTAAGATATACCTTGTTGCTTTGATCTGTTATAAGCTCTCTGACCCTTGTTTTGATACCTTGGTGTTCAAATATTGCAATGGAGAGTTGTTTATCCCCTTCCATACATCTTGATCTGTTTCAGTTCCCTTGAGCGTTTGTAAACTTCAGAGCATTTCTAGTAAGTAAATGAAGTACTTCCCTACAGTGCTTAGCCTCCTGCAGCCATGAGTTTGAGTCTGGAAAACCCTGATCTCCAGGACAGACACAGGTTGGAACACACTGATTTTATTCTTCTTGCAAGCATGCTAATTTGAACACAGCAAAACATGGAGCACAGCTTCATTCAGCAGTACAAATATGTCACAACAAACATGCCTTATTGTCTCTGTGCTGAATTTATATACAAATAGAAGGGTGCCTGTTACCATGTGAAGCTCAAGCATAGCTTTTGCAATATGTTGACTTCAAGGGCATTTCCCTTCCCTCACTCACATTCACCCATCATCCATCCTTGCAAACACACACGGTACCGCCAGTGGTGGTAGTTCTGTAGCAAGAGGGGAGTCGGCCTGATTTCTCTTGCTACCATGGAAATGGCCTGCTGGAAAATCCAACTATCTTGTTGAAGAGCTGTAGAGAAGAATGTCTCATGAGTCTTTCTAGCTCTTCTTTGGCTCAGATAAACTCCTTAACTATATAGTTAACTTCTGTTTTGTGTACCTTTTAACTACTGTGCTGAGATGCACTTAAAATTAATCTTGGAGAACTCTGGCAATTGTAAAGCCCAGACTCTCTCCACTGTTGTGAAGATTTGATCCTCTTAAGCACTGGCTCAAACATCTGTTTGATGACTCAAATCTGCAGTGATGAGGTGTGTATAACCTACATGTGCCACCCACTATATTTTAGCTGAAACATCACTCCAGCTTCTCTCGCTTAGCTTCCTGGAACAGGCTGGAGTTTTGTCTCTGCCTTTCCCCCTTGCTGTCCGCTATTTGTCTGAATGCTCTTAAAAGTTGGAATGGTCAGGCCTGATATGTGTGTAGACAGCAAGAGATGATTTGGTTTCCAGCATTTCACTGAAGAAGGGTCTGGCTAATTCATTAATAACCAGCTTTGGATCTGTGCAATTTCATAGGAGCCATGGGCTACTAGTTACTTGTGTGCGCTAGCCCTTGTGCATCTAACTCAGACAGGGATCTCTTGGTCTTTATTCATCATATACCCTGCTGGGTCGAGTCTAGGGATACTCAACAATGGCAATAGGAATAAAGTCCAAATCCAGGTACAAGCAGGGTAATAAGAGGAAACAGCTTTCAGCTCTTTCAAGCTTAGTATCTACTTTTTGGGGGGTTTTTTTCTTATGCTTCAGTGCAGAAAAGTGTCATAGCTTTGAAAAATATTTTGGCTGGTCCTGTTTAACCCTTTAACTTCCTTTGCCAGCAGAGGTAGTGGATATGTATTAAAGGGTTATCTCTTTAACAAATAAACAACCCCCCCAAACTGAAAAAAAAACAGAAAACAAAATCTGCCCCCCCCCCCCCCAAAAAAACAAAAAACCTCCTTCTGGCAGGGGCTGTTTGCCGATTCAAGCAATGGCAGTCCTGCCCTCATCTCAGGAACAGGTGGAAGAGCAGGGGTGTAGTCCTAGATTTGCAACTTTTGACTGCTGTTGCAACTTGGAGACCTAATGTCTGTTTAAAGCAAAAAATACTACCTGAGAGGTCATGTAATGCTCAGGACTATGCAGCTAGGAAAATCTGTCCCTTGAGCTTGTTTACAGCCTGTGGCTTGCTCTTTGTGTGGCTCCTGCCAAGTAGAAAAAATGCCCATAAATACAAGCAGCAATGCAAACCTGTCAGCTGATCCGGGAAAGGCATGTCACCGAGTCCTGTGTTGCTTAGAAGTGCTGAGGCTCTTGCAGTAAATTCATAGCTGGACTTTGGATGCCTGGTACAGTCAGTTATAAATGATCAGTGTACCTTCTAGGGCCTTGGTAACAGTGCAGCCTCAGCCCTAAAGCACTCAATGCTATATGCAAGATGGTGTGCATGGCTTTTACTAAGCTACTTTGAAACCAGCACTCTTCTAGCAAGATCTTCCCTTCTCTGTGAGCTATTTCCCAAGCTGGGAGAGCCAGCCTGCATGTAGCAGTGCTAGGAGTTGTCCCAATCTGCCCACGCTGCTCCCATGGCTTCCTATTGGGCCTGTGTTTCCCTGGGGGCCGTGGGGCACTTTGCCATGCGGCGCCTCTGCTGCTCAGAGCAAGTAGGGAGCCAGGCCCTGCAGAAGAAAAGCATTTACTGTCCAAGGTAGTGCTTTCTTAAAGCATGCTGGGTTTTACTCCCACCTGTTCCTGTTTGACCCTGCTACCTGGTATTCAGGGTACTCTTCTCTGCATCAACTCTAGGCAGTCTTTTCCCCTCTTTAAGCTGCAGCCAGTTTGGATGATAAGATCCCTTAATTCCTTGCATCTCTTCCTGCAGTAGAGGTATGGGATTAAGAAATGTGGCAAAGATTAAACTTGTAGCCTGGTACTAGTACAGCAAAGGCCTGGGTTCTTTCCCAGTCTTCAACAGCAAGCTAAAGATTCCCCCTGCTTCATCTCCTTTCAAAGAAAGGTGCTTTATGGACAGAGGCTCTACCTAGCAGAGGCTCCAGCCCTGTGGCTACCAGCAGTTGAGACAAACTGATCTGCATTTCCTTGCTGAGGGCTAAGTGACTCAGGGGTTTTGTGTGAAAGCTTCAGTCATTAAACAGCAATGACTCTGTTGCCTGCAGCTGACACACCAAGCTCTCCTGAGCTGACCTGTGGCTTTGCGCTATCCCTCCCTCTCCCTCAACATCACAGCTTTGCATGTTGCTTAGCTGTGTGTGGATAGCTCCTGGGTTTTGCTCATCTGCCTCATCCCAGTGTCCGTGGTATTCTTGCCAGGTTGCTTAAATAAACCTGGGCTGCTGCTCGCAGCCTGACTTTGTGGCTGTTTTGGTACCTTGTTGCCAAATGCTGGGCAGCAGCTGGTGCCCTGTGCAGTGACAGGCACAGATGTGTTGTTGGATTGGTTTGTGTTGTAGTCTGTGTGAGCGGCAGAGACGCTGCTTTCGGGGTATTCTTCCAGATCACTTTGCTCTTCTCCTGGGGGGCTGAGGCAGCGGGAAGCCGTGTATTCTGCATCTGACTGGCCCGTGCTGCAGGTTCGGCTCCGTTGTCCTTCGCTCCCGTCATCGCAGAACTGAGCTTCATCTGTGCTTGTCTCGCTCCCCTGTTTTGCGAGCTGGGTTCTTGGGTTTCTGTCTGCGGTAGCTGGCAGCTCCCCGCTGTCTTCCAGCTCAGAGTCAGAATCAACTGAGCGATCACCAGACTCTAAGGGGCACATGGAGCCTTGCATTACTCTCTAACCCAGCACCATGGCTTTAGCAAAAGCTTTGTTCAGCAAACTCTTGGTGTCTAGGATAAGGGAAGGGCTCTGTGTTATTGCCAGTAGTGGCACTGGAGGCTTTGTCCTCCTGGATTTTGGCATACTGGGCAATTTCTTTTTCCTTTTAAAGTGTACCTCTGTAGATGAAACTGTTCTTGTATGAAACCATTACCTTTGGCTGAATACACCAAAGAAAATTCAAGAATGAAAGTGGTTGTGGCTAATGAGCCATCAGTGCCTACCAGAAATTAGAGGAGGCCTATAGCAATCAAGTGGTAGCTTTTGGCTGTGTTTTTGAATTTGTGAAGCTGGCATCCTGAAAGTGAAAGGCCCTCTGGAATCCTTTTCACATCCCTTTGTACCTTCTGAAAGACCCATGCCCACACTGGAGGGGAGCCTCAGAGTGCCTTTCACTCACCTCCGTACGAGTCTGCGCTGTAATCCAAATTACCCTTCTCTGAAGGCAGTTCTAGGTAGGGAACGCTGCCATGAGGGGCTGCAGGCTGTGAGCCTGTGTCATCCTGGGGGAGAGAAGGAGAGGCACAATGGTGAGGGCTGTTGTTTTTCTTTAATTCCTCACTACAGAGAGAAGGTGCTGTCAATTAAGCTGGTGAATTAAAAGCATAGGATCTATTTTGAAATGCAAAGGCACAGACTCCAAAATGGAGTAATGTAAACACCAGAGAAACATTCTTATGGAGAGGTATCACACAAGTATTAGATCTACTTCCTTCTGTAGACAAGTCCGCAGAAAGTGTGTGATTTGCCCAAGGCTGAAAGCACAAATAGACTGTCTCCGTAGGCTCTGCAGCCCCTAACTTTGATTCCTTCCTCAGATGTCTCATACCACGTTAGAGCAGCTGGCTGCCTCCTCCTCAGCATCTGTGGCATGTTTGCTGGAATCACCCAGCAGTGTGGTGTCCTTGTTCTCAAAGATGGTTGAATAGAAGATGATGAGTGCCTCGATGATGCGAGCTTGGTGGGGATAATCAACCAGTGAGGACAAGGAAATAGTGGCATCTGTGGGCCTTGGCCGCATGAGTGTTGGCCCAAAGACAATGCCCAGGTTGCCTGAGGTCATCTTGTTGTCCTGTTCCACTTCCACAATCCTGGAGAGGAGGAAGAGCAACTTGTGAGGGTGAGCAGGCTGGCATGCAGAGAGAAGGGACAGGTGGATGGGGAGAGCTCACCTAGCCTGGCACATCCAGGCAGGAGTAAATGCTGGACTGACAGCACAGAAATGCCCTTTTTTGGCACAAATGACAGCTTTCGTGAATGGCAGAGAAGTAGCTGTACCTTTCTACCTTTCTGCTTCTAGGAAGGGCTGAGCTGTCCCCACTGCCAGTATGGTTTGAGGGGAGTGGCTGTGCTTGACCCCCTTCCTCCCATTGTAGGGGAGAAAGGGAAGGTACCCCAGCACCTGCGCTGGTCCTGGGGTAGCCTTTCTCACCTTCTCAGATGTTGTAGAAGGTACTGGAGTGTGGCCATGTTCTCCCAAGGAAGCTCCTTCAGCAGCTCCTTCAGCTTCAACACCAGGGTCACAACCACCTTGTCTGTGTCAGCTCCTTTGTCCACCAGCTCAGGACCCCCTTTCCCGCTCTTGCCTTTGGCCTCGCCGCTGCCTTGTAAGCTCTCCTTTGCCAGGCCCATGAGTTCATTGTACATGCGAAAGGGCATAATGGGCTCTGGCAGCTGCAGGAAGGAAGATCAGAGAGGAGATGAGTCTCTGGAGAGCCATGCCTCCTGCGTCTGGCAGGAGGCGAGCCTGCCTGTTGCCCAGAACACGCTGAGGATAATGTTTATTTGTTCATCTCCTGAAGCAAGTAAATGCAGCCTCATTTGTCATAGCCAATAAGTACCTGTGAAGTTCAAGCAAAAAGTAGCATTTGACCAAACCCTTGGTGCTCTCTGTTGGATAGCTGCCTCTGGGTAAAGGTCAAGGAATTATTTTTTCCTCTAAAAAATGACTTGGCCAAGGGTGGACATAGCAGCAGTTTTCCAGTAGATAAGAGGTTGTTAGAAAAAGGACAGGAGTTAATTGTTCTCTGAGAGCAGAAGGCAAGATGGAATCAGCTTAGCTTGCAGCAAAGGTGGCTGAGGTTAGATGGGAAAATCTGGCTTTGAAGATTGCATAAAGCACCCAAAGCAGCATGTTAACCAGTTGGCAGATTTGCATCACTGGCACTGTTTTGAGAATGGCTTGAACAGATGCTCTTTGGGGATAGATTGTCCTGCACAGCGGAGCAGTGGTTCCTACCAATTCAGCACTCTTGCAGAGCGACTTTAAATTGGTTTATCTGCAGTGTCTAGCTAGAGATTGGATCATGGTTCAGGACCAACTTCCTCCCTTTCCACTCTGCTTTTCTTCTCTGGAAAAACCACAGAGACATATCAGAATAATTATCTCCCTCTCTCTATGCAGGGAACCTAGGGAAAAGCCTCCGTCCTTGAACCGGGTACCTGAGCTAGATTCCTGAGTTAATGCAGTAGGAACCCTCCCATGGAGTTACACCTCTTCTGCCAGGCCTCAAAGAAACGCAGCACTAAAGAGTTAAGTGGTAAGAGTGCAAAACAAAGAGAAGTTCCTTCCTCTCCTTCTGCCTTGTGGTGGCTTGTTTGAGGATGTGGGTCACACAGTTTGCATTGCAAGTTTCACATACAGGAGTCTTTGCTGAATAAAGAGGGTTTTTGGTACAAAACTGCCTTGAGCACCAAGATAACAACAAATGGCTGGGCACACCACAGATCTGACTTTACAGGGAAAGTGCTGGTCAGGGAGAAGTGAATTCAGCCCCTTGCTCCGCCACGTGGAGTGACCTTTGTCAGATCACTTCCCTTTTGCTTACCTGGTTCCCCAATTGCAAAAGGGAGGACTTCTGTATGTTACATTTCTGTGGATAAGAACTTTGCTGCTACAGCAATGGAGGAACCATGCAAAGACTGATTGCGTGTAATTTGTATGAAGACTCACTGACTGAAAGCACAAAACCTGCAGTTCACTCAGAGGAGATGTAGCATGAGTGCTGTCGGGGGGGGGAGTCTGTTTTCTTCCCCACTCCCCATTTGTACACATGTACATGTCTGATTCATCCTCAGCTAGGAGGGACCTCTTTCACCAGTGCTGGCATAGCTATGTAGCAGACAGATATTAAACCCAGTTTGTGGCAGAATTACTCCTGCCAGGGGTGTCTCAGTGAAGACAGGTTTGTTTTTGAAAAGTTAGTTCTACTGGTCGTCTCTCCTCTACCTCCCCCTTAGCAAAAGGTATCACCAGCATCTTACCTGTCTCAGATAGAGCTTCAAGACGTTGCTGATATCATGAGGGGAAGCCTGGGATAGCTCTACTAGCTCTTTCCCATTCTCAAATGCCTGGCAAAGCTTTTCCACACGGGTCTTTACACCATTAACTCGGTAGATGCCCTATAAAAGAGAGAAAAATGGAGTTGAAGTGCAGACAGATGTTTGTTTTCAAGTTTGCTCAAGACAGTGAGCTTCTAGTTCCCCTCCTCTCATTTTGGGGTTGGAAATCCCTCTCAGAAGTAGTTCTGGGACAGCTGTTTCAGCTCAGATGTTACCGTCATTCCTGTTTTGTGGACAGGAAAGAGAGGGAGGTAAGACAAGTGAGTTTCCAAGGTCAGACTTTGTTAGTGTCAGGGCTAAGATTATAACATGGGACTTTCTGACTCCCTATCTCCTATTAATCTCAAAAATGAGTGTGTTAGTTTTGATACCAAGACAGAAAATCATCTCAGGAGAAAGCAGCTGAGCCCAGCTGAAGGGTAGGGAAGGGAGAGTGCTTCACCTTGGTTTTCAGTGCCCGCTTCTCAATCTCAGATATACACTTCTTGATGATAAAGGGGATGCCATCTGAGCTACTCTGAGAAGCCTTTGTGAAGTCTTGCCCAAAAAGCTGCAGCTTCCCTTGGAGTTTCTTGTGCCCACATTGGATGGCCAAAGTTTCCAGACACTTCTTGTGGCAGGCGAGGTAGCACTGGAAAAAACAGAAAAATGTTTGAAGGCAAGAGACAGCACCCTCTACAACAGACCTATTGACACCCAAGTGACATAAGTTACACGACAATATGCTGCTGCGGAATATGGATGAGGTGCAGAATGAGGATGGAGTGGACCAGAGGACTTGAAAAAATTGGTGCATCGTACAGTTTGTACAGTTCATGGGACATATCCTCCACCTGTTCCATCCCACCAAGCTCTCTTCCCCCTTCTCCCACAACTTTACCTCCTCACATTCTGCTCCCTGGAAGTAAACATAGCTATTGCACTCCCGACATTTGGAAGGGGTACGGAGCTTCCTCAGCCGATGAGTCTGGGCAGCCTTGGATAAGCCAACGTTTCGGAAAGGTCCTGTTGGAGCTGTCATTTCTGGGGTGATTCCATTGATGCCTACAAGCAGAACAAAAAGAAATGCATTCCACATCTTGAGCATAAGGGTCACTGTCACAGATCTGTCAGTCAGCTAGGTGCACTAGTTCTAGCAGCGTTACAGATAACCTGTGCTCTGAGGTCTACAGTCCTGGCTCATCTGTTCCCACTGGTTTCAGCAGAGCTCATCCCTTTGTAAAGAAAATGCCAGTAGGTTCCTTATGGGTTTACTGTCATTTCAGATTTCCTCCCAGCAATTGTTCAGAACTACTAAATTACCCCAGGAGAAGTCAAGCTGCAGTTAACATTGTCATGGCGTTTGAGTACAGAGCCACATGCACAGCAGAATCACTGGTTCATTTCCCACTTTATTACGTACTCTGCTCAAAGGAAGCAGCGTTCTCATCCTTCTCTTCCAGCTCCTCGCTAGAGGACATGGTGCCATTGGAAGACAATCGCTGGAGTTTATGACTGAATTCACCTGTCAAAACAAAAACCGCAAGTGAGTGAGATTACTGGCAAAGTTGTTTCTCTTCTGAGCGAGCTCTCATGTGTTTGACTGATTCCCACAGCAAAAAGTCTTGTGCCTTGTATTGCTGGGGTGACTATTTCTAGTGAAAATGAGAGATTTCCTTTGAGCTGGCAGGGGCAATACATTCCCCTACAATGCCTTGCAGTGGAGTAGTTTGCAGTTAGTGTAGTTGTGATGATTCAGTGCTCCCACATCCCATCTGCTGTTAGAGACTGGGATCAGAGCAGTTATTTACAACACAGAGGTTTATTTTAAGGCAGATAAAAAAGAAGCAACAGGCTCCCCCCACCTCCATTACACTACTCTTAGGCTGACTTTAGTAGAAGGGGAAACACGGCCTGCCCTGCACTGTTTTCTGTACCTACCTGCATTTGAATCCAGGCTGCTGTCCACTTCAGAAATGGAGGTTGGCCAAGATTTATGAACCTGGTGTCCCCTCCCACCTGCAGAAGAAAACACATAGTCCATTCAAGATTGTTTCCTGGGTGCAGGACAGTAACACAGGAGAACAGCCTAGAGACTCTGGGGGACACTTAAATTACTGAAGGAAGCTGCTCAGTTTGCTGTTTACAGGCTGGTTGAAGGAACTGGTGTGGTTGCAGTGCCTTCAGTAGCACATCCAGCAAGGGAAAGAAGAGATGGGAACATGGAGAATGAGATGTTAAGTAACAGCAGACAGCAAAAAAGATGTATCTAATCCTGTGTCCTTCAGGAAATTCAGCTTACAAGGCTTCCTCTTCCAGCCTGTCCTACTGCTGCAAATAGAAGCCCTGGCCCTTGGTATCCCTCCCAAGGGAGGGAGCTATCCTTGCTTTGCTCCAGAGTAGAAGGAAGGGACCAACACCTGAAAATAGTGGTGTTGGGAAGTGTAATGAACAGGCTTCTCTCTGCTCCAGACTCACCTCTCCTGTCAACTGCCACAGCTCCACTTTGCTGCTCCTTGGCTCCTGCCCCTCCATCTGAAATATTTCCATCTTTGGGCAGCCCAGCTCCATCAGAGCTGGCATTTGTTGCAAAGTCATTGGCATTGAAGCTGCCTTTCCGTGTCCGAATAAAGGGGGACCTGGTGGGCAGAAAGAAGGAGAAAAGGGAATAATGTCAAAGTGGATGAAAAGAAAAGAGACACTTGAAAATCTTATTCACGGCTGCTATCTACCTGTCTTGGGATTTACAGCCCTCTATCTTAAATACCAGATAGCCTGTCTCATCCATCAGCTCTTTCAGTAAGAGTCCTCCCTGCTTCTTTAGAGTGGAAGAGTTATTCCTCCAACAGTAGGATGTTCCTGTCCTTGGCTGCAAAGAGCAAGGTGGGAGCATTGGGTTGTGAGGAGAATTCCCAGGTGGTCCAGCCCCAGTTTTCTCAACAGGAGCTACCTTCAGGCATTCTGAAAGCATACCAATTTCAGCAGGAGAGCGTAGTGCCAGCCCAGGGGAAGGTTACCAGCGATAGAGAAGATAAGTGTAAAACAGACCCTTCTGCAACGATCTGCCCTCCCTCCTTTCCTACCAGGCATTGTGTGACACGTAGGGCTCAAAGTCATATTGGATCTCAGGTTCGTCTCCTCGCTGCAGCTGCTTGACGTGAGAGGCGTACTGCTGCCCAGGGTCATAGAGCTTGCTGCTTTCACACAGCGTCTGGAAGTAGACAGGCAGCGGAGCTGTCTGCATGTGCATAATCTGGTAGAAGGAGATCGTGGCCTGAAAATAACATAGAATCAGACATGAGCTTTATGAGGCGATGTACAAGGAACAGGGAGACAAGGAACTCACGATTAGGTGAGCCCTACTCACCAGTTTGATGATCTGGTCACTCTGTTTGATCACTTCGTGGATCTGCCGCAAGGCATTCACCTTGGTATCCTCTAACTCCTGCTTCTGGGTGTTTGCATCCGCAACACAGGTCCGATATGTGGCCATTGCCTCATCTGCCTGAGAGTTGGGAGAACAAGAGATGGAAACAGTGCAGAGGGAAGGAGTATGGCCTCTCTGGACATGGACCCAATTCCCTGTGCTCCTGGCCTAGGATTCTGCATTGCAAGAATTTAGCCTGGACAGTCCCAGGGGAATGAAGCCTCCCTCCCAGAAGTGTTACAGCATAAGTGCCATTTACAGTCCTCCAGGCCTTCCTGCACCATGTCTGAGGACCAGCAGGAAGCTCAGTTCAGTCTCATTTTTTTCTGGGCTTCTCCTGTGCTAGGACAGCAAGAAGTGAGAAGGTTCTTGCAAGGCAGATGCTCACCCGCTAAGAGGTCTGTGGAGCCCATCCAGAGCATTTGAGCAGCTGCCAATTGCCTGCCAGGGGCAGCAGATTCCCTTGGGGCCTGGTCTGCAGTGGGCTAATGAAAATAGCTGGACACCAAGAAGGCACTGGAGTTGGTTCAATGGCACCAAAAAGAGCTCTCTGTGTGCTGGGAGGAGAGGCAGCTCTAATGGGGCTTGGAAGCAAGGAGGGAAGGAATCCAGGACAGCAGCACTGATGAGCTGTGTAGCAGCTATCATCCAAAAGAAGCCTTTGAGCATCCATTTGCAGGCTAAGACAGGCACGCAACAGGCTCCTTGCTCAGCCATCATCCAGAGCTCTTTTGTTCCTACCTTGTTCTTGGCTTCCTCTTCCAGCCGCCTCTTCTTGTCCAGGGTTTTGGTGGTGATGCTGCTGGTGGTGTTCTGTTGCTCTTCCTCCGCTTTCACTGCCATGTACTTGGCCTTATCATGCTCCTCACAGCGCTGCATGTATATCTGTTTGGCTTTGCGCAGGTTGACCTCTGCATCTTGCTGCCAATGAAAACAGTGACCCAGGGTGAGGACTGAACTCTGCAAGGGGATCATCGTCTCCCACATGCTGCCCTGAGAGATTCTTGGACATGGCCACAGACTGGGCCCTTAGCTGAGCATGAACAAGCTCCCCTTGTGGAGCAAGTATGGAAGGAGGAGACTTTCAGTTGTAAGGCACTGGGACAGGGAGCCATCTCTTTGTAATGTGATTGTGCGTGGCTCAGGACAGCAGGATTTGGGTCTTTGACTAGGACTCTTGCAGTTTCACCATTACAACAATAGTTAATAATAAGGGAAGAGCTCTTGAGTTTTAATAGGGAAACTAACATGGGGATGTGGATGGCCAAAGCTCTTTTCCATCTGTGTGTTGATCTCTGGCCCCATGAGGGCAGAGGGGCTGCAAGGCACAGCTGTATCCCCGCCAACTCCCACGCTGCAGAGAGGCTAGGAGGCCCCTTGCATCCGTGTTTCTCTGGGGTCCCCCAGCACGGCAGGCCCTGGAAGAGGCATTCTAGCTCAAAGCAACCAACACTTATTTCAGAGGGGTAAGAAGTCCAACATTATCCGTGAGAAACGTGTTGAGGATACTTCAGGCAAGGATCAGGGAGCACAACCCCAGCCCATGCTATGTGTCTCTGTTACGCACCAATTTCCTCTGTGCCCGGTGCCACTGCTCTTTGATGTCCTTCCTTCGCTTTTCATGTTCAAGGCGTCTCACTGTTAGTGGCTGAATCAGGAGGGAGAAGGAACAACACAGTGGTTTGAGCTAAATGCTCGCTGTTCTGCCCTTTGCAAAAAGCTTTGCAAGGAAAAGTTTCCTGTGGTGGTTGTTATCATTCCAGATAGCACGACTGGGCTCAGTTACAGGGAGGGTTTGTGTCATGGACAAAAAACTGCAGCCTGGAAAGCACCAAATTCAGTTTCCCTTCAGACTGATCTAAGCAAGAGCCACACTCTGCAATAACAGGACATCAATTCTCTCTCCCTGGCACACAGCTCCAGAGAGCAGCTGTCTCTAGGAGATCAGTGTAACTTGGTCTATGCTGAAGGGGAAACATGCAGACACGGAGAGGCCTCAGATGAGATACAAAACAATAAGGAGGTGCTGCTTGTTCCTGCCAGACTTTGGGAGATTCTCCCAGATCCTTTATCCAAACCCCTGAAAGACCAGACAACTGGATTGGGATTCCTAGAAGAGCTGCCTATGGTACCAGAGCATAAGGAGACAACCAGCCTTTCCTTGCTGCACGGCCTCTGGGGAAGAGCCGTTTTCAGATAGCCTTTCCTGGGGAAGAAGGCATTTCCTGCTTCTCAGGGACACAAACCTCAGAGACCATTTCCACCCTGAACCGAGTCATCCAGTTCAGGACTCTGTGTGTCTGAGCACCCCTGTGTGTGTACACGGGTGGGGTCTGCGCTTGGGCGTTCTCCCACCTGAAGGAAGGTTTGGTGCTGCAAGGTGTTGGCAGCTTGCAGAACCGACGTCCCATACTCCATGTCCTGCTCCAGAGCTAGCAAGTAGATCGACAGGAATGGCATACTTGTCTGAGAAATGAGAAAATGCATGACCTTAACACCGCATCGTGAAACAAGGGAAACATTCTCCAATGATGTGTTTGGGGGGAGAAGAGTTAGAGGCTCAGCTCGCCTGCCAGCCACTGGTAAAAGCCCAGCCCTGGACTGAACCAGTGTGGTCACAGACTGCAAAGAGACTGCTTGGAGGGAGGTAAGAGGCCTGAGGAGGCTTAAAGCCTCCTGCCCGGCAGCTTGTGACAGGAGCACAGGATGCAGGACACGTCCATGAGCCTGCCTTGGCTCTCCGTGTTGGCACACCTGGCAGGGCCAGCGGAGAGACCCCTCCGGCATTTGCTCTGCTGGGTGCTACAGGTCACCACCGCTTGAAGTACTGGCCCTGTTTTGCTCCCAGAGTGGGGAGAGCTTGGTCTCTGGATGTTATAGTGGTGAGGGGACAGGATTCCCAAAAGCTAAAAGAAGTATTAGATACTGATAGAGGAGGTTTTGGGGGGGTCTCAGCATTATCCTTTGCTTTGATTCCTTTGGTTTGGACACGTGAATTTTGCCAAGCAAAAAGCTTTGGAAAACTGCATGATCAGTCTCCTGGGCTCTGAAGCCAGGCAAAACAAAAAGCTTTCCAAGGCTTCTTGCTCCTGGTGTGGTACAGATACAGCCCAGTACTCTAGACGTTGTGTGGCTTCAGGACATGTGGACTTACCTCTTGAGTGATGGTTTGCTTGCAGCTGTTTGCCATCTTCTGAAGCCCTTTGGCAAACTCCATTTCTGGAAGAGTAAGATTGGAAGTGAAAAGACATGAGAAACGCAAGAATTTCCTTGCTGATTGGGTTCTTTGCATATACATGGAGGTAGTTCATCTACAGACATGACAGCATAGGTAGATCTCGTTTTTGGAAGGAAAAAAGCAGAAAAAGTGGCTTGTCCCAGATTATACACATCATGTGAGCAATCCTAGTAAAAACTACACATGCTGACTTCCAGCCTCATGCTCAGTGCAGAAGGCAGTCAGCAGTTGTCTGTTTCAAGCCCTTTTCCAGATCAAGATCCAAAAGCTTTGTCTCTGTTAACTTCATGCATGTCATCTCAGAGGACGCTGATCTGCTCTGATGCTGTCACAAGGAGCTCAGCCCTGCTGTGGAGAAGACCCCACCCTCCATCCTCCCCCTCTCACCCAGAGTGGTCCTTTTCTCCAAATAACCGATGAGGTCCTTCATGTATTTGGAGATGTTTTTGGCGTACTGGAGAGCAGCATCTACTCCGCCCTCACACCGCTGCAGCATGACATCCACTTCCTCTGCGGGTGGGCGGACTGTGACATGGGGACACAAAGGAAGGTGGGAAAAGAGAAAGAGGAGAGAGATACTGAACTGTGCTGCTGCCAGCCACTGTTGTTCACTGACCCACTCCCTTCAAGTGCCCTGGGGTTTCCAGAATCACTGAAACAGTCATGAAAACTCCCAACACTCGAGCAGAGCGACCTTCCTCACCCTGCAAGGTTTCCTGTGCCTGACCTGTCTGTTTATTGCCTGCCTCAGGCTTCCTGAGCGTTTGGTGCAAATTCTTCCCTGCTCCATCTCACGCAAGTTATCGGTGCTGTTATCTGACTGTGCTGGTGTCCTGCAGACACCCTGTGCCAACAGCAGCAGCTTTGTGTGCTTCTGTGCTGCCTTTGCTCACCTGTATCTTCACATTTGTCAGAATTGCTCAGCCCAGGAAATGGTTTCCCCAAGCAAACCTAGGCAGCCAACACCCAGTGTGCTTCAAAGCCCTTTTCATGTCTATTTTGAGGTCTTTTACATTATGTTCACTGCAAGGAAGAACAGCTGCAGTGGGCACTGGTGCTGTGCTAGTGGCTGCAGCAACCACATGTAGCTAGATCAGGGCTCCTTGCCTTGAGGAGCAAGCCAACACCTTGCTGGTGCTGTCTTTGGGAGCGGTACTGCTTGAAGAAGGAGAAACACTTGGCATGGCTGTATGAAGGATCCCGCTTCCGCTCCCGAAGGAGCCAAGCAAATCGTCCCCCCTGCCCTTGTAACTGCTTCAGTGCAGCCTAGGAGCCGGGTGCAGCGCTGATGTCCTTCCTGTGCATTGCCTGGCTCTCTGGCACAGCCAGAACTAGGGCGCTTAAGCACACTGTGGGCAAGGAGGCTGTGCCAGTCCCTTCATCGCAAGACCACAGTGGCGGTGGGGAAGATGCCCTTTCCTGTCAGCCATTCAGCTCAGCCAGGTACCCTGGCATCCCCCAGTCCTGCTGCCATATTCCTGCACCCAGAGAACTATCTGCTTACCTGTGTCATAGCTTTCCATGCCAGATGGCATGCCATCTCCTCCAGGCCCGGGGATCCCTCCGTAGAGACTCTCCATAGACTTTGGGAATTGGGAAAGAAAAGGAACTAATCAGACAAAGAGAAAAGGGAGTAGTGGTGGGGTGATCTGGCAGATGGAGGGGAGACCAGAAACCCTGAGCTGCTGGAGCTTTTATGCTGTTGCTTGAAGTCTGCTGGGCACAGGAAGGTCCTACAGGAGGACCATGAGATATTGGGGACCTCACTGGAGAAATGCCTTGCTCTGTGCACACCCCAGATTGTGACAGAGCTAAGGAGAGAAATCCAGAGTCCTGTTCTCAGTCTCTTGACAAAGCTACTCCATCCCTTTCCTAGCCAACTTCTTTCCACCTTGCCTGTCCCCTTTGCATCTAGCTGCCAGGTGCCTTTTTCCTCTCCTTGCGAGTGGCAGTGAGGACAGGACCAGACAGGCAAAGCCTGCACACAGCTCTGCCGGGCCTGGAAGTAAGCTGGGAATCCCGCATTGGGGGTCAGGGGCTCTGCTCCTTCCCCAGCCCAGTCTGAGTGCCCCTGCACAGGCCAGCCAAGACCTGTGTGATGGTAGCTGGTGTCACTCACCTGGTTCTGGTCGCTGGGTGGGATGGAGAGGATGGTGCTGCTGTCCACCTCCCCCATGAGGAACTCGGACACACTGCAACAACAAGAATATGGCTGGTCAGCAAAAGAAAGGCTGACAGCGGCAAAACAGGGTGGCCTCCAGACGGTACCCAGCTCAAGTGCTCGGGGTAGGACTAGGACTAAGACAGTTGGAGCTGCAATATTGATTTTGGTGGGGATCAGCTCAGCTCCATGTGAGGTGGGCTTGGCGGTGCAGCTGGAGCAGGAGAGGTGGTGGTGGCCCAGCGCTGAAGCGGGGCCAGGAGATGGAGCCTGCAAGCCCGAGCAGGCTTTGGGGTCTGTCCTGGCGCTGGACCGGACTCCTGTGCCAGGAACTGCTGTTGCGAGTGGCAGGAGGAGCTTGTGAATTGGTACCTGTGCATAAACTCGTGCCATAAATCTGCACTCCCAGTGTGGTCCCAGGCATCCCCCAAACCAACCGCCGTGTGTGGGGCTGTGCCTGCGTTTAGGGGATGGGGAAGGGAGGAGGCGTGTTCTCGGTGGGAGGGGGTGGTGGAGTCCATTGGGGGGACTTTCTTTGGGGGACAGCTGGCCAAAAATCCCTTACGTGCTGCTGAAGGACACTGCAATGGTCTCCACAGCCTTCTCGAACTCCCGCTTGTCTGTCTCATTGTTGGATTCATAATGGAAACCTGGAAATTGAGGAAATGCAGAAGCCCTGTCATCACAAATGCCTGTTCCTGTTCAAACCAGGAGAAGGGCTGCCGGCTCCTGCCAGTCTCAGGCCTGCAGTGGGCAAGGGGCCTCCATCCTCATGGTGTGAGCCTGCCCTTAGACCCTGCTTGGGACCTACCTCCTCCTATGTATCTTTGGAAACGTGCCGGGTGAGAGAGCACTGCAAGCACACAAACAAATAGCCTGGAGCTGGAGAAGACCAGAGCTGGCTGGTGTCTGGGCCAGCTCTGGGGAGAGCTGGGGGTGCAGCAGGGAGATCAGGACCGTTCCTGGGGGTTATTTCTATGACCTTGGTCTAGTTAAAGGCAAAATGTCTCTGTTTCCTTACCACTCATCTGTCCTATCTCAGGATTGATTTCTATGTTAGTGTTACTTGGCTCATATTTTTATTTACTCCCGTTACCCAGGGTTGCTGAAAAAGTGCTGTTGACCGTGAGCCTGTTTCACTGCCTTTATTGTCTTGGGCCGTCTTCAGAGCCGCCGCTTCAAGACAGAAAGGCTTCCTACCGAAGGGCTCTCGCCCAGACCAAAAGAGGAACCGTCCGCGGCAGTGGGAACCATCGCAGACTGCATTTTCCAGACTCTGGGCAAAGGGACACTTGCAGCAGACCCCGCACGGAGCCGATGAAGGCCTGACCCCACCACTGCTGTCCCGCCTTGCCGCCCGCTCTGCCCTGGCCCCTTCCCTGCCCATGCCCTCGGGAGGCGCCGGGGCCAGTGGATGGAGGCGAGCCGCCCGGTCGGGGTGAGGACCGGGGTCTGCCACCACCCCCTGCCCAGCCTGGCCGGCCCCAGGGAGTGTCCGCAGCTGCGACGCTCTCCGTCTTGGGGCCAGCCCATGGCGGGTGAATCAGCCTGACAGCGGGGCTCGTTCCACCCTGCGACGAGGCTTCCTGTCCCTTGCGGTTACTGTTCTGTGTCCAGGAAATGAAGCAGTGACGCAAAATGTTGTGCTCGGCGTGCGGTTAACTCAGCCCTCCCTCCCTACTCCCCACGGCTGTTGTAACTGCTCTTAGGAGGTTTTGCCCTGGCAAGGATCTCAGCTCGACAGACCCCGGTCTTATAAACACAAGGTGCTGCCAGGAGCTATGCAGGAGAGTATCCGATTATTTAAGTATCTTTCCTGCGGCCGTGCTTGGAAACCCCCAGGCAGGGATCTGGGCTCCATCATTCTTGGCACTGCAAGGGCCTTAAAACAAAAATAAAAAGCAGAGAGTCCTGCCCCGGGCTGGTGGCAAGTTCAGACCGTTCTCCCGAGGAGAGCCCAGCGCTGGGACCTGGCCAAGGACGTTTGGGGCAGGCACAGGGGGGCAGCGGGACGGAGCTCCCCGGAGCGCCCAGCTCCCCGGCACCATCGTCTCCTCTCACCCTTGACTTTGGAGATGAGGGTCCCCGCGGCCGTCAGGGTCTCCAGGGTGTTGAGCAGCGGGTACTTGTTGATGACCTGGCGCAGGATGCGCAGGGCTTCTCCCAGGCACTCGTGGGCCTGCGGCCGCTGGGACTCCTTGGGGTCTGCAAGAGAAGGGGGTTGAAATGGCACAACTGGCGCGGACGGGGCGTCTGCCTGCACACGCGTGTTTGTATGTGCACACGTGTGTGGATATTCTCTTGCGACACACGGACAGCCCGGCGGGCAGCCCTCGGTGGCCAGCCTGCTTCTCCATCTCCCGCGCGTGCTCGCCGGCAGGGGATGTGCCGGGCTGTCCCAGTCCTTCCGTCTCACCAGCGCCGTGGCTGATGGTTAAACTGGTCGGTGTGTCCCCTCTGCCCGCCGCGGCGGTGGCCTGGGGGCAGCTGGACCTTTTGGGCATTAAATTTTTCCTTTTTAGTGGTTGGTGACTGGATATTCCCGGGGTGAGGCCAGGGCAGTGGCTGGCCCTGAGCTGCGAGCCCGGTGCCCGTGGCTGGAGGAGAAGCAGCCCTGGAGTGACCTTGGCACCGCGAGGCGCTGGCCACGCGCCCGGCGCTGGGACTCGGGGCAGGGCGCTGGCAGCCTTTTTAGGAAGTGAAGAGCCTCACGTAGGGAAGCGCCCAGGAGGGGGCTGGTGGGGGGGAAGGGAGTCTGGCACCGCGCTGCCCGGCCGGGCAAACCCTCTTCCCCTCCCAGCCCCCATCTCAGGGTCAGGAAGGAGTTTCCTCTGCTTCCTCTCACATTTCCAAGGCCCCTTCCGGAGTGGGAAACAGGGAGAGCAGAAGGGCTGGGAACGGGCCTGGGAACCGAGACCCGGCTGGGCTGGACGGGTGGAGAAGGGAGCAGGACTCTCCAAAATCACTGCTGCATCCCGCAGGTCAAGCCTGGCTGCCCACGCTGCTGGGACCTGCTCTGCTTCGCCCCGCAGCGTCATCCTGCCCTGGCACCTCCGGGAACGTCTCCGGCAGGACACGTCCGTGTGGGCCAGCACCAGCCTCCCACCATCTCCCGCGCTCTTTGCCGTCTCGGGACGGCGCCAGCAGCCCCCTGAACCGCCCCGGCTCTCCCAGCCGGTCAGCTCGGCCCAGGGCAAACTGGGTGCCGGCAATAACTGCCAGCCCCGAGGAGGGATGGTGGTGGGATGGGTCCTGCTCCAGTTCAGAGCAATTTCCTCCCTGCCTGGAGATCCCCACATTTTCCCGGGAAAGTTGCATCACCTTCCGGCCCCATCCCATCCCCACCCGGGCAGTGCCGTGCTCCGCTTCCCCGGGCCGCCGGGGCCGTGCGCAGCACTGCCCATGGGCTGGGCACCGCCGTTTTCCACTGCAACTGGGGATGCGTCAACATGTTTGCAAGGCCAGCGCCAAAAACAGGGCGTCATGTGATCCCCCCCCCGCAGCCCCACCTCGCCGCGGGACGGCAAGAGCGGTCGCTTCCTCTGCCTCCCCGGAGCCAGGACGCGCTCCCGCGACCCCCGGCCCCGCGCCCAGCCCCGCAGCATCGGCCCCATCCCGCCGGCCGCCCGGCGAGGCTGGGCTGGGCTGGGGGAGGTGGGGGGCTGTGCCCGGCACCCCGGGGGGCCGGGGGGGCCCTGCCAGCCAGCTGGCACCGCCGCACTGTAAACAGGAAAGCGGGCGGATGAAAATAGCTCGTGGGCAGGAAGTCGCGTTATCCTGGCTCCGAGCTCCCGGCAGCCACCCGCCACCGTTTCGCCCCGCTCGGTCCCGCGGCCCCCGGGGACCTGCTGTGCCATGGGGCTCCCGAGGGACCCGCCGTGCCCTGGGGCTCCCCATCCCCTCCCCACCAAGGCAGGGACCCCCGCCATGGGTCTGGCTCTGTCCGGGGATCCCAGTGCCCCAGCAGCAGCCGGGATCACGGGCGGGTGACCCGGAGCGGCGTGACGGTGCCGGTGGCGCGCGTGGCCCTGGGGTTTGGGGGTGCCCCGGGCCGGGACCCGCCGTGGACACTCACCGTCGCGCAGCACCACGTCCCGCAGGTTCTCCAGGGCGTCGGCGAAGCGGGCCACGTCCGTCAGGAGCTGCGAGATGTCCTCCACCTCGATGAAGGGGCCCTCCCCGCCGTCCATGGGGCTGTAGGACGTGGGGGTCTTGTGCCCCTTGGGCAGGGCCCGGGGGGCCGCGGCGGTGAGGGGGAAGCCGGCAGCGCTGGCATGGCGGCTGAGGCTGGTGGGGCGCTTGAGGGTGCCCACGGCGCTGGGGCTGCTGCTGAGCTTGGCGCTGCCGGGGGGCAGGTCTCCCAGGCTGGAGCCGGGCGCCTCCAGGCAATCCTTCCGGGACAGGTCCTGGGGATCGAGGACGAGCGTGAGGCCCCGGGGCACGGCGGCGGCCCCGGCTCGGCGGGAGAGCCAGGACTCCTGGGTCCCCGGATGACCCCTTGCCTAAGGGGCTCGCAGTCGTGCCGTGCCTCGGTTTCCCCATCCTGGCAGCCTGGCAGAGCCCGAGAGGGGAGCAGCCCGGCCGTGCCGCGGGGATGCGGCGCAGCCCTCCCTGCCCCAGCACTGCCAGCGCTTTGGGTCCGTCCCCGGGGGATCTCGCACTGGGGGCTGCTGCCCGCCGCGGGGCAGGTTTGGGGCTGGCGGTAAACGGTGCCGGGAGCAGCAGGGCCAACTCGGAGGAGAGAGGCAGCGACTCCGCCAGCAAGAAAACAGCCGGGCTGCTCAGAGAGGCCGGCAGGTTTCGGGCCGCTCGTCTGGCCGAGCCCCGCCATTCCCGGTGCGGGGCCGCCCGGGGAGCTGGTGCAACGGATGGTCCCGGGGAGACGAGGGCTGCGGCAGCCCCCGGCAGCTTGGGCATTGCCCAAGGCCCCCCGGGCTCCCTGCAGACAAACCTCCCCCCAGCACTGGGGTTTCGCAAGCAGGCATCGGCTCCCAAACCGCAGGCCACGCGCCGGCACGGCTGCCCGGTTCCCTGGGCCCCCCCCACGCCCCCACCAGCCCCCCTGGATCCGGGTTTGCCGCTTCCAGGTGGGCACACAACAGCCGTGCAGGCACCGCTGCCTTGTCCCTGCTGGCACCCGCCACATGCCGGCATTCCCCGACCCCGGGGCCGGCAGGATTCGGCCCCACGTATCCCTTCCTCTTTTTCAGCCTGCCCCATCCCAGCTCTGGCACGTCCCTGCCTGCAGATGCCTCGGCCAGGATGGCGGCCGGGATGGGGACACCAGTCAGGCCACTAACTTTGCAGAAACCTCGTGGGCCGAGGGAGCCCCGGATTTCCAGGGGGAAAACAGCCCCAAGGAAGAGGCCGGTGCCAGGAACCGCCCTGGGGACGAGGGCCAGGGCAGGCCCCAGGGAGGCAGCCGCAGAGCCAGGCACCTTCCGGCCTCCTGCGGGGCCCTGCACAGCGCGGGAGCCATACGCCAGCCGGGGCCGGAGGGGGTCCTGCGGCCACCTTCCCCCCCCTCCAGTGGCTCCCAAGCATCGCTGGAGTGTGACACGAGTATGCTGGGCCTCAGATCTCCAGCCGGGTGCTGCCAGCTCGCTCTTGCAGGGGGGCTGGAAGCCGCATTTGCTACCGAAGGGGCAGATGCACCGAGCGCCTTCCTCCCGGGAACGGTTGGGCCGGGAGCACGAGGCTCCCTTAGACAACAAAAGCGAGCGACGAAGCCCCCAAAGCCCCCCCCTGGGGCTGGCCCACCGGCTCGTGGGGTCCCCGGGGCTGCCAAGGGCCGTCTGCGCCCAAGGCCCCCGCCCCGAAACGGCTGGGGCCAGGGAAACCCTCCCGCGTGCCCGCGGGGCGCCCCAGCGTACCGTCAGCCGCACGCTGGGCGCGTGGGGCAGTGAGTCCAAGGAGTGCCGGGGCGAGCCGGATTTGCCCCCGCGGCGCCCCGCCGAGTAGGGGCTGTAGCTGTTCTTGCCAGCCGTCCGTCGGCTGAGCATCCCTCCGGCCGGCTAGCCCCAGGGCGCGCGGGCTGGGCCCCCCATGGGCCCCTCTCTCGGGGGGCGGCGGGCACGGGCACGGGGACAGGCCCCCCTGGCTAGGCAGCCGCCGGCGGGGCCGCGGTGCCCGGCAGCCCCACGGTGCCAGTGGGGACCTGCAGGTCGCGTGGGCCGGGGCGGGCACACGGTGCGCGCGCAGTGCCGGCGGGGTGTGCGGACACCCCCAGCCGCCCCACGGAGCCCAGCCGCTTCCTCTTGCCCCCCTCCAGCGCCCGCGGCGGCGGCAGCGGGGAAATGAAGACGGGGCTGAGCCCGGCGCCCCCCGATCCCACTCTCCATCCCCGGGACAGGCCAGGGGCTCCCGCTGCCCTCCCGAAACCCGCGGCCGCGAGTTGCCCTGCCTGCCGGCCCGGCACCCCATGTGCCCCACTCGCCCTCGCTGCCCCCGGCCGGCCCGTCGGCTGCTGCCCCATCCCCTGTGTCCAGGGCAAAACCCCACTCGGGTCCCGGGGAGCAGGGGGCTTCCTCGGCCCCCTCCTCCTCCTCACCGTCCCTCTCGCCATCCCCGTCAGGCCGGCCCGTCGTGCTCCCCCTTCCCGCTGGCGGGTCTTCCCTGCGGGGCCATGGGTGCCCCATGGTGTCGCCCCACGGCGCGCGGCCCCCCCCCCCCCTCACTCACCGGCAGGGTCTGCGGCACCGGGCTTCCTGCCCGGCTCTTCTTAGATATAGAGGGAGTTTTCATTAACTCGCGTTTCTTCCGCGAGAACATCGCTGGCAGCGGCCGGCCCCACGGCCCGCGGCGAGCCCCCTCCTCGCGGCTGCCCGGGGCCTGGGCACGGCGGCAGCAGCCCCCGCGGGTGCTTCGCTGCTGGCGCCGCTCTCCCGCCCCGCCGACCACATTAGCTGGTGCGAACTGTCAGGCCGGCGCATGTGACGCCGCCTTATTTCCTCATTGGGTTTGCAGGCGAACCCGAAACAGGAAAAGCCAAATGTGCGCCGAGGGCGCGAGGCAGGGAGGAAGGGGGCCGCGGCGGCTCCCCGGCGCTTGCCGGGGCTCCAGGGCCCCGTCCCGGCTCGCAGGAGGCGGCAGGGCCTGCGCCCGCCGGGGACGGGGTTCCTGCCGCTCTTTGCCCTGGGTTTCCCTGCATCAGCCCCTTGCTGCTGTGCGGAGAGGCCCGGGGGGGCAATTCAGTCACCCTTGGGCAGCCGCACAACGTTGTTTTCAGCTCATGCAGGAGGAACCAGAGCCCCGTAGGGAGTAAAATCCCCATGCGAGAGGGACGGTCAGGGGCCCTGGGGTGCTCCGAGTGGGGCAGGACGGGGACGCGGGCGATGGGGGTCCTGGACACTGTGTCCATGACGTGGAGGCTCCTGCTCCAGGCCCAGTGCTGCCGTCGCTGGTCCCTGCGCCGGCTCCCAGCCCCTTCCTGCAGCCCAGCTCCCCCAGCCCCACTGCCAGTGCCTGGCGGGGCGGCTTGAGGGCTGGACCCTGGCTCTTTCCCAGGGAAAACTCCCTCTGACGGGGCACAGCCGGGGCTGCTGGGGCTGGGGGGTGCTGCTGTGGGGGATGCCCAGTGCCAGACTTGGACTGATGCTGTCTCTCCTGTGCCATCTACTGGCCATGGGTCTGGGAAACCACTGCTGGAAAATCCCCGTGCGCCCGGGGCGGGCAGGGGCTGGGGTTCCCCAGGCCGGAGCAGGCGCCAGCGCCTCTCCCAGCTCCCTGCGTCGCTGCGGTTTGCAGCGTCAGCCCCTTCCCCGCCGCTGTGCCTGCCGTGCAGCGTGGCCGGGGCCTCGTGGCCACCGGCTGCGCCGTGCCATGCCGAGGCTGTTGGAGCCCAGCGTCAGGCTCCGAGCAGGCAGCAATGGGCCAGGGTGACAGTGCAGGACGAGGCTCCGGGCTCCTTGAATCAGCCATGGTGGCGAGGAGCAGCAGCAGGGCAAGCACAGCCGTGTGGGTACAGGCATGTGTGCACACACGTGTGTGTATACATGTCTCTGTGTGTGTGCATGCATGTGTTTATGCAAGTGTGTACATGTGCATGTAGATGTGTATGCACAAATGTGTCTGTATAAGTGTAATCTTGCGCACATGTGTATGTGTACATGCAAGTGTGTACACATGCGTGTGTACAGGAGTGCATGTGTGTGCACATCTGTGTGCATATCTGTACCTGTGTGTGCGTGTGCAAATGTCTGTGCAAGTGTGTGACCCTACGTGGGCATGCGCATGTGCACCCATCGGCACCTGTGCATGTGCACGCGTGTGTGTGCACGCACGTGGGTGTGTGCACGCAGGGGTGCAGCTGCGGCCGGGCGTGCACACCTGTGTCTGCAGGTGGGTGTGCATGTGTGTGCATGCACACGGGTGCACGGG
>NW_020448531.1:1287089-1313318 GCF_003343035.1 Apteryx rowi
GGTGCTGCCCCCTCCCCCTGCCCCGGCCTCGCCGCTCCGCGCCGCTGCCGTCCCGTCCCGTCCCGTTCCGTCGCGTCCGTCCCGTCCCGCCGCGCCATGAGCAGCTCCCAGTTCAACAAGGGCCCGTCCTACGGCCTCTCCGCCGAGGTCAAGAACCGGGTGAGCCGGGAGCACCGGGGCGCGCACAGCGGGGCGGGGGGGTCCCGGGACTCCGGAGGGTCCCGGTGCTCCCAGGGGTGAAGAGTCGGGGGGTCCCGGTGCGCCCGGGGGTCCCCGTGCCGAGGTGCCGGGGCAGTCAGTGCCCGCGGGGCCCGGGCGGCGTTTCCCGGCTCTCCCTCCCCGGCCCCCCGGGGGTTCCGGTGGCCCCGGGCTCGGCGCGGGGGGCGCCCGCCGCCCCGCTTCGGCGCTGGCTCGCGACGCTTCCGTCTGCTTCAGCCAGACGCCAGCCAGTCCCGACGTCGCGGGCTGGGAACCAGTGACACCAGCGGCGCCTCCCCAGGCCCCCGGAGACGGGGCTGCGGGGGATTTGCCTCCTTCGCGCCCGCCGGGGAAGCCCCGGCGCTTGCAGCGGGCTGGAAGGAGAAGTTTGCACGCGCTGCTCACGAAGCACAAAATCTGCTCGTCAGCCAGCGGGATCCCCCCCCCCGGCGCCGCTGCGGCGGGGGGCTGCGCGGGGGCAGACACAGGCCCTGTGTCCCCCCCCCCCGGCGGCTCCCTGCACCCAGGTCCCTGCGCGTCCCGGGCACGGGGCGCCGGGGCGGACGGACGAGCCGTCGGTCGCACCCCGGGGAGGAACGGCCCTTCCCGGGGGCTCCTCTCGCCCCTTCGCCTCTTGCGAAAGGCACACGGAAGGCTTTGCACCCCCGCGTTTCCCGTGCCACCGCCGCCGCCGCGGGATGTCGGCGGCCGCGGAGCTGCCGGGCCGCCGGGGCTGGTTCTGCCGCGGCTTTTCGGCGCTCCCTCCCTGCGCGCAGGGCAAAGGGCAGCTGCCGAGGCGCCCGGCAGGCCCCGGCACGTGGCTTCCTGCACGGCCCCTTGTGGCAGGGGGATCCCCGGGGTTGCAGGAGAGGGAAACTGAGGCACGGGCAAGGATTGCAGCGGGGGCCGCAGTCAGAGCTGGCCCTGCGGTTCCCATCTGTGCTTGGATGAATGGACAAGTGCGACAGGCCCGGCGTCACCCGCGGGCACGGGTCCTGCAGGCGCGAGAGCTGAGCATCCCCTGCCGCGCGCAAGCCCAGCGCGAAGGGCGCAGCCAGCGCTGGTTCAGCACGGCAGCTCCGTGCTGGGGGAGAGGGCTGGGAGCGGGGGGATTCGGGCTCTGCCTTGGAGCCTTCCCCTTCCCACCCTGAACAGGGATGGGTTTGCCCCCCGCATCTCCCACGGTGCTGGGAGCGGGCAGCCCCGGCCCGGCAGGGTCCGTTCCCCTTTGCTCGTGGGGAAGGGCTGAGCGATGTTCCTGGCCTGGGCAGCTGGTCTCCATTTGGGAGGAGGCGCTCGCATTCCTGGCATAGCCGCGGTGACCGAGGAATCCGCCGGGCGGGCGTTTGGACCCCGCGGGAGGGAGCGGCATCGGCATCGCCGCATGGCGAGGAAGCCGCAGGTCCCCGCCGGGGACGTCCTCCTTGTGCCGGTGTCCAGCCGGCTCCGGCGCCTGGTGCCGGCCTCCCGCAGCCCAGCTCCCGCTCCCTGGCGGCTCCGAGGGGCTCAGGGCCGGCGGTGGCCTCCTGCCAAGCCCGGCTCTGGGGCTGGGGCTGCTGAGAGCCCTGGCCGAGGGCACGGCGAAGGATTTCTCCCTTCTCCAACCTGCTGGTGCCAGGTTTGACCGTCCCGCTGGGATCACCAGGCGTGAAGTCTGGTCATGCCGGGACAATTCGTAGCTGAGTGAAGAGCAGTTCTTGGCCTGTAATCAAAGGGTCAGCTCTCTAACGAGGAGCCTTTCCTCCCTCATGTTTGTAGCCGCTCGCGGTTTATGAGCGTTGCCAGAGGCTGCCTGGCTCTCCGATCGGCTCCGGCCGCAGGCGAGCTGTCCCCTCTGCCCGGCCAGGCTCCCGCGGGGGCTGATTTCCCCATTCAAGCAGGGAGAAACCCGGGGCCTGACGGAGGGAGCCCTCTTCCTCCCTCGGCCCATGCAGGCGGTTCCTCCTCTTCCTCTCTGAAAGTTTCAGAAGTTTCTGGGCCTCCGTGTGCGCAGCGCCGCACCCTGGGCCTCGCGCCGGATGCGGGCCGTGCCAGCACTGGGGTCCGACGCCGCATCGCGCCCATCCCCTCCCTGTGATGGGGTCACGCAGCGTCTTTAAACCCGACTGCGCTGGCGGTGCCCGACCCGCCGGTGCCGGGCTCTGCCCACCCCTCACCGAGGCCGCTGCTTCATTCCTTCCTTCCTCCCCGCCCTCCTCTCGCAGGGCTGCTCTCGGTGCTGCCAAACCTGGGTTTCCTCAGCGCCAGGAAGTTGTAGCTGATCGAATATCCCTTTGGCCGCCCGAACGGCCTCCCGCGTGCTGCAGGGATGCTGGATCCGCTCGCTGCTGCGGGGGCAGGCTGGGGGGACCGGCTGCCTGCGAGGACGCGGTGGTGGGGGCCGGCGGGGGACGGGGCTGCTGTCCTGGGGCTCTGCCGGGGGGTGGGAGCTGCCCCCCTCACGGCAGTTTGGGGCCTGACCTGCCCCCTCCCCTTCCCTCCCAGCTCGCCCAGAAGTACGACCCGCAGAAGGAGGCCGAGCTGCGGACGTGGATCGAGAGCGTCACCGGGCAGCAGATCGGGCCCGACTTCCAGAAGGGGCTGAAGGACGGCGTGATCCTCTGCGAGTGAGTTGCTCGCCGGGCGATGCCGAGCTCGGCCCTCGCCCCGGGCTGCTCGGCCGGCCTGGCGTGGCGGGGGCCGGGAAGCGGGAGACGGACCCCTCCGGGAACCCCAGCCTCTCCTGGGCAGGCTGGGTGCAGCCGAGCCCTCGCCAGCGGGAGCCGTTGCCTGATGGGAGCCGAAGGGTTTCCGTGCAGGACGTGCTTGGCGGGGAATCGCTCCCGAAGTGCCTGTGCTCCGCATGGAGCTGCGGGTCCTGGAGCGTCGCAGCCGGACTGAGGGACGTGTCCCTCTCCCAGGCCCTCTTTGGCAGCCCGCAATAGCTGGCAGTTCCCCCTGGCTCGCAGAAGCTGCCCGGGAAGCAGCGGCAGGAGGAGGGCTCCGATCCCGGAGCACCACAGAGCCGCCTGCGGTGCCGAGCAGCGGAGCCGCTCCCAGGGCTGCCCGGCCTTCTCCCAGCGGGGTGTCGCTCTGCAGCTGGCAGGGGCGACCACGGGGAAAATCCGCTCCCTCTCCGCTTAGCAGCAGCTGTTTGCAGGGCTCTTGACCCGGCTCCCGGGCGAGCGAGGAGCCGAGCTGCCTGGAACCAGCCCTTCCCGCGAGCAGCCGCGGCTCGGCTTGCGGAGGGGCCCTGAGCACGGCGGCCACGGCGGGCGCTGCCGCCCAGGGGCTGCTCCCAGCCGGGAGCAGCAGTGGGAATCGCCCTGCTTCACTCGCAAAGGGAAGCCTGGGCTCTCCTCCCCGGGGCTTAGACCTGCCCGTGGTGCCGCCGAGGGGTGGGAGCAGGAGGCACTGCAGGGCCTCTTGCATGATGCTCCTTTGGAGCAGCTTGGAAATCTTCCACTGAAACAAAGCCTGAAGCAAGCGGGTTGCCCGGCTGAGACCCCAGAGCTCATTTGGGGGCAGCCGGGTTGGAGCTGCCTGGTTTGCGCCGCTCCCGGCCGGGCGGGTGGCCGATGCAAGCCCCGCCGGGGCTGCCCCTGCCCCGCTGCAGCCCTGCTCACTGCTCTTCCCCTCCAGGCTCATGAACAAGCTGCAGCCCAACTCGGTGAGGAAGATCAACCGCTCGGCTCAGAACTGGCACCAGGTAGGTGCGGGCAGCGCCCCGGGCTGGGCCGGCTGCCGCGGAGCCCTCCCCGCTGCGGCCGCCCCCGCCTGCCGCCCCTGACCCCTCTCTGCCCTCCCCGCCGCCAGCTCGAGAACCTCTCCAACTTCATCAAAGCCATGACCAGCTACGGCATGAACCCGGTGGACCTCTTCGAAGCCAACGACCTCTTTGAGAGCGGGAACATGACGCAGGTGCAGGTGTCGCTGCTGGCACTGGCGGGCATGGTGAGTGCCTGGGCGCAGGCCGCGCGGGTGCGGGAGGTGCCCTAACCGGCTGCTCCGGCGGACGGTGCGGTCACCTCGGGCACAGCTGGAGGGCCCAGAGTAGCATCCTGCCACCGGTCCTGCCGCTCGCTCTGTGTTGGTTTGAGGGTGGCATGCGCGATGCCCCGTGGCGCTGCAGCTGAGGACGATGCTCAGCAGTGTGAGAGCCCTGTCCTTCATCACCACCCCTCTCTGGCAGGCCAAGACCAAGGGGATCCAGAGCGGCGTGGACATCGGCGTCAAGTACTCGGAGAAGCAGCAGAGGAACTTTGATGAGGCCAAGATGAAGGCCGGGCAGTGTGTGATCGGGCTGCAGGTGGGCTGCCCGGCGCGTGCTCCGTGCGGGGCTGGGGGCGTCAAGGCTTGGGCCGAGGGAGCGCCCCATTTTATTACACCCCCAGCATCCGTGCTGGTGGCCCCGCACATGACTGGGGGGATCAGAGGCTTGAGATGCCCTGAATGTCCTTGGGAACTGGGACCATCTTGGCTCCACGTCCAAGCCCTGGCACTCAAGAGCCCTAGAAAGCTGGGCCTGGGAGGGGAAGGATGGGGAAGGAGGAGCTGGTGCTGGGCCATGGGGTGGGCTGGCCTCAGCAGCAGGAGCTCAGTTCCCACTGGACCCCTTTGCTCCAGATGGGCACCAACAAATGCGCCAGCCAGTCCGGCATGACGGCCTATGGCACCAGGAGGCACCTCTACGATCCCAAGAACCAGATCCTGCCACCCATGGACCACTCCACCATCAGCCTCCAGATGGGCACCAACAAGTGTGCCAGCCAGGTGAGCTGGGGTGCCCGGGGTCCAGGACCATCCCGTGGCTGGGCGGTGGGAGGAAGGGACACCTCCAAGCCCTGCTCCGTCCTTTCCCTCCAGGTGGGCATGACTGCTCCCGGCACCAGGAGGCACATCTACGACGCCAAGATGGGCCTGGACAAGTGTGACAACTCTTCCATGTCCCTGCAGATGGGCTCCAACCAGGGGGCCAACCAGAGCGGCCAGGTCTTTGGCTTGGGCCGCCAGATTTATGACCCCAAGTACTGCCCCCAGGGCAACCAGAGCGATGTGGCCAATGCCACCTGCGACCAGAGCATGGACCCACCTGGGTACCACTACTACCTTGAGGAGGAGAGCTACTGAGCGGGACGCCATCGTCCCCAGCCCCGTCCTGTGCCATCTCGTGTACAGACCCCACTGCCAGCAACATTCCAGTAGCTCTCCTTTCATCCTTCCCTCTTTTTATAGCTCTTTTTTAATGAATCTATTTTTCTGAGCAAAGAAATGAAGACCCTGTTTCTAGAGAAGAGAGTGGCCGTTTCTTACAGCCCTTGGGAATCATGACTCTCCCAAGTCCAGCTGGGAGCTTGCAGCTGGAAGGAGGCAGATGCTCAAGTGCTGTGGAGTGGACGGTATCTTTTCTTACGCAGTCAAGATGATGTGTTTCAACCCAGCATCCACTGAACAGCCCCTGCAGCTCTTCTGGTGTGACAGTGCCCGGATGCCCTTGGCAATTAGGGGGACGCAGCTGGCCGTGTGGCCTCGGGTAAAGTAAAAAGTGCTGCTGCTGCCACGTGTGCGAGCAGGGTTTGTCCGAGGCTGTGCTCTCGGGGACGTTCCCGCACAGGTCGGCTGGGTGCGTCCAGGAGATCACGGCCGGGAGACGGCAGAGGCGGCGGGTGAGCTCTGCCCCCCAGCTCTGCTGTGCCTCAGCATCTCCTCCTGCTCCTGAGAGCTCATCGCAGGAATCAGGCATGATTTTCCTGCGCACGCGCACGCGCGCATGTGTGTGTGTGTGTGTGTGTGTGGTTTCTTTAATGCCAACAGTGAAGCTCTTAGTAGGCTGCTCTCATGTAATTCTCTAGAAAGAAAGCAAAGCTGGAAATGTGTTTTTTTTGAGAACTCTTAGGGACCAAGTTTCTAATGCTTCAATCTCTACTGAAAACAGTCCTGGGCTGCGTGCCTCCTTCCGCCTCCGCTCTCTGTGGTTTTGGGTCCGCAGAGCTGCCTCCGCAGTGGCGGGGGGGGCTGGGAACCTGCACATGGACAATGACCGTGGCTCTGCTGATGAGCAGTAACTCGTTAAGCCGTGAACATTTCCGTGGACTCGTCCATGGCCCCACGCTGCAGAGGAGTCTGATGGACCGTGCAGCTGCGGGGCGATGCATGAGCTTCCTTGGTGGCGCATGGGGCTGGGGGATGCTGGTGCGTTTGCACAGCCTCTTGCTGTGGCAGTAGGTTTCTTCAAATCATGTGTTTTTAATACAGATGCTCTTATAGCGAAAGCCTTTTGCTGTTTAAATTAACTTAAACAGGAAACGTTTTCTAGCGTATGCTGCTCGTGTCGTGCCGGTATTTCAGGCCCAGGCTCCCGCCTGAACACCTCGTGGAGGGGGCTCGTCGAGCCGGGGGCTGCGAGGCCCAGCAGCACCGCGCTCTGAGACCGTGGCTTCCCCCGTGCGGGGCCGAGCTGCTGCCTGTCCCTGCCAGGCACGGGCGGCTGCTGCCCTCTAAACGGGAGCTGAGAACTTTCTTCTGACTAAACTGTGAAGCTGTGTAATATTTTGTAATGTAGGCAATAAAAAGCTTCCAGAAAGGACGAGCTGTGCCGGGACCTCTGTGACGCCTGGCTCCAGAGCAGAGGCTTGGAGCCACTTCTGAAGCGCAGGGCGGCCGGGCTGCTGCGTCGGGGCCGGGGAGGCGATGCTGCGGGGCCGGGCCCTTGGTGCGGGCCCTTCCCGGGGGTCGGCATTACGCGTCGCCACCCGCTTTCCTGAGCTCAGCTAAGGGAAACCCGCATGACACAAAGCCCCGTCGGTGCCTGCCCTGCCCCGTCTCCCATGCTGGGCTGGGATCTGCTGGGACTCCCCACCCCTGCTTTTATGGGAATCGGCCTCAGGGTGGCTCATTGCCTGTGCGAGGAACCCCAAATGCCGCATCGGAGCTGTGGCCCTTGGTCCCGCCACCCCGGCTGCTCTGGCTGCGGCTGCGCGCTCCCTTTTGGGGAGGAAGGGCAGCCGAGGTGCCCGGCACCCAGCTGTGCCCCACCTTTCCAGGTGAGACACTGGGTTTCAGGGAGCTGAGCTCCTTCGTGGCATGTGGCCAAGGCCGGAGTGGGTCGGCTGGCATTGCTGCTGGAAATGCTGGCTCCACCGCCATCCTCTCTCTCAATCCACAGCCTTTTAGCCTGTCATTATTGGTTTAAAAAAAAAAAAAAACGAAAGGGCTCAGCTTTGCTTTATTCTTTTTTCCTTAATAGCTCACTACTTCGGCATCCTATTGCATTATTAAGCTTAAGTGATTCACCAGGCTCCAAGTACAGTCCAGGCCCAGCTCTCCCTGCCGGTAGCAGCATGACTCAGATATTTTCTGTGTTTTGTAACCTCCCCAGAGCTGTTGCTGGCCTCTCCAAGGGAAAGGTGTGCTTGCCTAATTGGGTATAAGTGGAGATCATAAGAAACGTGTAATACATCGTGTAATAGATCATACATAACAACAAGGGAATTCGGCTGTCAGCAGGCTGGGAACAACAGGTTGCGACAAAACCTGGGAGGGGATGGCCTCGATCGCAGAATGTCTCCGCGCAGCTGTGTGACTTGAGATGAAGCCTGAAGCAGTGGCACAGGGTGGGGGACCTGGCCCTGGCCCTGGCCCTGGGCAGTAGGGAGCGGGCGGAGCTCCGGGCACCCCACTACAGCCCTGCCAACCCCCAGGGCACCCAGGTGGCTCCCCAGGGTGCCAGGTCCTGCCCCCCCCGGGGGGGGGGGGTGCCTTGGCTGCCCCAAAGGGCTCTGCAGAGAGCCCGAGCCCGAGCCCGAGCCCGAGCCCGAGCCCGAGCCCGAGCCCGAGCCCGAGCCCGAGCCCGAGCCCCTGCCCCTGCCCCTGCCCCTGCCCCTGCCCCTCCCCACCTGCCCCGAGTCGCGCGGGCCCCTTTAAGAGCCACTTCCTATGACGTCACGCCCGCGGCTACTTTGTAGCCAGAGCCGGGCGGAGGGGGCGTGGCCGCAGAGGAAGGGGGCGTGGCCGAAGGCGGGGGCGTGGCCTGCGCGGTGAACCGCGGCGGAGCCGGCGGCAGAGCCGGTGGCGGGGTCCCCTTAAAGGGGCCGCGCGGTGATGGAGTGAGCAGGTAACGGGAGGGGGAACCCGCGGGGGGGGGGGCGCCCGGGGGGTGATCCCCATCCGGGAGGGGGTCCCCAGACTCCGGGGGGACCCCAGCTGGGGGTGTCCGGGTAAAGGGTGCCCAACTCCAGAGATCCCCAGCTGGGAGGGTCTCTCAGAAAGGGTCCCATCCAGACGGGGTCCCCGGGCTGAAGGGGGGGCCCCAGCTGCGAGGGGGTCCCGGTGCCGCTGCTTGGCTGCTCCGTGCTTCCGGGACGGGGTACCCGGCATGCTGCCCTTGCCCAGGCTGCAGCATCCTGTGCTGGGTGGTGAGGGCTGGGTGGGCCTGGGGGGCTCCGGTGCCACTGTCCCCCTGGGCACCCACCCAGGGGCTCGGGGCGCCCCTCCAGGCCTCCCCGAGGCTGTTGGCAGGGTTAGGGCTTGCACCGGGTGGGCAAAGCATCGCCAAGCATGGGGAGAGCCTGAGTGGGGGCTGTTTCTGTGCAGACTGGGGGTGGGGGAACCGTCCCCCACCTCGAGGGCCCAAGCCACCCGCGCCCGGCCGGGGCGCTGGGGAGCCCAGCCTGCTGGGAGCTGAGGGGCAGGATTTGCTCTGATGTGCGCAACTTTGCGAAGGGACCGCGAGGAGCGAGGGCAGCTCTGCCGGCAGAGCCATGCTGGAGCCCTGCGTGCAGCCATGCCCGGCTGCCACTCACTTTCTGTGTAAATCCCGGCTTACAGTAACCCTTTCCTCTGCGCCCGGCTCCCAGGCTCTCCTGCAGAAAGACGTGCGTGCGAGGCGTGATGTCCTTTCCCCAGGGTGCCAGCGCCTTGGTGCTGGTCTGTGCCTGGGTCCCGGGGGGGCATTCCCACGTTGCATGCGTCCTCCCCGTCGCTCCGTACTCTGCCCTACGCAGAGCTCCCTGCCAGCGCTCGTGGGAGCAGTGGCAGGGCTGAACGGTTAATAAAGACGCGCTGCTTTTGACAACCCAAGTCTGCAACTTCCTGGCTGCCAAGTGACTGTTCAGCTGAAAAGCCACGGTGCCTTTTGCACCTGCGCCTGGCTCCCGCCAAGCAAGGGCTGGGGTGGCGGGTGCTGAGGGGCTGGGGGACGAGGGCCAGGGTGCTCCTGTGCTCCCTGCTTGCAGCTGGGGGTGGAGAGGCAGCGCCCAGGCAGATGCAGGAGTCCCTGCGGTCATTAATTATGTATTTGCATTTCCAGCCCTCGCAGCTATAGAGGAGGCCAGGTCAGAAAACAGAAATGCGCTGGAAAGGAGCCAGCATGAATTGCTGATGGACACAACACACCTGAGCTCTGGCTCTGGGGTCTCGGACACAGCTCCGATACCGGAGGGGGAGAGCTGGGCTTTCCCGCATCCCTGCCAAGGCCAGCTGGCAGCCCGGGGCTGCCGCCACTGCCCGCCGTCCCTCGGTTTCTCCCCGGCGCTCAGCTCCGTGGGGCAGACCCTTGTCCCTGTTTTCCCCTGAGGCCAGGAGACAGGCTGGCGGTGATCAGTGACATGGTGTATTTGCCTCCTGTAGCGTGTACGGAGGGATCCTCAGCACAATTTCTCCCTTGGAAGGCTGCTTGGCTTTCGCCTTTAGCAATACCAAGTGTTTTGTCTGTTTTTCCTTCTGCAAAAAGAATGGGAAAGGACTCGCTGCCTTCCCGAGCTCGGGTGATGCAGAACCGGCCAGAGGGTCCTTCCTGGCCGTGGGAGACACCGGCAGCATCCTGCGCCCAGTCAGGGCTGGGTGCTGCCCGGTTCCCAGCTGCCTCCTCCACCAGCGTCACCCATGTCCCAGCAGCTGATGCCCGGGCCGCCCTCGCCGCTCTCCCTCCCTGCGGCGGGGAGCCAGGGGGATGCCAAAGCCCCCTCAATAGCCTGTGGCCCCTGCGGAGAAATCCTCCCGCACAGCCCCGCTTTAGCGCCACTTATGTCAGCCCCTGCAGGCTGACTAGCAGGATTTCCTCGTGAGGATCCTTGCGGATTAGTGCCGGAAGCAGGGGCTGCGGGACCCTGCCCTGCCGCTCGGCTCCAGCCGGTGCCCGGCCTCGCGGGGCAGAGCCCGGCTGCGCAGCCGCTCGCCTGCGCCGTCGCCCAGCACCCGGCTGCGGCGTCCAGGACGCAGGGCTGGGCGTGACCACGGGGTTTCCTGCTCCCGGAGGGGAGCGGAGGGAAAGGTGAGCCTGGGCACTGAGGAGGGAGGTGCTTGGTCTGTTTTTTCACCGGAAAGATTTGGTTTGGTCCTGAGCCCTGGGGCCGGGAGAAGCTGGTCCTGCAGCGCCTCGCAACGGGGTGTCAGGGCCCGGTGGCACCCTGGGCATCATCTCCTTGCTGCTCCTTCCTGCCTCTGCTTCCAGCCATCCCGTAGGCAGGATCTGCTAGGAGCTGAAAAAGTAACACGAGAAAGCAGTTGCGTTAGTGTCACTTCCCAGACCCGGAGGAGCTTTGCAAAGGAGGAGCAGTGTCCGCCCCCATCCCTTGGATGGGGAAACCGAGGCACGGGCAGGCCCCAGGGCTGCCCAGCTCTCCCAGAGCCATGGCTGGTCCCTAGGGATCATATCCCATTCCTTCAGCCAGGATCAGATTTGCTTGGGGGACGCGGGCGGCTGTTGCGTGATTGGCGTCGTACGTGAATCTGGTTCATTGTTCCTGAAGCAATGCTGACCTGGAAGGGATTTTTTAGAGCTTGTGCCCTATTTTGCTGCTTTTGGTTTACAAAAGGCTAGGATTTGAAGGCTTTGGTGTGGAAAGGAGCTTTGCAGGCAGGAATGTGGTGCCGGTTCCTCCCTGCCGGCGCTGCGGGGCCCTGGGGAGCTCAGCCGGGCGCTTGTGCCCTTTCCTGCATGCGAGCCCCGAGTCAGGGGCGAGCGAAAGCCCAACCTGTCTCAGGCAGCCCAACGGCGGATCCGCGGGGCTCAGCCTCCGGGCCAGGGCCGTTGGGCTCTGCGGGCCGAGGGCTCGCACTGACCCTGCCGCTCTCTTCCCTGCAGCCGGAGCCGAGCGCCAGCCCTGCGCCCCCGCCATGGCCGTGGGCACCCAGCTGGGGCTGCTGCTCTGGAAGAACTTCACCTACCGGCGGAGGCAGAGGGTGAGATGGGCGCCCGCACTGGGGGGCTCCTGAAGAGCCACCGGGGGCCAGGCAGAGCCCTGGGTGCCGATGGAGAGGGGAACCCTCCCGTCCCCTCCGCCCCGACCGCGGGTCTCCCCCTCCAGATCCAGCTGGCCATTGAGCTCCTGTGGCCCCTCTTCCTCTTCTTCATCTTGATCTCCGTGCGACAGTCCCACCCGCCGTTCAAGCAGCATGAGTGTGAGCGCCCGCGCCAGCGCCAGCCCCCTTGGACCCACCGGTGCCGGGCTGCAAGGGGCCCCCGTGGCCCGGGTGCTGCCCCTCGCGCTGGAGCCCTGCGGGACCCGGCAGGGCCTGGGTGGTGCGGGGGGTGACAGGCGTGAGGAGGCGGACGCGGGCTGGGGCGCGCTGGGCTCTCCCCGCTCAGGGGCGCGTGGGGCCCTGGGGGCTCCCTGCTGCCCCTCCGGGACCCGTCTCCCCCTCTCTCGGCAGGCCACTTCCCCAACAAGGCCCTGCCGTCGGCCGGGACGCTGCCCTGGATCCAGGGCATCATCTGCAACATGAACAACCCCTGCTTCCGCTACCCGACGGCGGGCGAGGCCCCCGGCGTGGTGGGGAACTTCGACGGCTCCATGTGAGTGGCGGGCGCCGGGGGGCACGCGGGGGCCGGTGGGACCCCGTCTCACTGCCGGCCTCTTCCCGCAGCCTCTCCCGCCTGCTGGCGGACGCCCGGCAGGTGCTGCTCCGCGCCCAGGGGAAGCAGCTCCCGCGCAGCTTGGGCCAGCTCCTGAACGCCCTGCGCCGGCTCCGGGGCAGCGCGGCTCTGCGGAGGGGTGAGCGCCGGGGCCGGGCCGGGCGGGCGCCCGGGGGCGAGCGCGGCCCCTGCGCGCTGACCCCCCGCTCCCGCCCCGCCAGCCCTGCCCGTGAGGGGCTACCTGAGGGAGGAGGAGAGCTTCGCCCGGTTCCTGCGCGCCAACGCGTCCCTGCCGCCGGCGCTGGTGGACGAGCTGCTGGGGGCTCGGCTCAGCCCGCGCGTCGTGAGTAGGGAGCGCGCCGCCCGGGCGGCTGGCGGGTGCGGGCGGCGCGGGGCTCCCTTGCCTCACCGCCCTCTCCTGCCGGCCCCAGCTCTCCCTCGCGGGCACCCGCGTCCCGCTGAAGGCCGTGGTCTGCAACGCCTCGGAGCTGGCCGGCTTCCTGGAGGTGGGCGACGCCGCGTCCTCGGAGCGCCTGCAGCGAGAGCTCTGCGCCCTGCCCGGCCCCACGCTCCGCGCCATGGAGCGCGCCTTCCTCTCCCAGGTGGATTTCCCCCGGCTCTTTGCGGTGAGTCCCCTCGGGCGCTGGGGGGCACGGGAGGACATGGATCCGCCACTGCCCTGGAAAGCCCAAGCTCGGAGACCTGCTGGGTCCCTGCGGAGGAGCCGTGACACCCCATCGTGTCGCCTCGCAGGAGCGGCTGAGCTCAGAGGCGGACGATGTCGCCGACGCCGTGGGAGCCCTGGCCGCCGTCCTGCAGGGCGCTGAGACCCTGCTGCAGGAGGTAGCTGCCCCGCTGCCCCCGCCCGCACCCCCCCTGGGGGTCCCCGGCAGTGCCATGCTGCCCCGGGCGTCCCCAGCCCTGCGGCGGGGCTCCCGCAGCCCCGCTCTGCTCCCCGTCCCGCTCTCCCCAGGTCTCCTCCATGACCAGCTTCGCAGAGCTGCGGCGGGAGATCGGGGCGCTGGCGGCCCCCAACGGCAGCGCCTCCCTCCCGGGCGCCCTCGGGGCCCTGTCCCGCATCGCCTGCGGGCACCCCGAGGGCGGCGGGCTCCGCATCCCCTCCCTCAACTGGTACGAGGACAACGACGTCAAGGCCTTCCTGGACCGCAACAGCTCCGAGCGGAGAGCCGCGGCCCCCAGCAACGCCAGCAGTGAGCGGAGCCGCGCCGTGCCGCGCCGCGTGGGCCAGGGCAGGGGCTTGCCGGGCTCCCCAGCGGGGAGGCAGCGGGGGCAGCATCCGAGGGCTCCTTTCTGCCCCCGTGCCAGGTCCCTTCTGCAAAGAGCTGATCCGGAGCCTGGAGTCCAACCCCCTTTCGCAGATCTTCTGGCGGGGCATCAAGCCCCTCTTCGTGGGCAAGATCCTGTACACGCCGCCGGGTCCCGGCACCGACAGCGTCATGGCCGAGGTGAGCGGGGCGCCGCGGGGAGCGCTGCGGGGGGAGTGGGTGCCCCCGGTCCTGCCTCACCCGCCGGCCCGTCCAGGTGAACCGGACCTTCCAGGAGCTGGCCGCGCTGCGGGACGCGGGGGGCGCGTGGCGGGAGCTGGCACCCCAGATCTACGCCTTCCTCAACAGCAGCCTGGAGATGCAGCTCCTCCAGGTGCGTCGTGCCCGTGGAGCCGGCCCCAGCCCGGGCTGGGGGCCTCTTCCCAGCAGGGACGGCGCGATGGGTGTCCCGACCGCGCTGCGGGGCCAGGGCGCTCCGGGCGGGCTGTGCAGCGGGTGCAGCTCGGAGCTGGCCAGGGATGGATGGCTGCTGCGGGGGGAGCTGCTTTAACCCTCTTTTCCCCCCGTTTTTATGCAGGACCTGCTGCAGGTCCCGGGGACGGCCCAGCTCCTGGACGGGCTCCTCAACGGCACGTCCTGGAACCTGTCGGCCCTGGCCGAGTTCCTGGCCGGACCGGCCCCGGGCCCCGGGCTCACCTGGCACCAGGTGTACGCCGAAGCGGACCGGGTCCTGGGCACGCTGGCGCAGTTCATGGAGGTGCGTGTCCCCCCCGGCCCCCGCGCCGGCCAGCTCCCCGAGCGCCCGCTCAGCCCTGCCCTCCCGCCCGCAGTGCGTCTGCCTGGACAAGATCGAGGCGGTGGCCACCGAGGAGCAGCTGGTGGCCAGGTCCTTGGAGCTGCTGGAGCAGCGGCAGTTCTGGGCCGCTGTGGTCTTCGAGCCGCCCGCGAACACCACGGCCCAGGCGCTGCCCCCCCACGTCCGCTACAAGATCCGCATGGACATCGACGACGTCACGAGGACCAACAAGATCAAGGACAGGTCGGGGGATGCCCATCCCTGCGTCCCGTGCCCGGGCTGGGGGGCGTCCCCCCCCCCCCCCGCCAGCGCTCTGCTCTGCCCCCAGGTTTTGGGACCCGGGCCCGGCGGCCGACCCCTTCAGCGACCTGCGCTACGTGTGGGGCGGCTTCGTCTACGTGCAGGACCTGGTGGAGCAGGCGGTGGTGCGGGTGCAGACCGGGGGCGCCCCGCGCACCGGCGTGTACCTCCAGCAAATGCCCTACCCCTGCTACGTGGACGACGCGTGAGTGGGCAGCGGGGGGTCCCCAGCCCACCGTGTCCCCGGCCGGCGGGTGTCGGGCCGGGGATGGTAAGGGCCGCCGCTGTCTCCCGCAGGTTCCTGCGGGTCCTGAACCGCTCGCTGCCCCTCTTCATGACGCTGGCCTGGATCTACTCCGTGGCCATGATCATCAAGGGGGTGGTGCACGAGAAGGAGGCGCGTCTCAAGGAGACCATGAAGACCATGGGGCTGAGCAGCGGGATCCTCTGGCTCAGCTGGTTCCTCAGCAGCTTCATCCCCTTCCTCCTCAGCTCGGCCTTTCTCGTCCTCATCCTCAAGGCACGTTGCAGAGCCGGGCATGGGGGACAGAGCCAGGGTGACGTGGGGAGCACGGGGGGCTGGCAGCCAGCGTGGGGGGGCTCTGCGGGCTCCAACCTCCCTCGTTTTGCAGCTGGGGAACATCCTGCCCTACAGCAATCCCGCCGTGATCTTCCTCTTCCTCGGCACCTTCTCGGTGGCCACCATCTGCCAGTGCTTCCTCATCAGCACCTTCTTCCTCCGCGCCAACCTGGCCTCGGCTTGCGGTGGCATCATCTACTTCTCCTTCTACCTGCCCTACGTGCTGTGCGTGGCCTGGCGCGACCACATCACCTTCCCGCTCCGCGTCCTCATGGTGAGCAGCCCCGGCTGCCCTGCGGGTGCCCGGTGCAGGGTTCGGGGTGCGGGATCCCCCTCCTGCCCCGGGGCCGGGCTTTCCACCCACGCCGCCATGCTTGCCGCCGCCAGAGCCTCCTGTCGCCGGTGGCCTTCGGCTTCGGCTGCGAGTACTTCTCGCTCTACGAGGAGCAGGGGGTTGGCATCCAGTGGCACAACCTGGGCGCCAGCCCCGTGCCCGGCGACCCCTACAACTTCGCCACGGCCATGGCTCTGCTGCTGCTGGACGCCGGCCTCTACGGCCTGGCCACCTGGTACGTCGAGGGCGTCTTCCCAGGTGAGCGCAGCCCCGCGGCCCCCGTCTCGGCCCTGGCCCCGCTCAGCCCGGCGCTCCCAACCCTGTCCGTGCTGCAGGTCAGTACGGGATCCCCAAGCCCTGGAATTTCCCCTTCCTGAGGAGCTACTGGTGCGGCGAGGAGTCCTCGGCCAGGCACCCCCCGTACCCCACCAGCCCCCTGGCTGCATCCCAAGGTGAGCTCCTGCCCCGTGCCACCCCCGGAGCCTCGCGGCTGGAGCGCTGGAGCTGGGCTCGGGTGCTCCCGCCGGGATGCCGGGGCTTTGCCCCGCTGCAAGGGCACCAGCCCCGCGACCGTGACCCTCCGGTGGCTTCCAGTGCTGGTGGAGGAGCCACCAGCCCAGCTCCAGCCGGGAGTCTCCATCCGCAACTTGGTGAAGATTTACCGCAGCAGCAGCCGAGTGGCCGTCAACGGGCTGAGCCTGGACTTCTACGAGGGGCAGATCACCTCCTTCCTGGGCCACAACGGGGCCGGCAAGACCACCACCATGTGAGCCCGCGGGCCGGGGGTGCCAGGCGCGGGGGGGACCGCTGGCGCCCCGGGGCCGGGCTGTGCTCCTGGAGATGGGACCTGAGCCCGGATCTGCCCCAGCTTTGGCGCGTGACTGTCCCCCTGCCCCAACCCCCAAGGATAAGCTCCAGGCACCCCGTATAGGATGGGGGACGCTGGCCACCACGAATGAGTCCTGCTTCCCCTGCGCTCCCCTTTCCCATGGTCCCACCTGCAGGTCCATCCTCACCGGCCTCATGCCCCCCACCTCCGGCACCGCCTATATCCTGGGCTGGGACATCCGCTCCGACATCGACAGCATCCGGAAAACCATGGGCATGTGCCCCCAGCACAACGTGCTCTTCAACATGTAGGCAGGGGCCGGGGCGGGGGCGGGCGGGGGCCGGGCCCCGGCGTCCGGGCGGGCAGCGGTGGCCGGCGGCAGGAGCTCAGCTGCTGCCCGCCGCAGCCTGACGGTGGAGGAGCACATCTGGTTCTACGGGCGGCTCAAGGGGCTCTCGGAGGAGCAGGTGAAGGCGGAGATGGAGCAGCTGATCCGGGACACGGGGCTGCCCCACAAGCGCCGGGAGCAGACCAAGAGCCTCTCGGGTGCGTGCGGGGGGCAGCAGGGGCGCACCGGGGCCGAGCGGCGGCTCCCGCGTCCCCGGCCGCCCCCGACGCCCTCCCTCCGGCCCCGCAGGCGGGATGCAGCGGAAGCTCTCCGTGGCCATCGCCTTCGTGGGCGGCTCCAAGGTGGTCATCCTGGACGAGCCCACGGCCGGCGTCGACCCCTACTCCCGCCGCAGCATCTGGGAGCTGCTGCTCAAGTACCGCAAAGGTCGGGGCCGGGGGGCCGGGGACTCCTCTTCCCCCTCTGTGCACGTATCCCGTATCCCCAGCCCTGGGGAAACGGAGGCAGGGCCTGGGGGCTGCGAGCCGTGGGGAGGCATCCGCGGGGGGGGTCCGGGTGCCGGGCGACGAGGCAGCCCGAGGCAGCGCGCGCTCTGCCCCCAGGCCGCACCATCATCCTCTCCACCCACTACATGGACGAGGCGGACCTGCTGGGCGACCGCATCGCCATCATCTCGCAGGGCCGGCTCTGCTGCTGCGGGTCCCCCCTCTTCCTCAAGGCCAGGCTGGGCACCGGCTACTACCTCACCCTGGTGAAGCGGCAGCGGGTCGAGCCGGGCGGCAGCGCCGGCAGCGTTCCCGGCTCCGCCAGAAAGGTGGGTCCCCCAGCGCCAAGCGCCAGCTGAGGGGTGGCTGGCCCCTCCGGGTATCCGACCCTGCCGCAGCATCCCGCGCTCCGGCCGCCC
The DNA here is from genome assembly GCF_003343035.1 of Apteryx rowi. Taxonomy (NCBI): domain Eukaryota; kingdom Metazoa; phylum Chordata; class Aves; order Apterygiformes; family Apterygidae; genus Apteryx; species Apteryx rowi. The sequence goes on from NW_020448531.1 coordinate 1,304,499, forward strand.
TCTCCCGCAGGACAACAGCGACTCGGAGCGCAGCAGCGACACGGGCCTGGGCAGCGAGCGGGACAGCGAGGCCAGCGCCGTGGGTGAGGAGCCTGTTCCTCCCTCGCGCCCTCATCCCAGGGCGACCCTCCCGGGTGCTCCCCCGGGGGGTTCGCGGGTGCCTCTCGCCCCTGCGTCCTGCCCCGCTGCGGGCTTGGGGCTGCGCTCCCAGAGCAGCTCCGTCCTCCCCTGCCCCCTGCAAAGCCCCCAGGACCCCCAGGCCCGGGTGCAGGGCACAGCGCCGGCTCCTGTGCCAGACCCCGGTGCCGGCCCCAGGTTCCCAGCCCTCCCTGTCCCCCCAGATGTGCCCCAGCTCTCGGCTCTGATCCAGAAGCTGGTCCCGGGCTCCCGGCTGGTGGAAGATATCGGACATGAGCTGCTCTTCGTCCTGCCCTACAGCGGCGCCAAGGACGGGGCGTTCGCGGAGCTCTTCCGGGAGCTGGACGCCCGCCTGGGGGAGCTGGGCATCTCCAGCTACGGCATCTCCAACACCACCCTGGAAGAGGTACCCAGGGACGGCTGCCGGGGCTGGAGGAGCTGGTGACCTTGGGCTGGTGACCTTGGGCTTTGCCAAGGCTTCCAGGGTGTCCCTGGCCACCGAACATCTGCCCTGCGCTGGTCTGGGGCAGCCTGCAGCCTCGGGGCTCTGCCTTGCCAGGGTGGTGGGCACTCGTGGCCGTGTTTAATGCCCCATCTCTCTCAGATCTTTCTGAAGGTGGCCGAGGACACGGGGGTGGACATCGACGTGGCAGGTAAAACGTGTCGCCCCAGCTAGAGCTGAGCTTCAGGACACCGGGGTGCAGGATGGGGAGCAGGGGGGACACTTGGCAGTGCGGGAAGATGCCGGAGCAGGGACAACGGTGTCTGGGAGCGGGTGTCCCTGTGCTCTGCATGGGAGCACGCAGCGTCCAGCACCGCCCCTGCCCTCCCCGGGGCTGGGGACCCTGCCAGGAGCACCCTTGGGTGCAGGGACATGTCCCCGGCTGTGGCCTCCATCCCACCCTGGCGCTCTGCACCGTGTTTCGTCAGGCATCAGGAGAGCCTCCCGGCCGGGGAGAGAAGCCATCCCCAGCAAGGACGGGGATGTGGAAGCAGCCGATGGGGAGCTGGGTAAGTGGGGCCAGGCGGGCGCTGAGCCCCCCCGACTGGCCCATCCCTTCCGCTGGATCCCTCTGGCCGCGCCAGGGCTGTGCATGGCATCAGACCTGGCATGTGGTCCGGGAAACTCCAGCAGCAGCAGCATCTCGGCTGCCACCAGCCTTGGGACAGCTCTGGGGGCTTGGGAAGGGAGGGGAGCAGGGCTGGTGGCGGGTCTGGGGGTGCCTGGCCCTGAGCAGGGGTTGGGACGGGGTGTGAAATCCTGGGAACATGTCCGGGCACTGTCTCTTGGGGTTGGAGAGAGCTGGCGTGGGGGCAGCGGTGGGAATTCGGGGAGGGTCTGCAATAGTCTGCAGCGTCTGCTCCGCCCTGGGCTCCCCCTTCACCTAACCGCTGCTGCGCGGGCGCGTCTGGCGCGGCTGTAACACTTCTTTCCTCTCTCCTTTACTCTGAGTCCGAGGAGCCAGGAGAGGTAGGAGCTGGGGTGGGCTGGGGGTGTCCCCAATGCGAGCAAACCGCCCGCGGCCGTCCCGCTGCCCGCGTGAGCCCCCTGCCCTCGCCACCCGGCTCGGCCCCGGGCTGGCGCCGGCAGCCGGAACAAGGAGCCATCTCTGCCCTCGCAGCGGAGGAGCCGCGGGAGACGGACCTGCTGCGCGGCGCGGCCGGCCGGGGGTCCCGCCGGGTGACGGGCTGGGCGCTCACCCGCCAGCAGCTCCGCGCGCTCTTCATCAAGCGGCTGCTGCACGCCCGGCGCAGCACCCGGGGCTTCTTCGCGCAGGTACCGCGGAGGGGCCGGCGCCGCGGTCCGGGGGGCCGTGCTGGGCTGGGGGTGGGGGGAGCAGAGCAGACCCTGCCCCCCCCCAACCTCCTGCTGCCCCCCCGCAGATCGTCCTGCCGGCCGTCTTCGTCTGCATCGCGCTGCTCTTCAGCCTCATCGTGCCGCCCTTCGGGAAGTACCCGCCGCTGCGCCTGGAGCCCTGGATGTACGGGCAGCAGTTCACCTTCCTCAGGTGGGTCCCCCCAGGAGCGCCGCCCGGCCCCCGCTGCCCCCGGCCCCGCTGCCCCCGGCCCCGCTGCCCCCTCTCACTGCCCTGCTCCGTCCTTGCAGCGACGACGCCCCGGGGGACCCCGACTCGGCTCGGCTCCTGGGCGCGCTCCTGGCCGAGCCGGGCTTCGGCACCAAGTGCATGAAGGACGCCGGGGAGGAGTGAGTGACGGGGCGGCGCGGGGGGCTCGGACCCCGGCCTCACGCCTGGCTCCCGCAGAGCGGCTGCGGCCGGACCCCCTCTCCTGTCCTGCCCCCCAGCCTGCACCCCTCGTCCTGGCACGGAGAGGGGCAGCGTTTTCCCTGGGGGCCCTTCCCAAGCTGCTCCCGCGGTGCCACCTGTGCGATGCTACGGCACCTTCGCGGCGGGATCGCAGGGATGGGGGGGACCTGCGAGGCCCCTGGGCCGTGCCAGGCTCCTCACGGGGGGTCTCTCTCCCCACGGTGCCCGGGACCAGGACAGGGCCATGCCCGCCAGCCTCCCACCCCGGCGGCTTCTCCGTTCCCCCGGTGTCCCCGGCCCTGCTGGCAGCGCTGCAGCGCGGGAACTGGACGCCGGCCGAGCCGTCACCCTCCTGCCGGTGCAGCGCGCCGGGGGCTCACAGGATGCTGCCCGACTGCCCGGACGCGGCCGGGGGGCTCCCGCCGCCCCAGGTAACCCCTGCCGCCCCCGTGCACGGGGCGGGCGATGGCCCCAGGGAGGCCCGGGGGCTGCGTGTCCATCCGGCCCGTCTGTCCGTCCCCCCACCAGGTGCAAAGGGGCACGGGCGACGTCCTCCAGAACCTGACAGGCAGGAACATCTCCGACTACCTGGTGAAAACCTACCCCCAGATCATCCGCCAGGGGTGAGCGCAGGGCGCCCGCGCTCCCAGCGCCCCGTCCCACGGCCCCGGGGACGCAGCGCAGGGCCCCCCCCACCCCGGGGTGGGCAGCAGGGGTTGGTCTAACGTCTCCTCGCTGGTGTTTCCTCCCTCGCCCTGCTTCTTTCAGGCTGAAAAGCAAGAAGTGGGTGAATGAGCACAGGTGAGTCCAGCGGGAGATCGGGGTCTTGTTCTGCGCAGGCTGGGAGGCAGGACGCCTGGGTCCCGCGTGGGGTTGGGCCGTGGGCGCGTGCTCAGGTGGAGCCCGCGGAGTCTCCGGGCAGAGGCATCGTATGGGCGACCTTGGCTCTTTGGTGTGCACCATCACCGCGGCGTCAGGGCTGGGTTTGGGCAGCAGGTGGCAGCGGGGAACAGTGGCGCGGTTGGAAATGTTCGGTTCTCCCCTGCACACCCAGGTACGGCGGCTTTTCGCTGGGCGCCCGCAGCTCCCAAGTCCTGCCGTCGGCGGAGGAGGTGGACAGGGCGGTCCTGGAGCTCCGGGCACTGTTCAACGTCACCCCGGTACGGCTGGAGGTCTGCGCCGGGCGGCCGGGCAGCGGGAGGGCTCTTGGGGCTAGCCCACTCCTCACCCCCTCGAGTCTGCCCCCAGGGGAGCCCTGCTGACCGGCTGCTGGGCAACCTCAACCGCTTCCTCGAGGGCCTGGACACTCGCAAGAACATCAAGGTGAGTCCCGGCCCCGGGGCCGAGCATCCCGGCAGGGGTCAGGTCCTGCGCGTGGGTCCAGGAGGGCCCCATGGCTGGCAGGCAGCGAGCGCCCGGACGCCTGGGTCCCCTTCCCGTGGTTACAATGGCCAGGACGGGATGGAGCCCGGCTTGAGACGGGGTTGGGTCTAGCAGCTCCTGTGAGCCAGGATGCCTGGGCCCCGTTCCCGGCTCCGGGAGCGGAGCAGGGTGCTGCGGGCCAAGGCGGAGGGGAGCTGGCTGCAGCTGGGCCCCCCTGCCCGAGCCCCGGGGGGGTGAGCCTGGCTCAGGGCGCTGCGGGACTTCCCCTGGGCCGCAGGTCTGGTTCAACAACAAGGGCTGGCACGCCGTGGTGTCCTTCCTCAACGTGGCCAGCAACGGGCTGCTGCGGGCCAGGCTGCCGGCGGGGGCCAACCCGGCGCGCTACGGCATCACGGCCACCAACCACCCCCTCAACCTCACCAAGGAGCAGCTCTCGGAGGCCGCCCTGTGAGTGGGGGGTCCCGGCGGTCCTGGGGGGGGGGGCCCTGCCGCCGGCTGACCCTCTCCCCTCCACGGCAGGATGGCCACCTCGGTGGACGTGCTGGTCTCCATCTGTGTGATCTTCGCCATGTCCTTCGTCCCGGCCAGCTTCGTGCTCTTCCTCATCGAGGAGCGGGTCAGCAAGGCCAAGCACTTGCAGTTCGTCAGCGGCATGAAGCCCGTGACCTACTGGCTGGGCAACTTCGCTTGGGACATGGTGCGAGATGGGGCTGGGGCCGCGCCGGGGCAGGCAGGCGGCTTCTGGGGGCCAGACCCTGTTCATGACCCCCCCTCCTCGCTGCTTCGTGCCCACAGTGCAACTACCTGGTGCCCGCGCTGCTGGTCATCCTCATCTTCCTCTGCTTCCAGCAGAAGTCCTACGTGTCCTCGGCCAACCTGCCCTCCCTGGTCCTGCTGCTGCTGCTCTATGGGTGAAGGGCTGGTGGAGACACCCGTGGGGCTGAGCCCGGGGAAGGGCTGGGGGGACACAGGGGGCTGGGGGGGGCTGGGTGGGATCAGCGCTCGGGTCCGGGGGCTCTGCGGGGCCGGTTCCCAGGTGGCCCTGCCATGTCCCCAGATGCGGGGTGTGTTTTGGTCAGCCCCGTTTTCCTCTCCCTCCAGCTGGTCCATCACGCCCTTGATGTACCCGGCCTCCTTCGTCTTCAGCATCCCCAGCACAGCCTACGTCGCCCTGACCTGCATCAACCTCTTCATCGGCATCAACGGCAGCGTGGCCACCTTCGTGCTGGAGCTCTTCGTGGACCAGGTGAGCCCCGGGCTGCCCCCAGAGCTTGTCCCACCATCTCTCCCCTGACGCTGCCTTTGCCTGCTGTCCCGGCAGAAGCTCAACGACATCAACCGCATCCTGAAGAAAGTTTTCCTCGTCTTCCCGCACTTCTGCCTGGGCCGAGGCCTCATCGACATGGTGAAGAACCAGGCGATGGCCGATGCCTTCGAGAGGTTTGGTGAGTCCCGGGGGCTGCTGGCCCCAGGGTGCTCCCTGCTGCGTCCCCCCCGCTCCTAAAGCCCCTTTTCCCTCCTCTTCGCCGCTCGCAGGGGACAAGCGGTTCGTGTCCCCCCTGTGCTGGGATCTGGCAGGGAAGAACATGTTCGCCATGGCCATTCAGGGCGTCATCTTCTTCCTCTTCACCCTCCTGGTGCAATACTGCTTCTTCCTGCGGCTCAGGTGAGGGGGGGGCCGCGCGGGGCCGGCCGCTGGCCCCGACGGACCGCCGTCCTGGAAAGCTCCCTGCCGCTGTCGCCCGCAGGCCGCAGGCTCTGCATCTGCCCTCGCTGGGCGAGGAGGACGAGGACGTGGCCCGGGAGCGCGCCAAGGTGGGCGGCACGCTGCGCCCCACCGACGTCCTGGTGCTCAGGGACCTGACCAAGGTGAGCGGCGGGGGCCAGCCCTGCCCCGTCCGGGGCTGCACCTGGGGCAGCTCTTCCTGCGGGAAACGCTCTCTCCTTCCCCTGCAACTCGAGCAGCGGGAATCCTCCGCCCGCCTGCGCCGCTCCAGCCGCAGCGGTGTCCCCTGGTGCAGCCCCTCTCCCGCAAGCCCCTGGCACGTGCCAGCGGGAAATGGGGTCCCCAAGAGCCGGGGATCTGCCGTAACCCTCTCTCCCTGCTCCAGGTGTACCGGCGGAGGAAAGCGCCGGCGGTGGACCGGCTCTGCGTGGCCATCCCCCCCGGGGAGGTGAGGGGCCGGGATGTGCTCCCCGGCCGGGTGCAGGCGCCGATGGGTTTTGCCGTTAACCGCATCCATCCCGCGCAGTGTTTCGGGCTCCTGGGGGTGAACGGTGCCGGGAAGACGTCCACCTTCAAGATGCTGACGGGGGACACGGAGGTGACGCTGGGGGAGGCCTGGCTGAAAGGGCACAGGTGAGCGGGACGGGGGCTCGCAGAGGGGCCGGGGCCGGCCCTCGCCCCGCGCGGCGCTCACCCCTTCCCGCGCCCCGCAGCGTGCTCGCCGACCTGCAGGCCGTCCACCAGAACATGGGCTACTGCCCCCAGTTCGACGCCGTCACGGACCTGCTCACGGGCCGCGAGCACCTGGAGTTTTACAGCCGCCTGCGCGGGGTCCCGGAGGAGGAGACGCCGGGGGTAGGTGCACGGCCGGGAGCCCCGGGACCCCCGTGCTCAGCCCCGTGGCGCTCAGCCCCGCGGCGCTCCTCTCCCAGGTGGCTCAGTGGGGCATCGCCAAGCTGGGGCTGGGGCCGCACGCGGACCGGCCCGCCGGCAAGTACAGCGGGGGCAACAAGCGCAAGCTCTCCACGGCCATCGCCCTCATCGGCTGCCCGCCCGTCGTCTTCCTGGTCAGTGTGGGGCCGGGGGGCCAGCGGCTTCGGGGGGGTGGGGGGTCCTGGCCCCGCTTCCACCCGGCGTCACCGTGCTGCCATTGCAGGATGAGCCCACGACGGGGATGGACCCGCGCGCCCGGCGCTTCCTCTGGGATTGCATCCTCAGCGTCATCAAGGAGGGCAGGTCCGTGGTGCTCACGTCGCACAGGTAAGGTCGCCCGCGCGCCTGGGTCCCGCAGCGCGGAGGGTCCCCTGCCCGACCGCCGCAGCGCGGGGGCCTCACGCCTGCCCTGCCGGCAGCATGGAGGAGTGCGAGGCGCTGTGCACCCGGATGGCCATCATGGTGAACGGCCGGTTTCGCTGCCTGGGGAGCGTCCAGCACCTCAAGAACCGGTAACCCGGGACGGGGGCTTGGGGCCGGCTCCGGCGGTGAGGGGGAGCCAGCCCTGCCGGGGCAGCAGCGGGGCTGGAAGAGCCTCTCCAGCGCTGCCCCCGCTCTTCCCACGCCAGGTTCGGGGACGGCTACACGGTGGTGGTGCGGGTGGGCGGCCCCGGGCCGGCGCTGGCGCCGGTGGAGAGCCTCATGCAGCGCTCCTTCCCCGGCGTCGCGCTCAAGGAGCGGCACGGCGGGCTGCTGCAGTACCAGCTGCCCTCCCGCGCCTGCTCCCTGGCCAGCATCTTCGGCGTCCTGGCGGCCCAGCGCGGCTCCTGCCACATCGAGGACTACTCCGTGTCCCAGACCACCCTCGACCAGGTGCGCCGGGGCCGCGGAGCGGAGCGGCGGGCAGGGATGGGGCCGCAAGCGCTGCCCCGTCACCACCGTCCCCTTCCCATCCCGCAGGTGTTCGTGCACTTCGCCAGGGAGCAGAGTGACGAGGACCCCGGCGGGGACCCAGTGCTGGTGCCCGGCCCCGCAGGGAGGCTGACGCGGCTCCTGGAGGACGAGAGCTGCCAGGAGAGCGTGGTCTGAGGCACCACGCCGGGGACCGGGGCTGCCGGCAAGCCCTGGAGCTGCATGGGGGGGCCTGGCCGCATCCTGCCCGCTCCCCTGGGAAGGGATGTCCGGGCGCCGGTCGGCTCAGCGCAGCCGGATGCCGGGGCTGGCCCTGGGACCCGTCTGCTTTCTGCTAGGGAAGGGGCTGGTGTAAAATAGTGAGTTAAATAAAGATATGCAGCAGGGCCCCAGGATCAGGCTGGTTTTCCTGCACGGCTCTGTGGCACTGCCGGGGCCCGGCGGTCACTCCCAGGGCTCAGGGACGACGCTCGGACCCACCTCGGGCTGCCCCTGCTGGGCTCCGGTGCCCGGTGGCTCCCTGCCCGTGGCATTGCAGCAAAGGGGCTGCGGGCTGCGGGCTGGGCTGCGGTGGGAGGCAGCGGGGTGGCTCGGTGCCCGGTGCCTCGGCGCGGGCACGGAGCAGCCGGCACGGCCCCCTGCCCCATGCCGGGGGGCTGCCAGCGCTGGGGATGCTCTGGGCCCTGCAGCTCCCTTCTCCTCCGCTCCCTGGGAGCCGTGTGGTCTCCAGGAGAGGCCGAAGGTCGACCAGGATCTTCCTCACCACGGGGCGCTCCCTGGGCAGGGGCTGGGCAGAGAGCGGGGCTGGGCAGTGGCAGAGGGTCCTGCCCCCCGGGACTCTTCTCCCACCCTCCACGTAGGGCTCCTGCCTCTTCCTCTCCCTCTGCGGATGCCCCTGGCATGGGGCTGGGGTGAGCCCCTCTGTGCCTGTGGCTGGGCGCCCCATCTTGCCAGCCGGCTCCGTTGGGGAACCAGCCCCAAGCAGGGGGACCCGGGGGACCACTGAGGGCTTGGGGCCCCTGGCTGCTCCCTCGACCCGCGGGACCTGTCTCCACCGCGCGGGGGGCCACGTACCTCCCCCACGGGGCTGCTGGGGCGGGAGGAGGCACCCCAGGTCCGTCCATGTGAAGTGGAGCCGCCGTGGCTGCCCTCCCCAGCTGCTCCGGGGTGCTGAGCCCTGGGGGCATCCTGCTGCGTGCCGCAGGGATGCTCCATCCAGGGCCGCACTGGGGGGGCTCGGGGGCGCCAGGGCTGAGCCAGGCAGCACGCGTGCAGCCTTGCGGTGTGCCGGCACGGCCCTGCACCCTCTTGCCTGTCCCGCGGTGCTCGGCAGGATCCGGCCCTGCTTTGCGTGATGTAACCAAGCAATGACGCCGGAATGAGGAACCGGCCACTCCTAAACTGGGCAGTTTCGCAGGCTGCACCCAGGGCTCTGCCTGTACCAGTGGGGGAGCTCGTGGC